>NC_053391.1:82385874-82709902 GCF_905171765.1 Bufo bufo
TTTGTCAAAAAAGTGTGTTTTTCAAACCCCAGAAAATGATGGGTGTATTTCTACCTTAAATTGCACACTGACTAATCCAGATGTTGTAGATTGCCCAAAAAGGTTTTTTTTGGTAACAGAATATGAAAACTGTATATATTTAACTTGAATTTAACACTTGCAGATTTGGAAAATACTGTTTTTCTAAAAAAAAGTGTGTTTTTCAAACCCCAGAAAATGATGGGTGTATTTCTACCTTAAATTGCACACTGACTAATCCAGATGTTGTAGTTTGCCCCCTCAAAAATGGTGATTTGCAATGTCCCAAAAGCTCAGGTGCAGTGCTTGTGCACTGAGCATGCATAAAATGGCGGCCGCCGCCGCCGCCACCCACCTAACAGAATTATAAAAGTTATTATTTTTTTTGGTCAATAGCCTTAGGGCAGGGTAAAACGATTGTGTCCTGCATCCACACAGGTAGATCGCTGAGTTAGATTCTCTCCTATTCTCTTCCTGAAATCACAAGTCCAGCAGCATCCTCTCCCTACACTTGTAACAGCAGAGTGACGTGCAGCGCTACGTGACTCAAGCTTATATAGAGCTGCTCTGGCCAATCACAGCCATGCCATTAGTAGGCATGGCTGTGAGTAGTATGATGCTTGTTGATTGGCTGCTCTGCAGCCTTTCAAAAAGCCCCAAGAAAGCGCAGGACACCGAACCCGAACTTTTACGGAAATGTTCGGGGTCCAAAAATCCTAAAGTTCGGTACGAACCTGAACTTTACAGTTCAGGTTCGCTAAACACTATATTTGACACAAGTGCAATGTAGTGAACACATATGTAAAAGTACAAAGGGGTCATCTGATGTGACTTTTTTGAGAAATAAAAAAAAATTGTACATCATAAATTAGGTGTTAAAATCTGAAATCCTGACCTACTTTTCTCTTCACTTTTGACCAAATGTCGCAAAAATATGCACCAAATGTTGCATGGGGTCAAACCTGCTACATTTTTATGCCGCAAAACTGGCAAAGCATATTTGATAAATGTTTATAATTGTGATCTCTCGGGGTTATTTTATTCTTATCTTTGAATTCCGCAAAGTAGTCAATTTTCATCAATGAGCAGAAAATGTATTCACTTTTTATTAAGCAAGACATATTTTTATTATTTTTTTGCTTTAAAGTTAATTATGTGGACCCTCTGTTCTTATTACAAGCAAAAAATAACTATTTGACAATTTTGGGTCCCAATGCTAGATCTGTTACAGGGCCTCTTACATACCATATGCCACTTTTGTTACTCCTGTTACTGTGTAGTGGTGCAAGCGCAGTGGCTCTGCTTTTGCTAGTGCAGGGATTAGCAACCTTCGGCACTCCAGCTGCTGTAAAACTAAAACTTCCAGCATGCAAACATGCTCAGCTGTTCTCACAGCTCCCATATAAGTGAATAGAGCATTCTGGGAGTTGTAGTTTCAGAACATCTGGGATGCCGGAGGTTGCTTATCACTGCGCTAGTGAATCAGCAACTGTGCCTATGCCGCTACACTTCCTAGCATGAACTGTAGCTGCTTTGAAAGCAGAGCCTCTGCTCTTCTACCACTTACTCGGAGCAGTGGCACATACAAAATGGAGAACTGGATGGAAGTGTGAACAAAGCTTAAATGGGTTCTCTGGGATTACTATGGTTTTAACAGATATACTCATGTACTTGCATACCTCATGTACAGGGTGGGCCATTTATATGGATACACCTTAATAAAATGGGAATGGTTGGTGATATAAACTTCCTGTTTGTGGAACATTAGTATATGTGAGGGGGGAAACTTTTCAAGATGGGTGGTGACCATGGCGGTCATTTTGAAGTCGGCCATTTTGAATCCAACTTTTGTTTTTTCAATAGGAAGAGGGTCATGTGACACATAAAACTTATTGGAAATTTCACACGAAAAACAATGGTGTGCTTGGTTTTAACGTAACTTTATTCTTTCATGAGTTATTTACAAGTTTCTGACCACTTATAAAATGTGTTAAATGTGCTGCCCATTGTGTTGGATTGTCAATGCAACCCTCTTCTCCCACTCTTCACACACTGATAGCAACACCGCAGGAGAAATGCTAGCACAGGCTTCCAGTATTCGTAGTTTCAGGTGCTGCACATCTCGTATCTTCACAGCATAGACAATTGCCTTCAGATGACCCCAAAGATAAAAGTCTAAGGGGGTCAGATCGGGAGACCTTGGGGGCCATTCAACTGGCCCACAATAAACAATCCACTTTCCAGGAAACTGTTCATCTAGGAATGCTCGGACCTGACACCCATAATGTGCACCATCTTGCTGGAAAAACTCAGGGAACGTGCCAGCTTCAGTGGATAAAGAGGGAAACACATCATCATGTAGCAATTTCGCATATCCAGTGGCCTTGAGGTTTCCATTGATGAAGAATGGCCCCACTATCTTTGTACCCCATATACCACACCATACCATCAATTTTTTTGTTCCAACAGTCTTGGAGGGATCTATCCAATGTGGGTTAGTGTCAGACCAATAGAGGTGGTTTTGTTTGTTAACTTCACCATTCACATAAAAGTTTGCCTCATCACTGAACAAAATCTTCTGCGTAAACTGAGGGTCCTGTTCCAATTTTTGTTTTACCCATTCTGCAAATTCAGTGCGCCGATCTGGGTCATCCTCGTTGAGATGCTGCAGTTGCTGGAGTTTGTAAGGGTGCCATTTGTGAGCAGCTAATATCCGCCGAAGGAATGTTCGACTAATGCCACTCTCCAGTGACATGCGGCGAGTGCTACGCTTTGGGCTCTTCCTGAATGAAGCTAGGACAGCCACTGAAGTTTCTTCATTAGAGACAGATTTCATGCGTCCACATTTTGGCAAATACAACACTGAACCAGTTTCACGAAACTTAGCAAGCAGTTTGCTAACTGTAGCATGGGAGATGGGTGGTCTCGTAGGGTGTCTTGCATTGAAATCTGCTGCAATGACCCGGTTACTGTGTTCACCAGACATCAACACAATTTCTATCCGCTCCTCACGTGTTAACCTCGGCAACATGTCAATGGCATTAAACAAAGAGAAACTTGTAAATAACTCATGAAAGAATAAAGTTACGTTAAAACCAAGCACACCATTGTTTTTCGTGTGAAATTCCCAATAAGTTTGATGTGTCACATGACCCTCTTCCTATTGAAAAAACAAAAGTTGGATTCAAAATGGCCGCCATGGTCACCACCCATCTTGAAAAGTTTCCCCCCTCACATATACTAATGTGTCACAAACAGGAAGTTAATATCACCAACCATTCCCATTTTATTAAGGTGTATCCATATAAATGGCCCACCCTGTACATCTTCCCCATGTTTTTTTTTTTTCAATTTGGACTCTCCTGACCCATTTTCACAATGTGAACCAATCCCTCTGGTTTGTTTCCCTCCTCTATGTAGCACTTCCTGTTCCTGTATCCAACCAAACCCATGATGCATCCTCTGCCACAGCTCCCGCACCGCCCCTAACCACGCCCAGCTAGTTTATAGCTCTTCCCACCCAGCTAGTTACAAAGACACTCCCCTATCACTGCCCCGCCCATGGGCAGAACATTAAAGGAAATAAGAAGAAGCTGCATGAGCATGGTCATGTGACCACGGGCCAGAACGGGAGACAGGATCTATAAAGGTAAAAGAAATACATTGCAAAATAACAGCTGTCTTCATCAATGATTACTTTAAATTATGTTGATGCAAATTGAAAAACCTCTTTAACCCCTTCAGGACAGGATGATTTTATTTTTTATTTTATTTTTTTCAGTTTTTACTCCTAGCCTACCCAGAGCCATAACATTTTTATTTTTCTATTCACATAGCCATATGAGGGCTTTTTTTAGTGGGACAAGCTGTACTTTCTAATGGCACCATTTACTGTTGCCTATGATATAGTGGGAAGCTAAAATTTTTTAAAATGGGGTGGAATTATAAAGAAAATTCACAATTCGAGCACAGCTTTATGGGGTTTGTTTTTACAGTGTTTCCTATGTGGTAAAACTGACCTGATACCTTCATTCTCTGGGCCAGTATGATTACAACAATACCACATTTTTATAGTTTTTCTTGCATTTTAATACTGAAAAAATTAAAAAAAATTTGGGAAAAAAAAGTTTAAGGGCAAATTTTTTGCAGTATGATCAGTTTTTTTTTAAATATCATATTGGAGTGTGCATTACTTTTTGCTCACATTTTATAACTTTTTTTTTGGAGGAGGTGAAGTGACAAAAAAATTGCGAATCAGTGATTTTATTTCAATTTTGGGGAAAGGAGGCCCATTTTTGCTTTTGCATTTAATCACAGTTAGTGTTAAAAAAAGCTACTTTTTTATTGCATAATTTTTTATTTCACACTTTTTCATAGTTTGACTAGAGAACTTGAACAAGCAATCATTAGATTACTTCTCTCATACACCCCATTGGTTTAATATTGGAGTCTATGAGAATTTCACTACAGTATGTTCCTATGGAGCCCTGCCACAGACAGGGTCTTCATTGGAACCTACCTGTGACAGCCTCAAATCATTCATGAGGGCCGAGGCTGCCGGACACACCATCCTGATCCCCTCAGGAGCACGCTCTCCTGGGCTTTTGAGCTCCCAGATGCTATGGTTACATTAGACCACATTAGAGGGCTTAAATGTGTGCGATTGATGTTATCGTCTATCGCATACATTAGCCCCGGGTGTCTAGTGTTTGCAACGCGAGTGGGCACCATATTTAAATACCCAACTCCTGACATAAATTTACTTTGGGTGGTCGGGGAGGGGATAAAGTAGAATATTAAAGATCAAGACAACAGGTATATAATGTTTTCGGGAACTGAAGTTCTGAGTAGTTAGTTCTGAGACTTTTTGAAGCATTCTACCATCCCTACCTCTATTGAGAGTATTGCTGTTTTCAAGAATATTTACTTTAAAGCAATTGATAACATGCTATGCACTTTCCAGTGAGGCAATGAAGACATTTCTCATGTTTGGCAGTGAACCGCCATTTATTTGTCTGGTGGATATGGAACTATTCCGGTGACTTGGTCGTTCATCTACAAGCAAGTACATACAAACATTTTTTTATAATTCTCTACTCCTTTCTATGTTTCCCCTCTGCATTTTACCCCTATGGTAACACATCACACTCCACACCTACACAATAGACATCTATAATAATATGGCAGACACACCATTTGTTGTGCCATGTTCTTTTCCTTTGGTTATGATGATTTGATGGTGCTCCTGGGGATCATCAAAGATTTGGAAAAAAATTTATAACCTAACCCTGACTTATGCTTCTCAATAACATTGTCCCTTACTTGTTTGGAGAGTTCCTTGGTCTTCATAGCAGTGTTTGGTTAGTGATGCCTCTTGCTTAGGTGTTGTAGCCACTGGGGCCTTTCAAAAATGGTGTGTGTATGTAATGACAGATCATGTGACACTTAGATTGCACACAGGTGCACATCATTTCACTAATTATGTGACTTCTGAAGGTAATTGGTTGCACCAGAGCTTTTTATGGGCTTCCTAACAAAGGGGGTGAATGCATACACACATGCCAATTTTCTGTTTTCTATTTCTAAACAATACGGTAGTTTTATTTATATATTTTTCTTATTTCACTTCACCAACTTAGACTATTGTGTTCTGATCCATCACATAAAATTCTAAAGTTCACAAAACATTGAACTTAAGGCTATAATGTAAAAAAACACGAAAAAAGTCAAGGTGGGGTGAATACTTTTGCAGGGCACTTTATGATAAAAAAAGGACAGAGTAAAGGTAAGAAAGTTCCAAGGAATCAAGAAGTCACTGCATACATCTCTGCCTATCATTTGCAAATACACTTAGATTGCTTGAAGCCCGGAGAGTAATTTATACTGTGAAGGCCACAAGAGGAAAATTGGTGCAAAATAGATAGTGACAAAACTATTGGATTAGGTTTATCTCATTTGCAGTTAAACCCAAACAGTTTACTCTAAGTGTTCTTGAGATACATGCATCTACTTTACATAATATACTGCACAGATCCATTTCCTTCCCCGCTCATCAGTAAGTTAAAGTTTGTATAGTGGTTGATGAAAATTATGATATTTCAGTCAGATGAAGGTGAATTTAAACTATAAGGAATATTTCACATTTCATATTCCACTTCTCAAATAAAATATTACACAGTATTTGATGTATATGAAATTCATTTTGGTATATACTCTGCCCCAAAACATCAGCTCTTTCCAACTAAGACTGCAATTTTTGTAGTTAAACTTAAAAGAATTTTAACGATAACCTCCAGAAAAATTCAGCATTGCTTTGCCGTTCACAGGTCAGGCAAAGTTCATTTTTTTTCCCTTTACTTTTAGAATTGTAAAGAGAAGAAATGGCACTGTACATAAATGGATTTGGTTGAAATAAAAACTGAACATAATTTTAACAGATTTGTTCCGCAGCGTCATGCTTGCAGAAAGGCAGAAGCATAAAGCAATAGTCTTCTTATATTCAAGCACAGTAAATACAAGTAACAACAAAGCAATACGATTCTATAATGCTGAAGAAAGGTCTTGAAATTGGGTTAGTTTTAAAGGGCAACTGAATAAATAATAGGAAACCAAAAACAGATATTTGAAGGTTTAATTTAGCAGTAAATATTGCACTGTCCAAAATAACTTTTTTAACAAATTTTTTTGTTCATTCAATGCTGGTCTATGTTATTTTAGACTAAGACTCCACTGTGATGAGTCACAGGAAAATTGTGAAACTTCTCTCTTTTGAGAAAAATGTCCACCCATAATTTTTAAACATTGAGGTTATACAGGGGTCTTGATAATGTTATGATTTTACCGCAGCTCATGGATGCCCAAATGTTGGCTTGAAACTCCACCTTTAAAGAGGGCTGTCCAGTCTCCTGACATGTCTGTTTTACAGCTGGTCACATAAATGTTGTATGTTTTTTTTTTTTTTTGTATTTTTTATATTTTTCATTACAAAGTACAAATTAGTGGACAAATTTCCTAAAATTAGTTTTGGTACGAATTGGCCAAGAAGTTTGATCAGGTACCCTAATCAAAAGTGTATCCCCCCTCTCAAGCTCTCTTTACCTCTCTATCTCTCTAGCACAAATAACATGCAGAACAGAGCCTAAATCCACCACAGTGGAAGACCACAGGGTAGATTTACTGAGCTCCAGAATTCTGGCTTAACCCATTCTACCCCGGAGGTTTTTTTGTGATATAAATCCTCTATATAGTGATTATGGAAAACTATCCCATACATCTTTTACTTGATTTTATCTTCTGATCAGTGGCCACTACCATAAGAAAACTGTTTATAAAAGACTCTATGAACATTTTTTCTAGTATTTTTATGAAAGACATTTTTTCTAAGTATTTTATCCGTTTCATGAAAGACTTTGTGAACATTTTTTTCTGAGGGTTTTACATCTAGATATTTTACCTTCTATCTAGGTATCCTCTCCACAATTCTTCTATACACCTTATATATCATTATTTATACTATTTTTCCTAGGACAATTTTTTCCAGGACATCTATCACCTCTCACCTAGTGGTGATCATCGATCACGCTATGATTCCTCCATTTTTTACAATCAATTAAAGGGATAACTTTTTATTCACATTTTATATTTGTCTACCATATCCCACAAACACCAGAACATAAATAAATTAACACCTTGTACCCAAATTAAAAGTGTGCCTGCTTATCCTTTATCTTTTGTAATTCCATGCCTCTGACTGGGTGAGTCAGATCAAGCAGTTTTGCACCTCTACCATTTACCTGAGCGGTAGAACCGTCTATTCCACCTCTTTACCTTTTTTGACTTTGTGTTTTTGTTTTGCACTCCCTGCCTTCCCAGAGCCATTTTTATTTTTCTGTTCACATAGCCATATAAGGGCTTGTTTTTTGTGAGACAAGTTGTACTTTCCAACACCACCATTTAATATTGCATAGGATGTACTGTAGTGAGAAATGCAAAAAAAAATTCCAAAGGTGGTAGAACTGGAAAAAACAAACAAAATTTTGGCACAGTTTTACAGCGATTTTTTTTCTTACGGTGTTCATTAAGTGGTAAAACCGACTTGTGATCTTCATTTTCCAGGTCAGTATGAATCCGGTAATACCACATGCATAGTTTTTCTTGTGTTTTGGTACTGGTAAAAAAAAAAAAAAAAATTGGAAAAAAGATTTTTTGTTGTTGTCATTTTCTGACCCCCATAACTTTTTTGTAGTTATGTGTGTGAAGCTGTATTTTTTGCAGGGTGATCTGTCCCTTTCATTGATACCATTCTAGGGTGTGTACAACTTTTTGATCACTTTTTATTAAATTTTTTGTAGGAGGAGAAGCGACCAAAAACAGGCAAATCTGTCATTTTGACCCTTTTTTGTTTTGCCTTTGTCGGTACGGGATTAATATTTTCATATTTCGATAGTATGGGCATTTTCACACATGGCAATAACCATGATGTGTATTTGTTTAATAATTTTTTTTTACATTTTTTTATTATCATTTTGGGGAAAGGGGGGTGATTTTAATTTTTATAATTTTTTTATGTTTAAAAACTTTATTTATTTTGTACACTTTTTTATAGTTCCCAAAGGGAACTATAACAAGCACTCATTAGATTGCTATATTGTCATAGACTCCAATGCACTAGCATTGGCGTCTATGATGATTTTACTACTTTCCTATGGAGCCCTGCTACAGGCAAGGGCTCCATAGGAAACACTGTGCAGTAGCCTCCTGTCATTAATTAAGATAGGGGCTGGCGCACACAAGCTCCAGCTCTTCCGATCGCCACACGGGGGAGCTGAAACATTACCGGAAGCGTGCCCTTCTAGTATTTAGCATGCTCAGGGTTGACCACGGCATCTGAAAGGTTAAATGTCGCAATTAACATTACCGCTGGTCGTGGACATTAACCGCAGGTGCATGCTGTATGAAACAGCAGGCACCCGGTTACTATGGCGCATGTTCCGCTCGTGAGCAGGCGGCATCTAAAAGACCTGACATGTGATGTAATACTATGTCACATGTAGGGAAAGGGTTAAATTTGCACACAAAAAAACTGGTGTAAATGCTTTGCAGCATTTATTTTATTTTAATTTTTTTTACTTTTTGTGTTCCTCTGTCGACAAGGGGGATAGCTTAGCAGGATAGGGGCATAGATAAGTGGGAAATGGTACTCAGCTTAAGGTATATCTATACGGACCAAAAGGACTAGATCCTCACTCCATAATCAATTCCACTGTGAAGAAACCACTGCGAAGCACATGTTGGGTGGATCTAGTCCTTTTGGTTTGTATGGATTCTATATTAACTTATATCATAGATGGATGTCTATAATTCTTCAGGGAAATGTTTTGTATTTGTACATGTTTTGTGATCTATTGTATTTCATGGGATTACGTACTGTATACAGGCTTTTGTGAAGACCTTTATCAAATGTTATGATTAGTGTTGAGTGAAGCAAAGCATTCAAAGCAGAATTCCTTCTGAAGTTTAGCAAATCTTCAATTTACAACAAAACCAAATTTTCTCGTGCTTCGTGGTAATGAATCAGGTTTTCCTAAAATGGCTGCTAAACGTGTTACAAAGTTAAAGTAAGAAGCCTGGGAATGCGATATATGACCCATATTGCCGTGCAGCCAGTCAATCTGCAGATAGCCCATGTCACAGCCCCATAAAACCCTCATTCTGCACGGTCTTTGCCAATGTCTTGTGAGCTGAGCATAGGGAGAGACGTGGCAAGCGCTCATGCTCAATCAATTCTGTTACCTATAATGTTATGTTAAAGGGGTTGTCCGGGTTCAGAGCAGCCCCCCTGATGTTGGCATCGGAGCATTTCATGCTCCGATGCTCTCCCTTGCCCTGCACTGGATCGCGCAGTGCAAGGACTCTTTTACAATAACACACTGCCGGTTGGAGGCTTCCGCCCAGCAGTGTGTTTGGTGACGTCTCCAGCTTTAGCCATTTTACAGGCTGATGGGCAGTGCTAAAGCTTGCCCATCAGTGCCGGTGATGTCGCCGGGCTCACTGCTGAACGGAAGCCTCCACCTGGCAGCCCTATGGAGAGCCCGGTTTGTCACCGGAACTCCAGAAAATACCTTTGCCCTGCATGATTTAGTGCAGGATAAAGGAGAGCATCGGAGCATGAACTGCTCCAATGCTCAAGTCAGAGGGGCTGCTTGGGTGAAAATGTCTGGGTTCAGCTCTGAACCCGGACAACCCCTTTAAGTCCATATAACAGGCAGGTGTAATTTATTGCCCTGTACATAAATGTGCAGTGGAGAAAAATTTATCATAGCTAATCCTGTTAGCTGTAGCATTACGTTAAGTCCATATTAAGGGCAGGTATAATTTATCGCCCTGTACATAACTGCAGTGTATTATAGTTAATCCATTCTGTTACCTGTAGAGTTATGCTAAAGAGGACCTGTCACCATTCCTGACATGCAATGTAATAACAATTCTTGAGCATCTATTCTTATGGCTCTATGTTGTGCTATTCCTTTATTATTTCTACTAGAAGTTATGAATGGATTTCTAGCAGTCTGCAGTAAGGGTACAGATGGGGTGTTAACCAATCGGGGGTTCGTACCTGCACTGACTGACAATGGCAGCACTGACTGGATAGGGTCAGACCATGCAGGCACACACCCCAAACTGCTTAGTATCGCTCTGTACCCTTACTGCAGACTGCTAGCACCACACTACTCACTCAGACGGCCCTTCTGTTTTGCCAGAAGTTGAGTCCTGCTCCAGCTAACTGTTCTCCTGGCTGCCGGTGATTAAAGTGTCTTCTGCAGGCTGCAGCTTGCGTGCTCTGTCTAAGGCCCCCGGGCTTCTGATATACTGTAGGACACAATCACTCTCTGCCTGTTAAAGGGACAGCATGCGTCCAAATTCTTATCCAGCATATAGCTGGCAATTTCTGGGTTTATGAAGGCATATTCCCCTGTGGGAGGGTGCCTTAGCTTAGGTTTCTAGTTTACCAGCCAGGGTGTATGATTTTATCTGACTGTGTACTGAACTTCTGCCTTATATTCGACCCTGATTCTCTCCTGCCCTGTCCTCTGACTTGTTTCTTGGATACTTTTATACAAAGTCTGGTGTCTCTGACCTCTGTGAATAAGCCACCAAATACACCAGGGCTATCTCAAGAAGTAGTTGTCTGGTGGCTTCCCTGCAGTGAAGACAAGATCCCTGAATAGGGGTTAAAGTGTGAAAAACAGCCAGGATAATGACTAGAGTTAGCCCAAAGTCAAACCAGTAAGTTGATACAGTGGGTCAACACCCATTGTCTGTTATATCCATTTAGTTCATATCATATGCGGTAAGATTGGCCACTTGGAAGCACAACATGAAAGCCCCTTTAACTTACAGGCTTTGTCAAATTACTTTTATAATTCCATAATAAAGCAAATATAAAGCCATAATAATTCAGTAGTATTGAGAAGAGTTATTCAGGACAGGCAGCACATCATAAGTAAGGACATTATAATACTGAATAATTCAGCAGTATGTATTAATTCCTGCAAATCCTACTTTGTCTAAATATTATATATTATTGCAAAAGACCAAGGGTAAGCACTAAGCAGACATTGCACCAGTTGCTTACAAATTCCATGCACTTATGAGCCAATCAGGGGCATAACTATAGATCTGGAGTCTCTCTGTTCCATATGATAGAACAGTTTTATAAATGACGCTTCGTAGTGAGGGGCCAATGAGGGTGTGTTAACGTAAATGGGTTGACTTTTGACCAGTTTGCAAATCTGTTCAGCATCTATAGTGCCTGCAATATTTCTCCATTAAGCTTTATAGTTGGCCAGCAATACACCTGATGCCACCACCCACAAAATTTTACCCCGTACAAAACTAAGGAATGCGTTTTCTTCTGGCATTGTTGTACTAGACCAGATAGACATGTAGAGTGGATATAAAGTGTATAAATAAGCCTTGACCTATTTTTGCATTTTTACATATTTTTCCCCTGGAGCCGAAATACAGTTTAACACCTTCATGTATTTAAACACTGCACCTCCTAAGCATCTGAGCTGGAACTGTACAAGCAAGGTTTTTGCTGACACCAGGAGCTAATGTCTGTGATCAGCGATAATGCCAATCACAAATAGTTAATCCCTCAGATGCCATGGTGAATTGTAACCATGACATTCGAGATGCTTTTCTCTGGGATCACTGCTCTCCCAGTACCCAAATGGCTCCCCCATGCAGTTATCACTCCTTTAATTCATTGTGGTATCCTCAAGCCTTATGAATGAAGGGTCTGACTGGGGGTCTAGAGAATTCTAATGTTGGGTCTGCAGAGGTCTAATGGAGGTCTGGAGGTCTAATGGGGGTCTGGAGGTCTATTGGGGGTCTGGAGGTCTATTGGGGGTCTGGAGGTCTGATTGGGGGTCTGGAGGTCTGATTGGGGGTCCGATTGGGGGTCTGGGTTTGGAGGTCAAATGGGGGTCTGGAGGTCTGGTCTAAGGTCTAATGGGGGTCTGTAGGTCTAATGGGCATCTTATCTGGGGTCTTATATTGGGGCAGGACCTGACATGGAGGTCTAAAGGGGGTCTTGTGGTCTGAGATGGGGGTCTCATCTGGGGTTTGATATAGGGGTCTGATCTGAAAGGTAAGGGGGTATTTTTTTGTGTGGTACAAGTATTTTCAGGGGAACTGTTTCTGCAGTATAGTATTGGAGGGGGGGGGCAGGATGGGGTGTTGAAAAGGTGAGAAGAAGGATGGAAAAGTAGGAAAGTAAGATGTTTGTTAAATGCAGCTGAAAGAAGTCACCATGGCAGTCTGGTCTGAAGGAGAAGATGAGGAAAGAGAATATCTACATCAGATTAGACATTACTGGATGTAAGAGGCATGTGGGGATGTATGACCCTGTATGTTCTGTACAGCTGTATGTAATGTTTTCCAAGTATGTCTTTAAAAGGGTTGTTCACTTTTTTTTCGTGCGAGCACTGCCTTCTCTGCTCTGTTTACCTGCTCACCACTGCAATTGCTGCGGTGAGAAGGTGAACAGAGCAGAGAAAGCAGCTCTCATATGAGTGCTGACCTCTCTTAAAACAGCTGATCTCCCGGCACCCCTGCCGGTCTGATATTGATGACCTATCTTGAGGATAGGTCATCAGTAGTAAAAAGAGGACAACCCCTTTAACAGTAGGACTGGAGGGAATTGGTTAGGTTGAGAATTTGGCATGGGGGGATGTTTCAATTTTGGCCTCAGGCAGCAGAAAGGCTTGGTTCACCCCTGCCCCTTGCCATAAAGCACTGAGGGAAAGTGGGGGCGGGGGGCCCAAGCTGAACTTTCAAGGCCCATGAGCTTTTAGTTACGCCCCTGTGGATTAGTATCCACTCTCAAACTTTGTGGATGGGGATCTTTGTAAGTAATAAATATTGGCACTATTATCAAATGAAATGTGCGAGGAAATTGGTGTTGGGTGCATTAGATAAATGGCTATTTTTAGAAATGGTTTCAAATCTGACAAAGGGCTCCCTCTGCATAGATTTTGTATTTTCTCCTGTGGTCTCCCACACTCCAAAAACATAATGATAGGGTAACTTGACTTAGTATAAAATTGGTCCTATTGTGTGTTTGAGATTGGGAAGTTAGCTTGTGAGCCCCCCTGGAGTCAGAAAATTATGTGTATGATGATGACCACTATATTATGCTAATGAAGATGTTGGTGCTTAGTGGCAACTAAAATAACGGAATATAAAATAACAGACTAATAAACTAATTTACAGTTCAAATAAAAGAAATAAGGATCCTGCACTCAAGTGTTTACAATAAATAAAAAAGGCAATAGCTGCAAAAAATAAATACAAAAATTAAAAGTTGCTCAACCTAATATATTTACGTAATTGTAAGTTACCAGTGTGAATGATCCAATAAAAATATGCAGAGCTGATGAAATCCAATTTATGTTCAGAAGACTATAGTAAAATTTAACACCATTGAGAGATTATAAACTGTAGATAGTTAACACATTAGCAGTGATTCCCCAAGCTATTTGAAATGTCCTGCAGGATTTCTAACAACGTTACATTAGGTAACTGGTTAACAATCTGGAAAGGTTGACTAAAGGTAAACCCAATAAGATCCAGATATCCACTTTAACTCCATGTTGAGTTTTCTCATAAAATTCTAACTTTAGAGTCTGCCAGTTCAGATGCTTTCCATAGTTCTTTATTTTTGTGTTACATGATTGTATTCTGTAAACACTCAGATTCAATCATATACTATCAGGAGGACAACATATATCATCTTCCTGGAGGGGTAACTCTATGGGGCTTTTTATGTTCAACGCATTGTATTTCATAACTTATTCTCCATAATAGACTATTTTGCCGGAAGGCAGAGCTGTCAAAACATGACAAATTGTTGTATCAAGTGGCTATTTCTCAATTTCTGCTCTCATTTTTCATTTCTTTTCCTTCATTGGTAGGCTGACTGTTGAGAAACATTTAGAAAAGACCAAGAAAAAGATTGAAACCTTTAATTTCTCTGAAATGCATTTGATTTTCTATATATTTCAGGGCCAGTTTGTGCAACTCAAGTAACTTGTGTAGAAGTACATCATGGTTTCTTTAGATTACATGTTTGATGTATATAACTGCAGGCTTCTGTTTATGTTGTACATGTTGATGATAATTTTATATAAACATTATTGTTCCTCACAAAAATATATATATATATATATATATATATATATATATATATATTGTAGTCATGTAGAAATAAGGAAAATTAGTTTGAGTTTGTTTTCGCTGAATCGGCCAAGAAATTTGATTTGGGTAAAGAACCATCAGGTGGCCTTGGTGTCCATTATATGATGGATCCAGCACTGCCATTAATTTTGTTTTTCTCTCCCTATAACTGAACAGAAACATGGAAATTACACCATGGAGTTACAGGTATATAATGAGTAAAGCTGTGTATGTTCATCAGCTGGTGAGCTCAGAAATGATTTTGGCCATAGTTTTAAAGCAGTTTGGTTGCACTTTTTGATGGCCTTTTTTCTAAATTAGAGAAATAAATGTTGCTGTTTTTACAAAATGTATAAAAACCACTGCAAAAATTGCTGCTAAAAACAACCACATAACAGCCAAAGGTTAAAAATTTGGGCCATCTGGGACATTGATGCAAGTCTGAAGCCAATGACCTACCCCTATCTCCAGAATAGGCCCCCAAAATGAACAGATAGTGGCTGAGCATGCACAGCTGTTATCTTTTCACCACTATTGGGGTTCCAAAAATAGCCGCGCGAACGGAGAGCATAGTGCGCATGCGTGGTGTGCTTTCCTTCACTTTAGTGGCCCTGGTCTGGACCCGCATGTGGATGGCACCTAGTGATATGCCATCAATAACCCAGGGGGGCCTTTATCCCTTTATGTCACACAGGCTTTCCCAGTAAATTAAGTAATAGCATATGGTTATGAGATTACTGGGAGAGTACCACCATGATTTTTCATACAAAAAAGGGGCAATTGACTCTTAGCATTACACTCAAGCTTGCGTGTGGCTGGTTAGCTTTGAAAACCTAACCTATGAAACACCTAATGAGCAGTTCTTTAATTTTTTACATTGGATACTCTGGCAATATGGATCAGTATTTACTGGTCCTATTTTGCCAGCTTGGTAGCCTTCAGCCTCATTGGTATCTAGATCTCAATAACACACTTACAGGTTACTAATTACTAGTGTTAAATGCTCCTTGGACTGACGGCTGTTACTTCCAAATTAATTATAACTTTTTAATGGTGAGAAAAAACTTCATACCACTCTAGAGAAACTAAGTGGGTCCAAGCAGAGGCACAGAAGGAGCATATTGAAATCAAATCAAACATGCTGGATCCTTTCTTCCCCCAATATCTGCCTTCTGGGGACACTGTTAGTCTGGGACACTGTTCCCCCAATATCTGCCCTCTGTTAGTCATTCTACTGCTAATATTTGTCTATAGAGATTGCATGGCTGTATGCATGATGTTACAAACTAGTTTTTGTTCCGTTTTTCTACTTTGGTGCTATATTTATAATTGTAATAACGTGTGGTTTTTGGAAAGTGCTATTCTAATTCAGGAAGGACATTGTAATGTGCATAATCATGGCAGCATTTTTTAACAACCGACGCTGAAATACAGAACTCTAGCAGTTGTATTAAAATCCAATTTAGGAACTGTTTAATAAAAAGTCTCAGCAATTTTCGTTTTAATAAGAAGTGTAATAATATCCTTATAGCTTGCAGCACAAAGTGCTGAAGATTTGACATTTATACGAGTTTATAATTTTTGCAGCAATATGATAAACATTGTTTCATTAATCTACATAACCTGAAATATAGTGAAATGAATTCAGCTCTGTGTCACACATCATGAGGTCACTTCATTATAATGTAATTTATACATTTATTTAAAAATATGTTACCCTGAGCGAAACATTTCAATATTTTCTGTGCTGCTTTGCACAGGCAGAAGATACAATAAATAAGTGAAATTATAATTACAAATACAAAATGTAGCAATGCTGCTGAGCCGTGAACCTGCTTTATAAAGTCACATGCATGTGACCTTCCATTCTTTCTGACTTGTGGTTCAATTTAAACTATTCTAAAACTATCTTGCAAAGTAAAGGTCACATTTGGTTTTGTAAAACTATTTTCACTATTATAATGGTTATGTATAGGAAAGTATATATTAAGATGATATATCAACCACAAAAAATATTTTATATATATATATATATATATATATATATATATATATTTATATATATATATTTATATAAATATTCATGTTTTATGTATATATGGTTGAGCCTATCAGTAGTTCCTAGATGTACTGTACTGCTCTCTACCTGTGCTACATGTACTATACTCCAATCTACTTGTGCTACATGTACTGTACTGCTGTTTATTTGCAGTATACCCATGTCAATACGAATTTCTACTTTGCATATCAGGTGGTGATTAATTGATTTAATTTTTACTGTCTGCTATAAAGAATCCCTGAAGAAGGTCCTGTCCTCAAATTAGTGACTCACCAGCTTCCAGGAAGCAGAGATAGTTGCCATAATGAAGCAGAGAGCTGGCATCGGCTCCCTGCTTCATCATTCCTTCCCCCCTGCCAGCTCTCTACACCTTCTGTCTGTTCTGAGGGCGGGGCCGTCTGACAGTTAGCCTCGGCTCCACCTACTTCACAGACTAGAGCAGCCCATGTCCTGCTGCTGCTGATAGGAAGAAGGTAAATATGTGGTGTTTATTTTTTTTACATTCTGTAAGGGGCACAATGTGGACTTATTACTGGGGGGCACAATGTGGACATATTACTGGGGGTACAATATGGGCATATTACTGGGTGGCACAATGTGTGCATATTACTGGGGGCACAATGTGGGCATGTTACTGGGGGCACAATGTGAGCATGTTACTGGGGGCCACAATGTGGGCATGTTTCTGGGGGGCACAATGTGGGCATGTTACTGGGGGGGCACAATGTGGTCATGTTACTGGGGGGCACAATGTGGTCATTTTACTGGGAGGCACAATGTGGGCATGCTACTTGGCGGCACAATGTGGGCATGCTACTTGGGGGCACAATGTGGGCATGTTACTGGGGGGGCACAATGTGGTCATGTTACTGGGGGGGCACAATGTGGTCATATTACTGGGGGGCACAATGTGGGCATATTACTGGGGGCACAATGTAGGCATATTACTGGGGGGCACAATGTGGGCATATTACTCGGGGGCACAATGTGGGCATAAATACTGTGCAGTGGCAGGAAGGGAGAATAATAACTATGTGTGGGCATTAAGGGGACTGTGTGGGATTAGGTGTATATTTATGTTTTTGGCGGAGTCAGAGGCATGGCCTAGTGCGAAAAAAGTTGCTGTGGTGCGCGAAGGGCGCCACACAATGTGTCCCTCTTTGTTCATTTGCAAAGTTGGGAGTTATGCAAAGTTCACCATTTCCTCATAGCCCTTACTGTTTGCTGGTGTAATGTTGATCTGCACTGGCGCGACTTAAAGCCAGCCTGGTTTAGGCCTGGTCTGTGAGGCACTGCCCATGAGAGAACCAGGTGTGCACACTCTAATGACTCATCAGTGCACATGTATGCAGGAACAAGCCTATGCATACAGCCTGCAAGGGAGTGAATGCCATTGTATATACTGTTTGAAACACTGTGTTTCACAGTGCCCCGGATTCTCTCTTGCAATTTGGGGCCCAGGGTAGCTGGTGCTACATACTGTGACTTAGATGATATGTTATCTGTTTCTTGGTGATTACAGTGGATTATTAATTCAATTTTATAATAATTCCATTAGCAGGAATGTAGTACTTATCTTATGGGGAGCAGTGATATTTCTAATCATAAGCTAGCATCAGTTATTCAGTCTGTATGGTGCGAAGGGGGATAAGAAATTAACAGGAAATCCTACAAAGACTTTGGTATGAGCATAAGATTACAAATTATAAAGTAACTCAGCACCTTCTGACAAAGTGAAATAAATGAGAAGATGCAAACATCCACTGTGACTGCAATGTAAAAACAAACAAAAAAAACAGCAGCAGTCAGTAGCTTGCTGGCACTAAGATATATGGAAACATATAACATGCATTACTATTCTATTTAGGCTTCATTCACATCACCTTTTTGTTTTCCGTTCTTCTGATCTGTCAGAAGAACAGAAATAATAAGAAACAAAAATGGATTCTTGATTTTAAGCATCTGTTGTGCTCATTTTGCATCCACTTGAGTCAGTTCTGTCAAAGATCCGTTATTTTTTTCCAAGTCCTTTACGTGATCAGAAGAACTGAAAACAAAACAAAGATGTGAACAAAGTTTTGAAAAATTTGATTTGACAACTTCACTGACATTAGCCAAGAAATTAAATTTGTTCTAAATAAATTTGTCATGAATTGCTATAAATCAGGTATATCCAGGCCTTAGAGTGCAGCCAATCAGAGTGGCGGTGCTGCAGGCGGGTTGTGGCCATGCTGCGGTGAAGAACCATGTGGCCAATAAGCCCGCAGCTGCCTTTCATTCAATGATTAATACTGCACTGTATAGTTGGTCTTCATTGTTAATGATCATGCGGCACCTTTAAAGCACTTTTAAATAGGGCTGTTGCTGATGTGGGGTTTGGCTGGTCAGGTGGGGGCACAATATGCACATGATTGCTGTTCTTGCCTGCAATATCCTGCATGCTATGATAGTAAACACAGAATATTAATCAGCTCTGGCATACCCACTTCACCAACCCCAGCGCTCTCCTGCCCCATAGGTGGGAGCCTTTCTTCTGCCATCTGCTTTCCCCCCTTTTCCACATCATCTAAAATCGATTAGAATATGTCATCAGGAACATCAAGCTCCTCCTCTCACTTTATCTTGTTGACTTTTTTAGGACATAGAGACTTTGAAAAAAAATTGTGAAGAAGTAAAGCCAGCATAAGATGAGGAAGGTCATCATTAAGACCTGGCTCCCCATGGGGTGCAGACTGGATGGTATTGGTTGGCACGCTGGCACTGGAATAATAAAGGCTTCCATCTTATTGGTATTGAATTACATTTACGGCTGATATAGGAATAAGTAAATGTAGGAATAAATTGATAAAACTGACGCAGACTAAGTCTCCCTGTACTCTCCCTGCAGTCTCCCTGCAGTCTCCCTGCACTATCCCTGCAGTCTCCCTCTCCAATAATCTTGTATTAATCGTTTTCAGCAACACTTTCCCTAACGTATGAGCGCTTGCCATGTTGCTCCCTATGCTCAGCTCACAGGACAATGGTGGAGACTGTATGGGATGAGGGTTTTATAGGGCTGTGACATCACAGGGGATGGCTATCTGTGGATAGACTGGCTGCGCAGCATTTAGTGTTCCCAGGCTTCTTACTTTCAGTTTGTAACACGTGCAGCACCATTTTATAAAAAAAAGTGATTTGTTACCACAAAGCACAAGGAAATTCGGATATGTTGCGAATCAAAGTTTTTCTAAACTTCGGACAGATTTCCTCTTCAAATGCTTCGCTCTACACTACTTACTATGCTTATAATTTTGAGGTTCTTACTACACATTTTGATCAAATTGTGTCATCCTGTCTGCCACAACAAGATGACTTCACTCAGATGGGTCCCTAAACTGCACAATATATCTGTATGACAGGAGACTTACCACTCTTTCCTTGGCCTAGGCCTAAAAAATTGATCAGACATAGCTAGGAATCAGTTTATTGTATACAAATTGTATATTTTTACAGGGTGAGGCCTGCACAATCAAGATGGAGGCAGTCACCACACCCACATGTACAATGCTGGTTATGGCAAGGTTATCCCACAAAAAGTATTACTGTGCAATGAATAAAACATTTTAAATGAAGAATTATTGCAATATACAGTACATTCCATAAAATACAATTTTTCTATGTACATTACATTTTCTGCTGTAGCGGCGCCCACTGCTGTGTCTCCTGTGGCCAAAGTTCTGATCCACCATGTCCTGAATTCAGTGGTGGACTAACACGCTTAGTACTGTAGTTTCCTTTCTTCTTACCTTCTCTCAATGCTGACCTAGTCATCTCATGAGAGAAGCAGGTGAAGCGGCACTTTTCATTCATTCATCCCTATTCTAAATTCATAGAAATATATACAGTAGCTATATCTCTCCCTAGATAGTGGAGAAAGACAGGTCTAATTTTAGTGGGATCACTGGGACTGCGTGTGAGGGACTATTTTTTTGCAGGGGAAGAAGATGTTAAGAAGATATGGTTTATGAGCTAAAGCACATCCACATAAAATGAAGAAAAAAAGGTAGGAACCAAAAACTAATGAAAAGTACACTTGAGTGTAGGACTTTTATTTTTATTTATTTGTTTTAGCTCATGGGAGAAGCCCATTTATGATCTTTCTGTAAACAACATTCATTTTTTCTAATTTTTGAAGTAATGTAGAATAAAGTTTTATTTTAGGTTAATGACTTTAGGAATATAATTATGATGCAGTACTGAACTCAGTAGTGAAAAAGAAGAAAATGAAGCAGCATTCCAAAATACAAAGGTAGGGTGCAGGCCTCCAGAGAGAGCAGATCCATATTCTCACCAGTCCACAAAGAAAATGAAGGAAGCAGCACTCCAGTGCAAAAAAGGACGTTTTATTCACCCAATGTCAGACAGCAACGCTTCAGTGGCTCAGTGCATTGCATTGAGCAGCTGAAATGTTGCTGTCTGACATTGGGTGAATAAAACATCCTTTTCTACATGGAGTGCTGCGTCCTTCGTTTTCTTTGTCAACTCAGTAGTGAGTGTTCTAGCTGCAAAGTTTTTCTATTGCTTAAATGCTTCAAGACACAACAGTCGCATTCGGTAAGCAAGCATGGGTGACTCAGCTATTGTTACTCCTAGTGATGGCAGCATATCAATAATATATGCTATACCTTATTAGGATTATTTAGTTTAGAAAAAAGATGACTGAGGGGCGATCTAATAAATATGTATAACTATATCAGGGGTCAGTTCAGAGATCTCTTCCATGATCTATTTATACCTAGGACTGTGACAAGGGGACATCCACTACGACCAGAAGATAGAAGGTTTCAACACAAACGTAACTTAACAAAGGTGTCTAGGCCTATGACGGTTATATGACTTTAGCATGGCCTACTGGATTGCCCGTCAGCTTGTTACTGAGTATACCAAAGTAGTATAGAAATAATCTAGAGCGAAATGAAGTTTATAAAAATGTGCTGACAGTTAAAAAATAAAATCTCCATAAAAAGTGAGCAATATAAATTTTATGGGTCTTTCGGGATTTTAATATTGATGACCTCTCCTCAGGATAGCTCATCAATATCAGATCAGTGGGAGTGGGCAGTGTAATTACAATCCATCCAATTCACTTCAATAGGACGGCTCCTTCCTATTCAAGTGTATCAATATTAAAATCCCGGAAAACCACTTTAAATAAAAAATGTTTATCATTAGTGTTGAGCGAGCATGCTCGGCCGAACACCAGTGTATTTAAATCTAATTTAGCCTCTATTTCTATGCAGAAGATCGCTGTACAGTGAGGGAATCCCTCAGTGTGAGTCCAAGGCTTAGGAGTCCCTTCTCTGACTCCATAAATAGCTATGTTCATATATGGAGTCAGTGTTTGGGGACACCCCAGTGTATTTAAATCTAATTTAGCCTGTATTTCAGAAAAGTTTCTGCCGGGATTCAAACTCACAATCTTCTGCATTAGAGGCAAGGCACTTAAAAACTCAGCTATAATAGACTTCCATTGTGCTCAGGTGCTCGGTAAAGGAAGTGTTCTACTCGAGCACACAAGCACTTTGTTGCTCGATGAACACTATTTATCATCCCCAAAATGGTGTGGCTTAAAAATCCAACTGTTCTTGGTAAAAAACAAACCTTAAATCACTAGCAGAAACCAAAAAAATTTAGGAGCTCTCTGAATGCGGTCATGCAACACATGAAAAAATTTAAAAGGTGCTTCTTCAGGATGCCAAAATTGTCTTGGTCCTGAAGGAGTTAAAGTTAATTAAATATTAACATTAATACAGAATTAATAAATTCTAAAGAACATTTACTTCTGTCAGAACAATTCCTAAAACAAGTCTCTCTTTGCAGTAATCTTCATCCTACGCTGCCGCCTCCTCACTCAGTGTTGCATTTTTATAGAAAGCTTTAATTGAGATAGCAGTTTATCAACGTGGTGCACAATGTGTTTCATGAGTACTTTTTAACTTTTTCTATTCGTTTTAAAATACCCTTGCACTCCATTTACCGGGGTTATTTTAACAGGTATGGTATAAAAAGGAGATAATTTTTGTAATGTCTTTGTAGTGGGTTGAAGCACGATTCTGATGACACTATTAAGCAAAAGAAATAACCAATTCACAGAGGAAATTTGCTGAAACGTATCAATAAAATGTGCAAATTAATTTTTAACTGCTTCAGAGGTTAAGTGGCATATATTGAGAACTAAAGGCCAGAGACAAGAATTATGAAAACATCTTCAAGAAAATACTTTATTTTGTTAAATATGAAATCATTTTCTGTTCTGTGGCTTCACAATTTCACTAAATAAACATAATTTATATCCAATAATGCAAATTTACCTGGAGTTGCCATATCTCTATGACTGTGTTAAATACGAGGCTGCAAACAACAAGCTTATCTTCATAAGGGAAGGTCAAATTCACTTCTACAATCCTATTTAACTTAATAGATTTACCTTATGTCTTATTGATGGGACCCTTATAGTTATCCCTCTCCACCATAAGTTGGAGCAAAAGTTGAAGTATGAACTTTCCTGAGCAACAATCTTTTAAGTCCATTTTTGAGTTGCATGGATAGTGTTCAGAGTGACTAAAAAAGCACAATGAGCAACATTTTAGGGCTCCAGAAGTGTTTTCTCTTCCACAGGACAAGTGAAGTCATCAAGTTTATTTTCGTACAGGTGACTGGCATGTGATATGATATATATTACATATATTCCTCAAAAATTCCCTGAAAATTTGCTGCTGTAGAGCCGGTGCAACTCCTTTACACAGCTGGCTGTCCTGCTGTTTCTAATATAACTCTAATAGCTCTGATTGTGTCATCTCTCTCTGCTCTCTCACTCACTTCTCTCAGGGTTAGAGATATTAGCAACAGAAAATGAGAGGAGGTTGTATATGTCAGAGTGTGGAGTCTATGTCTTCAGTAGAGGGCAGATCATCAAGTGGGAATTGTATCATAGTGTAGATATGGAGAAAAACACACATGCAGCAGTCCTAACTCCTTAAGGACACAGCCTTATTTGACCTTAAGGACCAGGCCATTTTTTGCAAATCTGACCAGTGTCACTTTAAGTGGTGATAACTTTAAAATGCTTTTACTCATCCAGGCCATTCTGAGATTGTTTTTTTTATCACATATTGTACTTCATGACAGTGGTAAAATGAAGTAAAAAAAAAATCATTTTTATTTATAAAAAAATACCAAATTTACCAAAAAGTTTGAAAAAATTGCAAATTTCCAAGTTTCAATTTCTCTACTTCTATAATACATGGTAATACCTCCAAAAATAATTATTACTTTACATTCCCCATATGTCTACTTCATGTTTGGATCATTTTGGGAATGACATTTTAGTTTTTGGGGACGTTACAAGACTTAAAAGTTTAGAAGCAAATCTTGAAATTTTCAAAAACCCAATTTTTAGGGACCAGTTCAGGTCTGAAGTCACTTTGTGAGGCTTACATAATATAAACCACCCAAAAATGACCCCATTCTAGAAACTACACCTCATAATGTATTCAAAACTGATTTTACAAACGTTGTTAACCCTCTAGGTGTTGCACAAGAGTTATTGGAAAATTGGAATCAAATTTGAGAATTTTAATTTTTGGGCAAATTTTCCATTTTAATTAATTTTTTCCAGTAACAAAGCAAGGGTTAACAGCCAAACAAAATACTATATTATTCTGTAGTTTGCATAAACACCCCATATGTGGCCGTAAACTACTGTACGGGCACACAGTAGGGCGTAGAGAGAAAGGTGCGCCGTATGGTTTTTGGAAGGCAGATTTTGCTGGACTGGTTTATTTACACCATGTCCTATTTGAAGCCCCCCTGATGCACCCCTAGAGTAGAAACTCCATAAAAGTGACCCCATTTTGGAAACTACGGGATAAGGTGGCAGTTTTGTTGGGACTATTTTTAGGGTTCATATGATTTTTTGTTTATCTATATTACATTTTTGTGAGGCAAGGTTACCAGAAATAGAAATTCTGAAATTTCATCTCCATTTGCCAATAACTGTTGTGGAACACCTAAAGGGCTAACGATGTTTGTAAAATCAGTTTTGAATACCTTGAGGGGTGTCGTTTCTTAGATGGGGTCGCTTTTATGGAGTTTTTACTGTAGGGGTGCATCAGGGGGGCTTCAAATGGGACATGGTGCCAAAAAAAGGCCATCAAAATCTGCCTTCCATAAACCATACGGCGTTCCTTTCCTTCTGCGCCCTGCCGTTTGGTCATACAGCAGTTTACGACCACATATGGGTTGTTTCTGTAAACTGCAGAATGAGGGTAATAAATATTAAGTTTTGTTTGGCTGTTAACCCTTACTTTGTTATATGAAAAAATAGCTTTTTTGGCACCGTGTTTATCTGAGGGGGTAGGAGGGGCGATTTTTATAGAGCAGATTCTTACAGACGCGGCAATACCTAATATGTCTACTTTTTTTAAATTTATTTACACTATATATATATCTTTTTATGAACAAAAAAAAAAACATTTTAGTATCTCCATAGTCTAAGAGTCATTTTTTTTGTTTTTAGCTGATTATCTTAGATAGGGGCTTATTTTTTGCGGGATTAGAGGACGGTTTTATTGGCACTATTTTGGGGGGCATATGACTTTTTGATCGCTTGCTATTACAATTTTTGTTTCTGAAAGGTTAGGGGGGTATTTTTATAGAGCAGATTATTACGGACGTGGCAATACCTAATATGTCAACTTTTTTTAATTTATTTTAGTTTTACAAAATAATATATTTTTTTAATTTTTTTTTGTTTTAGTGTCTCAAGTCTGAGAACCAGTTTTTTATCTGATTGTCAGTGGCTAAATTGGGATATAAATTTAGTACTCCATGGAAGTGTGGTACTCCCTAAAGCAACCGTCAATGCAGACGCCCGGATGATCGGGGCACGTGTCACACTGAGTAGTGGTGTCCTTCCGTATCCCCCTCCTGCGACACACTCTGCACTTTTTCGGGGTCCGTCCCTTCTTTCCAGTATGGGGGACCACACCTGGAAAGTGTTGGCCAGGGACGATCCGGGCGCTTCCAGTTCCCGAGGTACTCCGGCCCTCTCTTTCCCTGTCAGAAAAGATCAGGTCCTTGAGGACTGCCTCATAGAACAGAAGGAATTTCCCTGTGTTGCCAGCGCTCCGGGACAGCACAAAAGAGTTGTACAAGGCAACCTGTACCAAGTAGAGCACAACTTTTTTGTACCATGCCCAGGTTTTGCGCATGGCGTTATATGGCTTGCGGACTTGATCAGAGAGAACAACTCCTCCCATATACCGATTGCGGTACCTCGCACAGGGACAGGGGTGATGCCGTTACCATGAATTGTGGACAGTACAAGGACATCCCTCATGTCCTTATATCTGACCAGCAAAGGGTTTTCACTGGTAAGGGCACGGGTCTCACCCCTGGGGATAGGTACCTGGAGGGGGTGGGTAGGGAGGCCGTGTTGATTTTTCCGCACGGTTCCACAAGCAGACGTGGATCTGGCGGCGAGGGACTGGAACAAGGGGATGCTAGTATAAAAGTTATCCACGTACAGGTGGTAACCTTTATCTAGCAGTGGGTGCATAAGGTCCCACACAAGTTTCCCGCTAACACCCAGAGTGGGGGGACATTCTGGGGGTTGAATACGGGAATCTCGCCCCTCGTACACACGAAACTTGTAAGTGTACCCTGAGGTACTCTCACAAAGTTTGTACAGCTTCACGCCATACCTCGCCCGCTTAGAGGGAACATACTGGCGGAAAATGAGTCTCCCCTTGAAAGCAATGAGAGACTCATCAACCGCGACCTCCCTTCCAGGTACATAGGCCTGTACAAATTTGGCCCTAAAGTAATCGATGACCGGCCTGATTTTGTACAGATGGTCATAGGCAGGATCACCTTGGGGAAGACATGTTGCATTATCTGAATAATGCAGGCATTTCCGGATGGCCTCAAACCGGGTACGTTTCTTGGTCGTACTGTAAAGTGGGGTCTGGTAGAGGACGCCCCCACTCCAGTAATGACTGAAACTTGGTTTCTTGACTAGGCCTATGTGCAGCACGAGGCCCCAAAATGTCCTCATCTCGGCTGCACTGACCGGGGTCCAGCCACCGGGCATAGCCAAAAAGGAGCCCGGGTGTTGAGCAACAAACTGTTGGGCGTACAGGTTTGTTTGCTCCACCATTAGATTTACAAAGTGGTCACTGAAAAAACGACGAAAATAGTCATATTCAGTGAAGCCCACTGTGGAAATCTGGATTCCTGGTTGGCCTACAAAATCAGGAATTACGGGCTCAAATCGCTCTGGGGTACACCAGACAAGTTCACCGGCAGGGGGCTCTGGTGGATTTAACTGGTGGGCCAGAAAACTAGTACGAGCCCCAGAGCTGCTCGTACTAGGGTGGGCCACAGGGTCCCTAGCATGGCGGTCCCCTTGCTCCGCCGCCTTGGGGGCTCATCATCATCTCTAGATGATGAGGAGGACGCGGATGACAAGAGGAAATTGGTGTCATCCTCATCCTCACTAGGATTCTCTGAGTCGGCGGGCCATACGGGAGTGTGTGTCTGAGTGTTTGTGTGCGTGCGTGTAAATCTTTATTCAGTGTGCGTGTGTGTGGGGGCACGGGTGTTCGCGAACTCCCCCTAAACCTAACAGACCAAAAAAAAAAAAGACTAACTAAAAAAAGGGCAAAAATGTGAAAAAAATAAATTAAAAAAATGTCAAAATCGCTGATCAACTGTTTGAAGTTGATCAACGGTGGGGTGTGCGATGCGCTAACAGTGGCCGGACGCTAAGAGTGTCGGCCACAGTCAGCGTACGCACAAAAAAAAAAAAATAACTGCCTGCGCCCCAAAAAAGTTGTGGGGGGGAGGGAGGCAATCTGCAGCACCCCTGGGGGGTCTAGGGTCACACAGCGGTGCTGTGGACCCCAGACACCCGATTTAGGGTGATGCAATCACCAAATTTTTCTTTTTTTTTTTTCCACGAACTTTCCCTTTATATTCCTGCCTAATCTAACTTGTCCCTAGCCTTTCCCTAAATACCTGATTGCACAGATGGGGTGCTGGGCACAGATGGGGTGATCCCTGGACAGATAGGGGTGCTGGCTGAGATCTGACGACGTGTAGCCTCTCTCCTCGACTACCCGGACTGAAAAGGAGGAGAGGAGCGCTGCTCTAATTTGAACCTCCCACCCCTGCAGCCGACCAATCAGAGCCGATCCTGAGAGGTGATGTCACATCACCTCTCAGGATCGCAGGATGGTGATTGGTGGTGTATTATCACACCACCGATCACCATCCTGTTCCGGGTTATCGGGTCCCCAGAGACCCGAATATCCCGGAAATGCAGCAAACCGCAGGTCTGAATTGACCTGCGGTTTGCTGCGATCGCCTACACGGCGCATTATCCGCAGGTGCCTGCTCAATGATTTAAGCAGGCATCGGGTTCCGATCACCGCCCGCCGCACGGCGTTGATCGGAAATACACAGGGCGTACAGGTACGCCCTGTGTCCTTAAGTACCAGGACATCAGGGAGTACCTGTACGCCCTGTGTCCGTAACAGGTTAAAAATAACTTGTCACCTCTCCTGACATGTCTGTTTTAGTAAATAATTCTATTTCATATGAAAAAATATGACTCTATGTTGTGCCATTTTTTTTGTTATTCTTGCAAAGAAATTTATGGATGAAGGTATAGATGGAAATTACAAGTTGGGTGTGTGTCTTGTACAGTGTGACCTTGTGCAGTTAGTGCTGCCAGGCTGTTCTATTCAATAAAAAGTATCTGCATAGCACCACCTGCTGCTTGTTCTTTCCCTTATTATTTGTCCTGCTCACGGAGCTAGTCAAACATGCTCAGTTTAAATTTTCAACTATCACCAGCCATACGTTCTGTTAGAAGCTGTGACAGTGACAGCGAGAGTGCTGCAGCAGAAAGGACCTGTACATGTACAAGCACCATAGGAAGTTTTTCTATGGTATCTGAAATACTTACACATGACTGCTCGTTTGCAATATCTGTCCATATTGTTACATAAAAAAGGACTAACTTATTGAAGACCTATCCATTACAAAGGATAGGTAATCAATATCAGATTGGTCTAATCCAGCTTCCAGCAACCCCAATGATTAGCCATTTTCACAAGTTCCTGCCTCAAAACCAGCCATGGGTATTAAACAGCTCCGTATTGTCACAAACTTAGCAGTCCAGGTTCCAGAAGCGAGATCTCCAGCTTCAGTGTGACTGCTCCAGGAGAGACACACTGCTAAGCCATGCCCCCTGGTGACAGAATGCAGTGTTCTTTCTCCCCACAGTGGGTGTGTGCTGGTGGGATGATTGCTTAGGTGTTCTGTTCCTGTGTGCTGTGTCTGACTAATGGAGCACCAAGTCCTGGACCTATCAGGCTCTGATCC
This sequence comes from Bufo bufo, assembly GCF_905171765.1. Taxonomy (NCBI): domain Eukaryota; kingdom Metazoa; phylum Chordata; class Amphibia; order Anura; family Bufonidae; genus Bufo; species Bufo bufo. The sequence goes on from NC_053391.1 coordinate 82,415,123, forward strand.
TAAGACTCAGTGCACTATTTAAACCCTTTCCTGGCCTTGTGCCAGTGATAGTCATTGATTCCCTAGCTGTGTTCCTCATTATGGTACTTTGTGAGTTTGGATTGGTTTTGGATTCTATTATTGGTCTCGGCTTGTTTTTGACTAGAGTTGAGCGAACACCTGGATGTTCGGGTTCGAGAAAGGCAGCAAAATGTAGTTAAATCCCCTGCAAACAAATGTGGATAGGGAAATGAATTAAAATAAAAATAAAATAAATAAAAATTAACCAATATCAATTGGAGAGAGGTCCCATAGCAGATAATCGGGCTTCATGTCAGCAGAGAATCAGTCTTAATGTCATAGCAGAGAATCAGGCTTCACGTCACCCAAAACTGGAACAGTCCATTGTCATATATTTAGGCCCCGGCACCCAGAAAGAGGAGAGAGGTCCCATAACAGAGATTCAGGCTTCATGTCAGCAGAGAATCAGTCTTCATGTCATAGCAGAGAATCAGGCTTCACGTCACCCACCACTGGAACAGTCCATTGTCAGATATTTAGGCCCAGGCACCCAGGCAGAGGAGAGAGGTCCCATAGCAGAGATTCAGGCTTCATGTCAGCAGAGAATCAGTCTTCATGTCATAGCAGAGAATCATGTTTCACGTCGCCCAACATTGGAACAGTCCATTGTCATATAATTTAGGCCCCGGCACCCAGACAGAGGAGAGAGGTCCCATAACATAGAATCTGGCTTCATGTCAGCAGAGAATCAGTCTTCATGTCATAGCAGAGAATCAGGCTTCATGTCACCCACCACTGGAACAGGCCACTGAAAGATATTTTTAGGCCCCGGCACCCAGACAGAGGAGAGAGGTCCCATAACATAGAATCTGGCTTCATGTCAGCAGAGAATCAGTCTTCATGTCATAGCAGAGAATCATGCTTCACGTCACCCAACATTGGAACAGTCCATTGTCATATAATTTAGGCCCCGGCACCCAGACAGAGGAGAGAGGTCCCATAACATAGAATCTGGCTTCATGTCAGCGACTCAGCAGAGAATCAGTCTTCATGTCATAGCAGAGAATCAGGCTTCATGTCACCCACCACTGGAACAGGCCACTGTCAGATATTTTTAGGCCCCGGCACCCAGACAGAGGAGAGAGGTCCCATAACAGAGATTCAGGCTTCATGTCAGCAGAGAATCAGTCTTCATGTCATAGCAGAGAATCAGGCTTCATGTCACCCACCACTGGAACAGGCCACTGTCAGATATTTTTAGGCCCTGGCACCCAGACAGAGGAGAGAGGTCCCATAACAGAGATTCAGGCTTCATGTCAGCGACTCAGCAGAGAATCAGTCTTCATGTCATAGCAGAGAATCAGGCTTCATGTCACCCACCACTGGAACAGGCCACTGTCAGATATTTTTAGGCCCCGGCACCCAGACAGAGGAGAGAGGTCCCATAACAGAGATTCAAGCTTCATGTCAGCAGACAATCAGTCTTCATGTCATAGCAGAGAATCAGGCTTCATGTCACCCACCACTGGAACAGGCCACTGTCAGATATTTTTAGGCCCCGGCACCCAGACAGAGGAGAGAGGTCCCATAACAGAGATTCAGGCTTCATGTCAGCAGAGAATCAGTCTTCATGTCATAGCAGAGAATCAGGCTTCATGTCACCCACCACTGGAACAGGCCACTGTCAGATATTTTTAGGCCCCGGCACCCAGACAGAGGAGAGTTTCATTCAACTTTGGGTTGCCCCGCAATATAATGGTAAAATGAAAATAAAAATAGGATTGAATGAGGAAGTCCCCTGGAGTACAATAATATATTGTTAAGGGGAGGTAGTTAATGTCTAATCTGCACAAGGGATGGACAGGTCCTGTGGGATCCATGCCTGGTTCATTTTTATGAACGTCAGCTTGTCCACATTGGCTGTAGACAGGCGGCTGCGTTTGTCTGTAATGACGCCGCCTGCCGTGCTGAATACATGTTCAGACAAATCGCTGGCCGCCGGGCAGGCCAGCACCTCCAAGGCATAAAAGGCTATCTCTGGCCACGTGGACAATTTGGAGACCCAGAAGTTGAATGGGGCCGAACCATCAGTCAGTACGTGGAGGGGTGTGCACAGGTACTGTTCCACCATGTTAGTGAAATGTTGCCTCCTGCTAACACGTTCCATATCAGGTGATGGTGCAGTTAGCTGTGGCGTGGTGACAAAACTTTTCCACATCTCTGCCATTCTAACCCTGCCCTCAGAGGAGCTGGCCGTGACACAGCTGCGTTGGCGACCTCTTGCTCCTCCTCTGCCTTCGCCTTGGGCTTCCACTTGTTCCCCTGTGACATTTGGGAATGCTCTCAGTAGCACGTCTACCAACGAGCGCTTGTACTCGCGCATCTTCCTATCACGCTCCAGTGCAGGAAGTAAGGTGGGCACATTGTCTTTGTTCCGTGGATCCAGCAGGGTGGCAACCCAGTACTCCGCACACGTTAAAATGTGGGCAACTCTGCTGTCGTTGCGCAGGCACTGCAGCATGTAGTCGCTCATGTGTGCCAGGCAGCCCAGAGGTAAGGACAAGCTGTCCTCTGTGGGAGGCGTATCGTCATCGTCCTGTGTTTCCCCCCAGCCACTCACCAGTGATGGGCCCGAGCTGCGTTGGGTGCCAGCCCGCTGTGAACATGCTTCATCCTCATCCTCCTCCACCTCCTCCTCATCCTCATCCTCCTCGTCCTCTAGTAGTGGGCCCTGTCTGGCCACATTTGTACCTGGCCTCTGCTGTTGCAAAAAACCTCCCCATTCGAAGAGAATGGCCTGAAAGTGCTAAAAAATGACCCCTCTTCCTCCTCCTCCTCCTCCTCCTGGGCCACCTCCTCTTCCATCATCGCCCTAAGTGTTTTCTCAAGGAGACATAGAAGTGGTATTGTAACGCTGATAACGGCGTCATCGCCACTGGCCATGTTGGTGGAGTACTCGAAACAGCGCAACAGGGCACACAGGTCTCGCATGGAGGCCCAGTCATTGGTGGTGAAGTGGTGCTGTTCCGCAGTGCGACTGACCCGTGCATGCTGTAGCTGAAACTCCACTATGGCCTTCTGCTGCTCGCACAGTCTGTCCAGCATGTGCAAGGTGGAGTTCCACCTGGTGGGGACGTCACATATGAGGCGGTGAGCGGGAAGGCCGAAGTTACGCTGTAGCGCAGACAGGCGAGTAGCGGCAGGATGTGAACGCCGGAAGCGCGAACAGACGGCCCCCACTTTATGCAGCAGCTCTGAAATGTCGGGCTAGTTGTGAATGAACTTCTGCACCACCAAATTCAGCACATGCGCCAGGCAAGGGATGTGCGTCAAACCGGCTAGTCCCAGAGCTGCAACGAGATTTCACCCATTATCGCACACCACCAGGCCGGGCTTGAGGCTCACCGGCAGCAACCACTCGTCGGTCTGTTGTTATATACCCCGCCACAACTCCTGTGCGGTGTGGGGCCTGTCCCCCAAACATATGAGTTTCAGAACGGCCTGCTGACGTTTACCCGGGGCTGTGCTGAAGTTGGTGGTGAAGGTGTGTGGCTGACTGGATGAGCAGGTGGAAGAAAAGGAGGAGGAAGCTGAGTAGGAGGAGGAGGAGACAGGAGGCAAAGAATGTTGCCCTGCGATCCTTAGCGGCGGAAGGACGTACGCCAAACAGCTCTTCGCCTGGGCCCCAGCCGCCACTACATTTACCCACTGTGCAGTTAGGGAGATATAGCGTCCCTGGCTGTGCTTACTGGTCCACGTATCTGTGGTTAGGTGGACCTTGCCACAGATGGCGTTGCGCAGTGCACACTTGATTTTATCGGATACTTGGTTGTGCAGGGAAGGCACGGCTCTCTTGGAGAAGTAGTGCCGGCTGGGAACAACATACTGTGGGACAGCAAGCGACATGAGCTGTTTGAAGCTGTCTGTGTCCACCAGCCTAAATGACAGCATTTCATAGGCCAGTAGTTTAGAAATGCTGGCATTCAGGACCAGGGATCGAGGGTGGCTAGGTGGGAATTTACGCTTTCTCTCAAATGTTTGTGAGATGGAGAGCTGAACGCTGCCGTGTGATATGGTTGAGATGCTTGGTGACGCAGGTGGTGGTGTTGGTGGTACATCCCATTTTGCTGGGTGGCAGGTGCCAACGTTCCTCCAGAGGCGGAGGAAGAGGCCGAGGCGGCGGCAGCAGCAGAAGAGGCCGAGGCGGCAGCAGCAGAAGAGGTAGCAGGGGGAGCCTGAGTGACTTTCTTGTTTTTAAGGTGTTTACTCCACTGCAGTTCATGCTTTGCATGCAGGTGCCTGGTCATGCAGGTTGTGCTAAGGTTCAGAACGTTAATGCCTCGCTTCAGGCTCTGATGGCACAGCGTGCAAACCACTCGGGTCTTGTCGTCAGCACATTGTTTGAAGAAGTGCCATGCCAGGGAACTCCTTGAAGCTGCCTTTGGGGTGCTCGGTCCCAGATGGCGGCGGTCAGTAGCATGCGGTCAGTAGCAGGAGTCACTTGGCGGCGGGTGTTCTGATTTTGCCCACTGCTCCCTCTTTGTCTTTTGCTACGCTGTTGGCTCGGTCTCACCACTGCCTCTTCCTCCGAACTGTGAAAGTCAGTGGCACGACCTTCATTCCATGTGGGGTCTAGGACCTCATCGTCCCCTGCATCGTCTTCCACCCAGTCTTGATCCCTGACCTCCTGTTCAGTCTGCACACTGCAGAAAGACCCAGCAGTTGGCACCTGTGTTTCGTCATCATCAGAGACGTGCTGAGGTGGTATTCCCATGTCCTCATCATCAGGAAACATAAGTGGTTGTGCGTTAGTGCATTCTATCTCTTCCACCCCTGGGGAAGGGTTAGGTGGATGCCCTTGGGAAACCCTGCCAGCAGAGTCTTCAAACAGCATAAGAGACTGCTGCATAACTTGAGGCTCAGACAGTTTCCCTGATATGCATGGGGGTGATGTGACAGACTGATGGGCTTGGTTTTCATGCGCCATCTGTGCGCTTTCTGCAGAAGACTGGGTGGGAGATAATGTGAACGTGCTGGATGCACTGTCGGCCACCCAATTGACTAATGCCTGTACCTGCTCAGGCCTTACCATCCTTAGAACGGCATTGGGCCCCACGAAATATGGCTGTATATTCTGGCGGCTACTGGGACCTGAGATAGTTGGTACACTAGGACGTGTGGCTGTGGCAGAACGGCCACGTCCTCTCCCAGCACCAGAGGGTCCACTAACACCACCACAACCATGTCCGCGTCCCTTACTAGATGTTTTCCTCATTGTTACCGTTCACCACAATAAGAAAAATATTATTCGGGCCAATGTATTGAATTCAAATTCAGTCCTTTTTTTCAGACACCTAACACTATCTGGCTATCTATTTAGGTACCGTATTACACTAATACAGGCACACCAGTAATGACAGATTTAGCTGAATATAAATTTGAGGCCTATTATTTAGGCGCTGGGTGACAGGTATACGTTTACGGACAGAATTAGACTTGGATCTGCATTGTAGCTTGTGTGTGAAGTCATTGAGAATTACCCTATCAGCACCTTGAATCTAATATACCCTTTTAGGGATAGATTTAAAGTAGGCCTGATACAGCAGAAACCACTAATTTCGAGAATTGCAAAATTGGCAATTGTATTTCAACCCAGAACAAAAACTGTGCTTTGACGGACACTAAATAACTTGACCAGCTAAAGCAGTAATGACAGATTTGGATGAATATAAATGTGAGGCCTATTTTTTAGGCGCTGGGTGACAGGTATACGTTTAATCACAGAATTAGACTTGGATCTGCACAGTGGCGTGTGTGTGAAGTTATTGAGAATTACCCTATCAGCACCTTGAATCTAATATACCCTTTTAGGGGTAGATTTAAAGTAGGCCTGATACAGCAGAAACCACTAATTTAGAGAATTGCAAAATTGGCAATTGTATTTCAACCCAGAACAAAAACTGTGCTTTGACGGACACTAAATAACTTGACCAGCAAAAGCAGTAATGACTGATTTGGTTGAATATAAATGTGAGGCCTATTTTTTAGGCGCTGGGTGACAGGTATACGTTTAATCACAGAATTAGACTTGGATCTGCACAGTAGCGTGTGTGTGAAGTTATTGAGAATTACCCTATCAGCACCTTGAATTTAATATACCCTTTTAGGGATAGATTTAAAGTAGGCCTGATACAGCAGAAACCACTAATTTAGAGAATTGCAAAATTGGGAATTGTATTTCAACCCAGAACAAAAACTGTGCTTTGACGGACACTAAATAACTTGACCAGCTAAAGCAGTAATGACAGATTTGGATGAATATAAATGTGAGGCCTATTTTTTAGGCGCTGGCTGACAGGTATACGTTTACACACAGATTTAGACTTGGAATTGCACAGTAGCGTGTGTGTGAAGTTATTGAGAATAACTTGGTGACAGGCTCAGCTTGACCCTGATGTAGGATATAGCCAAAAAATAACCACACTACTGATGGTTAAATGCACTTAGTGACAGGCTCAGCTTGCCCCTGATGTAGTATATGGCCAAAAAATAACCACACTATTGATGGTTAAATGCACTTGATGACAGCTTGACCCTGATGTAGGATATAGCCAAAAAATAACCACACTATTGATGGTTAAATGCACTTTGTGACAGGCTCAGCTTGCCCCTGATGTAGTATATGGCCAAAAAATAACCACACTATTGATGGTTAAATGCACTTGATGACAGCTTGACCCTGATGTAGGATATAGCAAAAAATAACCACACTATTGATTGTTAAATGTACTTTGTGGCAGCTTGTGCTGGCGCACCACAAGCCACAAAATGGCCGCCGATCACCCCAGAAAAAAGTGACTGAAAAATGCTCTGGGCAGCCTAAAAACACTGAGCAATTGAATAGCAGCAGTTCAATGATCCACAGCTGTAGATCGATCACTGAATGAAGTCTTTTGGAGGAGTTAATCACTGCCTAATCTCGCCCTAACGTCGCAGCTGCAACCTCTCCCTACACTTGTATCAGCAGAGTGACGTGCAGCGCTACGTGACCCAAGCTTATATAGAGGCTGGGTCACATGCTGCACTGGCCAATCACAGCCATGCCAATAGTAGGCATGGCTGTGATGGCCTCTTGGGGCAAGTAGTATGATGCTTGTTGATTGGCTGCTTTGCAGCCTTTCAAAAAGCGCCAAACACCGAACCCGAAAATGATCGGGTTTGGGTCCGTGTCACGGACACCCCAAAATTCGGTACGAACCCGAACTATACAGTTCGGGTTCGCTCATCCCTATTTTTGACCACTCTCTGTCTTGTGTTTTGGTACTGTGTTTCTCATCTGGTTCCGACTTTGGCTTGGCTATTTGATTCCTCACCCTGGTCTTGAAATTTGGTACTATTTTGTCTGCTTTGTTATGACCTATTTCAGTATGACTCCATCTCTGTGTTGTTTTATCTCTGTGTGTGTATGTCTTGCACTTTATCAGAGTAGGGAAAATTGACCAGTTGCGAACTTGCCACCTAGGGTTTGCACTGCAAGTAGGCAGGGAAAGCGGGCAGGGTTCCAGGTAGGGCTCACTGTCTGTGTAGTTCTGCCTACTGTGGTTACACGTATACTTGCAGCCAGCCAGTCGCAGGGGCAACACGTGAGGTGCACGGTGGACCGATGACTGGCCAAATGATATAACACACAGTTCATCAGTTTACTCACGGTTAGCAGAAAGCCTCCCTGGGCTGGCAGCACAGTGTTGAGGTGGACAGCACAAAATCCTCCGGGGCACGCTCTGTGATAGGAAGCATCAGCCAAGATGGTGGTTGAGGTGCCCTTGATGTTAGGGGTGCTTAGAGTGCTTGTTGCGGCTGAGTACCTTGATGGTTTTTGTCGTGACGCCAGTACCGTTAATGGTGGTACAACCATAGGTAGTAATAATGAGGTAGACAGTGGTGAAATGCAACTCACAACTTTTACTTTAGGTGTCTTTTGGTTGCAGCAGTACAATTATGCAGTCTCTAGATGGTACAGAGTTAATTCTGCAAATCCACTGTTTTAGGCTGTTTAGGTTTCTTGGTTTTGGAGCAGTGGGTTAGGTGTACCTGGTTCCTTTAGATGTGTTGGATCCTATTCCTTGACTTTCCCATATTTTGGACAGGAAAACTCAACTGTCTCTCAGAAGTTTTGTGTGGCTGCTGAAGCTATAAAACCTCCACCATGCAAAGGTGTCTGTGGCCCTCAAATATGGCTCTTATCACCGATGAATTCCTAGGAATGCTTGTTTCTTTTCCAGGGAAGCAAACTGTCCTGTTCTCACAACATGTACCCCCGAGGTCTATATGCAGTTTAAAAGGCAGATATCACCATTCTACTAGTTAATAAGGTGAGACTAGTTTCTGTAGTCTGTGGTTTTTATTAACCGGCAGTAGATAAGGTAAACTATAAGAAAATGAACATACAAGAACTGAATATACAGCACAATGTACACAAAACTTATGCAAAAACATTAATTAGTCCCTTACCGACGATGCTTTAGTAAGAGACACACCATGTGCAGCTGCTCCTTCCATGAGGTGAAGGGAAAAGGAAGAAGGTGCCTGTCTGTTTCCCAGAAAGCACTGTGAGCAGGAAGTCAGGTGACCTAATGAATATGCATAGTTTAACAAGGCAGAAGATGCACTTACAGCTAAAGGTCACTAGATGGTGCTGAAGGCACACATATGAACACACACATTAACAACTATGCAATAGTTAGTGAAGAGAAGACAGTACACAAACTCTTCTCCTACTGGTCAGGGATGCAAGTCTATAGTCCGGCCACAGAAGGAAAACGCTCTTCTGTGCCTCACATCTGAATATCACCTACTAGCGAAGTTGGCTCCACTCACTAATCTGTGTTGCGAAGTCTTCACTTTACATTTTCTACCACTAGTTTGATCTGACTACCTCAGATCTGCTCTCTTCTGAACTACATCTTTACTCCACGGATCTGGACACAGAACTAACAACTGCCCTCCTTCACTAGGCCTAACCTAGATATACAGGGTGGACCATTTATATGGATACACCTTAATAAAATGGGAATGGTTAGTGATATTAACTTCCTGCTTGTGGCACATTAGTATATGTGAGGGGGGAAACTTTTCAAGATGGGTGGTGACCATAGCGGCCATTTTGAAGTCGGCCATTTTGAATCCAACTTTTGTTTTTTCTATAGGAAGAGGGTCATGTGACACATCAAACTTATTGTGAATTTCACAAGAAAAACAATGGTGTGCTTGGTTTTAACGTAACTTTATTCTTTCATGAGTTATTTACAAGTTTCTGACCACTTATAAAATGTGTTCAATGTGCTGCCCATTGTGTTGGATTGTCAATGCAACCCTCTTCTCCCACTCTTCACACACTGATAGCAACACCGCAGGAGAAATGCTAGCACAGGCTTCCAGTATCCGTAGTTTCAGGTGCTGCACATCTCGTATCTTCACAGCATAGACAATTGCCTTCAGATGACCCCAAAGATAAAAGTCTAAGGGGGTCAGATCGGGAGACCTTGGGGACCATTCAATTGGCCCACGACGACCAATCCACTTTCCAGGTAGCTGTTCATCTAGGAATGCTCGGACCTGACACCCATAATGTGGTGGTGCACCATCTTGCTGGAAAAACTCAGGAAACGTGCCAGCTTCAGTGCATAAAGAGGGAAACACATCATCATGTAGCAATTTCGCATATCCAGTGGCCTTGAGGTTTCCATTGATGAAGAATGGCCCCACTATCTTTGTACCCCATATACCACACCATACCATCAATTTTTTTGTTCCAACAGTCTTGGAGGGATCTATCCAATGTGGGTTAGTGTCAGACCAATAGCGGTGGTTTTGTTTGTTAACTTCACCATTCACATAAAAGTTTGCCTAATCACTGAACAAAATCTTCTACGTAAACTGAGGGTCCTGTTCCAATTTTTGTTTTGCCCATTCTGCAAATTCAGTGCGCCGATCTGGGTCATCCTCGTTGAGATGCTGCAGTAGCTGGAGTTTGTAAGGGTGCCATTTGTGAGTAGCTAATATCCGCCGAAGGGATGTTCGACTAATGCCACTCTCCAGTGACATGCGGCGAGTGCTACGCTGTGGGCTCTTGCTGAATGAAGCTAGGACAGCCACTGATGTTTCTTCATTAGAGACAGATTTAATGCGTCCACATTTTGGCAAATCCAACACTGAACCAGTTTCACAAAACTGTAGCATGGGAGATGGGTGGTCTCGTAGGGTGTCTTGCATTGAAATCTGCTGCAATGACCCGGTTACTACGTTCACCAGACATCAACACAATTTTTATTCGCTCCTCACTTGTTAACCTCGGCGACATGTCAATGGCTGTAAACAAAGAGAAATTTGTAAATAACTCATGAAAGAATAAAGTTATGTTAAAACCAAGCACACCATTGTTTTTCTTGTGAAATTCCCAATAAGTTTGATGTGTCACATGACCCTCTTCCTATTGAAAAAACAAAAGTTGGATTCAAAATGGCCGACTTCAAAATGATCGCCATGGTCACCACCCATCTTGAAAAGTTCCCCCCCTCACATATACTAATGTGCCACAAACAGGAAGTTAATATCACCAACCATTCCCATTTTATTAAGGTGTATCCATATAAATGGCCCACCCTGTATATAGGACCTGAACTTTATCCCCATCTAGTGGTGGGATGTATAAATTGCACCTAATAGGCCTGTTAACAGGGATTTTGCAGATACACAAATGCAAAGTTATACCATACTGTACAATGCAATTGTTGAGATCAAAAAGTACTTTTAAGCAGTGCCCACACACACGTAGTAGGACGCTGCATACTGTGTAGTCGCCATGCCTGGTTACTACAGCACTGCTCCCATTGAAGAGAGAACCACTAATTTAATGCTGATGACCTATCCTAAGGATAGGTTATTAAAAGTTTTATTCTAGAAATCGCCTTTAACTTGTAATCCTTAGTTTAGACATCTGTCTGAGATGTCTAATTTGAATTTAATTTCAGGTTTTACTAGCTATCATTAGAGATGAGTGACTATTAAAAACTTTTCTTGTGCATGACTATAAAACATGCATGCATGTTGGCTTCCCATTCAGTATGCAGTTATGGAAACAGTCTTTCATAAAATATGCTTGGCTCGAAGACTATTCATGTAGCACCTGAATCAACACTGAATTGCATAAAAGAGCCTCATTTCTTGTTCTTTCATCCTTCATAATCATCATCATGTTTCAATGTGAGGTTAGGAAAGTTTTATGTTTACTTTCAAAGGAGTGCCGCTTATTCCTTTAGTGATTTCATGTAAAATCTCTTAGCCTTCCCTTTTTTGAGGTTTGCGCACGGTGCAGTTAATTTCATCATCTTTTCTGTCTAACACTGCTCTCCCTAGTTCCAATTAATCAAATTTTGGCACTGATTTAACTTGAAATCTATTTCCAGGTTAATTAAAAGATGTCCAGGTCTCGATGGTAATTTGTTAAAACGATGCTCTCATTGGAAATCATATGAAAGAATATAGAAACTGTCCATATACAATTACAGCTACCATGATTTAATAATAGCGACTCAAGAAGCAGATGTAGAGACTGTATAAAAAGAATCATTGAGTCTCAGAATAAAGGCTTAACCCTTATATGTGTGGCATGTAACTATGACATTCTCATCAAACTGGGGCATGACAGCCAAGAGAACATGTCAATGCATTATTGACTGGAGCTCCCTTATCCATCTGCTGATGATTGTAAGTATATCTAGGAGATTTAGAATAATCCTCGCCTACCTAGTGCGGAAATATATTGCATTATTTATTATTTTCCTCCAACAGTTTTCCCAATCACCTGGTGCTTCAGTGCAAATGAAGAAGTGTGTATCCATGTAAAAAAGAACTAAAGGATCAATGGCACTGAGGTTTCACACAAAAGCCTCCTCGCAAAAACCACAGTTAATACAGAAGCAGAGTAAACATAGCTGCTTTCTTCAAAAAATAACACAAAGCCTGTAGTATTGCAGCTCAGCCCCATTTACGTTAATGCAACAACAGATACAATCCATTAACAGCTGTGGAGCAGTTTTTGGAAGAAAGCAGCCATGTGTTTCCAATCCTTGACACCCCTTTACTATTGAAGGATCAATGACATTGAGGTTTTACACAAAAGTTTCCTTGCAATAGGAAAAACCACAGTTAATAAATAATCAGAAAAAAACATGGCTGCTTTTTTCCAAAAATAATGCCACGCCTGATCACAGGGTCTCTGTGGTATTGCGGCTCAGCCCCATCCACATTAAAGCAACAATGAACACAATCCATAAACAGGCGTGGAGCAGTTTTAGAAACGTTGACAGGTATTTCCAATCCTGGTCAATATCTTTAACCCCTTCCGGACATACATTGTACATGTAGCATAAATTGAGTTAACGACCAACGCTGTACTTTTATGGTGCATTGATCCTGTGGGCACAGAAGTTGTGCTTGTCTGATAAGGGCTGGGGCCTGGCTGTTACTGGTAGCCAGGCTCCTGCTGTAGCCGTTAAAAACTACAATGCCGGCGGATTAACTAATGAACAATTCTTTACAAGATATATTAGATATTTATCACATACTAAAAAAAATGCTATGGAATGTCAAGGACAAGATATGTATTAACATATGTGCACTTGTCTTCTCCTTTTGCTTGAAAAAAAAGGCCTAGTTGGTCGAAACGTTGCATTTTCCATGACTTAATGGGGTTTTCCAAGATTTTAATATTTATGACCTATCCTCAGGATAGGTTATCAATATCAGATTGTGGGGGTCTGACACCCAGCACCCCCACCGATCAGCATGATCACCGTCGACATCAAAGTGATGAGCAGGTGTAATTACAAGCCGTGAGGATAGATCAAGAATATAAAAATCCCAGAAAACCCCTTTAAAATGAGATTAAAAAAAAATGCCTTGAACATCTTACATTTTTGTGTCTGTGACCGGGTACCAGGTTAACATAGTAAGATAGTACATAAGGACGAAAAAAAACATTTGTCCATCCAGTTCGGCCTGTTATCCTGCAAGTTGATCCAGAGGAAGGCAAAAAAAACCCTGTGAGGTAGAAGCCAATTTTCCTCACTTTAGGGGAATAAAAAATTCCTTCCCGACTCCAATCAGGCAATCATAATAACTCCCTGGATCAACGACCCCTCTCTAGTAGCTATAGCCTGTAATATTATTACACCCCAGAAATACATCCAGGCCCCTCTTGAATTCCTTTAATGTACTCACCATCACCACCTCCTCAGGCAGAGAGTTCCATAGTCTCACTGCTCTTACTGTAAAGAATCCTCTTCTATGTTTGTGTACAAACCTTCTTTCCTCCAGACGCAGAGGATGTCCCCTCGTCACAGTCACAGTCCTGGGGATAAATAGATGATGGGAGAGATCTCTGTACTGACCCCTGATATATTTATACATAGTAATTAGATCTCCCCTCAGTCGTCTTTTTTCTATCAGGAATAACCCTAATTTTGATAATCTTTCAGGGTACTGTAAAGATATTGCAACCAATATAAGCAACAGAGCAAGCCAAGTAGTGCATGGAACTCACCTAATCTCTTTACATAGTAGGATAGTCATTTTGGAAGTAATTTTTAGCACTTTTAGCATTTGAATGTAAAACCTTTGCTTCAGGTCATCAATTATGACAAATAACTACAGAGAAATACCCCAGGTTATATATAATAGATGTAGCATTACTGTAAGAATCAACACTGCGGACCATATTTTCTGTTGAGTGTATATAAAAGTCCTCTTCTTTATTTTGAATGATATTGACACATTGCACTGATTTATTTATTTTTTCTTCCTAAAAATGAACCAATGTTTTCCATAGTGTCTATTGAAAAAAAAATCTTCCTACCATTTTGCTGTTGTCTGAGTGAGGTCAATGTTTGCCATGCCATGTCTGGCAGATGCCACACCACCCAGCTCCTGGCTGTGCTAGCTGCCCCCTTGCCTTCTTTCAGTGTGAGGCCTCTTTCACACTTGCGTTGTCCGGATCCGTTGTGCACTCCATTTGCCGGAGGTGCCCGCCGGATCTGTAACACCGCAAGTGAACTGAAAGCATTTGAAGACGGATCCGTCTTCAAAATGCGTTCAGTGTTACTATGGCAGCCAGGACGCTATTAAAGTCCTGGTTGACATAGTAGTAGTGGGGAGCGGGGGAGCAGTATACTTAGCGTCCGTGCGGCTCCCGGGGCGCTCCAGAATGACGTCAGAGCGCCCCATGCGCATGGATGACTTGTCCATGCGATCACGTCATCCATGCGCGTGGGGCGCCCTGACGTCACTCTGAAGCGCCCCGGGAGCCGCACGGACGGTAAGTATACTGCTCCCCCGCTCCCCACTACACTTTACCATCGCAAAAAGGACTTTAGTGTTCTGGCAGCCATGGTAACCATTCAGAAAAAGCTAAACGTCGGATCCGGTAATGCGCCGAAACAACGTTAGCTTAAGGCCGGATCCGGATTAATGCCTTTCAATGGGCATTAATTCCGGATCCGGCCTTGCGGCAAGTGTTCAGGATTTTTGACCGGAGCAAAAAGCGCAGCATGCTGCGGTATTTTCACCGGCCCAAAAACTTTCCGGTCCTGAACTGAAGACATCCTGATGCATCCTGAACGGATTTCACTCCATTCAGAATGCAGTGGGATAATCCTGATCAGGATTCTTCCGGCATAGAGCCCCGACGACGGAACTCTATGCCGGAAAAGAACAACGCAAGTGTGAAAGAGCCCTTAGAAAAAGCAGCAGGCAGGGGGCGGATATTGTACACAGCAGATCATAGCATGTAGACTGGTATTCAATTCTTCAGAGAATCCAGATCACATTGGCTAATGTTTATTATAGTGTAGGTAGGGAGGAAAGTACAAGTGAAAGGAGGTGAATCACACAAGTTGTGTCGGGATGGGGGACTATGTCCTGCTAAATGTTGCAGAAACCGTTTTTATGAAAAACAAGAACCTTTACTTTTCTAATTCAGAGGCACAACAATCTGAGCAGTTACTGACACTTTAATTAGTACCAAAGCATGGTAGTTAAAGTCCCTTGAAGAGGTACTATAAGCTTGAAGGTTCCTTTCACACAAGCTAGGAGAATACTCTTGAATAGAGATGTCCCAAACTATTCGCCGGCGAATAGTTCCCGGCAAACATCGCTTGTTCGCGTTCCCCGCGGCGGGCGAACATATGCGATGTTTGGTCCGCCCCCTATACATCATCATTGTGTAAACTTTGACCCTGTACCTCACAGTCAGCAGACACATTCCAGCAAATCAGCATCATACCCTCCCTCCCAGACACTCCCACCTCCTGGACAGCATCCATTTTAGATTCATTCTGAAGCTGCAGTGTCACAAATTTGACTAAGTTGTAATCGCAATGCGATTAATACAGGTTATATTAATCGCATTGCGAATTCAACTTAGAGCTGGGTTCCTAATGGTTGTTGTATTGCTAGAATATAACAAAGATTGAGAATATAGTGCTATATTCGTTATATTCGTCAATTCTAGCAATACAACCATTAGGAACTCAGATCTAAGTTGTAATCGCAATGCGATTAATACAGGTTATATTAATCGCATTGCGAATTCAACTTAGAGCTGGGTTCCTAATGGTTGCCGTTGCTATGGCTGGTGTCACCCGGTGCGGTAGAAAATGGTGTCACCCCTGCCCCCCTCCCCCCCCCCCCCGAAGCCATAATAAAGAGATAAAGAGAAAAAAAAAGAAGTCACTAAGTCAGCTCCAATCAGATATCTGCATAGACCCAGAGTCTTAGTCTATGTGCAGATATCTGATTGGAGCTGACTTCTTATTTTCTCTTTTGCACATAAACGTTTAAACTATATTCCTTAGTATAAATGACCAGTCCACACCATGTGGGTCTATATTCATGAGGGCCCCCCTGAGCAAAGATTAGTAAATGTGGCCGGGTGGGGCCATCTCTATAATAATCCACCAGTAATTTATGAATGGGGTTAGGTTATTAACTTATTATTATTGGGGTATTATTAAAATAATTTGGTCTATAAAGTCAGAGGCGCTCTACCTACCTCCTCCTCCCGGCACCAGAAACTCCTGCAGGGCAGCTGCCGCGGCGCCCCACCACTCACCAGGCTGCAGTGAGTCACACCCCCGTCCCCCTTTACCATGTGACGGCGCGACGTGCTTGCTTGCTTGCGAAGTTTAGAAGTTGAACTTGTGAGTGAGAACTCCTGCGCCGGCGGGCTGCGGGTGACACCCCATCAGACTGGTGTCACCCGGTGCGGCCCGTACCCACCGCACCCCCCTCGCAACGCCACTGGATCTAAGTTGTAATCGCGATTACAACTTAGAGCTGGGTTCCTAATGGTTGTATTGCTAGAATATAACGAAGATTGAGAATACAGTGCTATATTCGTCAATTCTAGCAATACAACCATTAGGAACTCAGATCTAAGTTGTAATCGCAATGCGATTAATGCAGGTTATATTAATCGCATTGCGAATTTAACTTACCACACTCTGCGTCAACTACGTAAATTTCCATGGAAGTTTTGCCATGGATCCCCCTCCGGCATGCCACAGTCCAGGTGTTAGTCCCCTTGAAACAACTTTTCCATCACTATTGAGGCCAGAAAGAGTCCCTGTGGGTTTTAAAATTCGCCTGTCTATTAAAGTCTATGGCGGTTCACCCGTTCGCGAACATTTGCGGAAATTCGCATTCGCCGTTCACGAACGGAAAAGTTTATGTTTTCGACATCTCTACTCTTGAACAATTGAACAGTCTTAGGAATTTAGTCTCTTGCTAGGGCCTGAAGAATTGTGTGCTATCCTCCAGGAATCAGGTCATGCCAAAAAAGGCTGATGGCTCTTCTCCATATTTTCTGTGCTGCTATGGGTCTAAGGGAGGCTTCCCCCGAACATAATAGATGAGATCCCCCATGGACTATAGAAGAAAAAACTAACATACAAACATTTTTTAATACTAAAGAGGATCTTAGACTTTATACGTTTTTTTTTTTCTCTAAAAGTGTTCTATTTTTACCCATGATTTTATCTGATATTGCAGCTCACCCTCATTCAGATGCGTAGGGCTGAGGTGCAATACCAGATACAGCCCATGGACAAGTGTGGTGTGGAGCAATTTCTGGAAAATAATTAGATTCTGAGTTCTAATCCTAGACAATCATTTCCTTATATGGTGTAGTTATGGGAGAATTGTAGTACATGTTTTACTGTATATACTGTAAGCGGTTATCATAACTTACGGCAGGATATTAGGCTAGTTTTGGTGTATATAACTAACTCACGTACAAAGGGGGTTTTTTGCAAAAATTGAAAACCATATTTACGGATGGAGTTAACACTCCTGTTTTCTGAAATTTCTGAGTTGTATTATCTAATGAAGAACAGTATATGTTTAAATTTCTAACATATGGCAATACATCATGATCCAAACTGGGTCATTTAATTTTGGTATGAAAGAGATTAACAGTTCACGTACTAGTTCTATCAACTTGCTGTTCTAATGAAATTGTTATATTTATAAAAGTTCTTGTGTAAAGTCCAAGCATAAAGTGCCATTTCAGCAATGATGCCTGGTTTTATGTAATAATATATTTCCTTGCATCTGTACTGTATGTTAGGCAAAATGGACCCGACAGACTGAAATAAGACTGGTCTTTATACTAGAATGCGGCCTTGCAGACAGTAAAAAGTAAAGTGGACTATTATCCGAAATATGAAAGTCTCCATAGACTTCTTAATACTAAGATTAATGAAGATCAAATTATTTTCTTATCATCTCTTCCTGGTTCTGGTTTTCTCAGACATTGTGGCATAAAATAAGGAGACATGTGTCTAACTTTAATGAAGTCGCTTTGTAGTATGGGCCCTGTGAAAAAAAAAAAAGGAGCGTCACATGCCAACCATCCTGTCACGGACGTTCTCGCGACAGGTGGCAGGAGATTGCTGAGACATGTTTTCCGTTTGGTTTAAAAGACGTCTGTGTTATTTCTGGTGCTTGCCACACCTTCTTTTTCCAGATGTGGCTATTATGGTCGTTTAATCTTCTCTATTTATTGCTTTTTCTCCCACTATGCTATGCGGTTTATAGCTTCTGTTTGAGTTGTGGATTGCTGGTGTGTGGATCTCGGCTAAGTTCCTGGTGCTGCCATAGCCACTTGAAGTTAAGTATTTTCTTTCCCTTTTGTATTTTTGTTTTGTTTTTATGTGTTGCATTTTCCTGTCATTTGTATTAAGGCCTGAGGGAAACTCCTGTTCATCCTTCTGTCATGCCCCGCCCTGACTATGTGCGGAGGTCGGCCAGAATAGCAGCACGAGTTTAGTGTTTTGTTTTGGAGCCATGCTGGATCCGCCTCCCATCAGGTGCACTGGGTGGGGTCATTAGTTTAAATAGCACTCCAGCCCAGTGCTCTGAGCGGATTATAGGAATCACTTTGGTCTTGGAAGCTAGGAAGGAAGGTTGGCTGTTCCAGCTCAGAAAGATAAGTGTGGTTTCTAGTTTGATTGTTTTGTGTCATCTCTCCCATCCAGGTTCTGTGCGAGCAGGCTGCTCCTATTTCCCCTCTTCACCATCTCAGGGAATTTAGGGTGTTTCAGCCCAGGCACGGGGACACATCATACCTACCACTAAGGTCTGCATGTGGGCTGAGAAGTGCAGGGAGAGAGGTCAGGGATTAGCTAGGAGGTGACCCTTCCCCTGCCTCTCGCCTAGAGCCTGGTTGGTGGTTCATCTGTTAGTCTGAGTGCACGTCCGCCGTGACACCTTCCTTTTGGAGGAACAGGTTGTCTCAGTCCTGACATTAGTACCAGGGTTCTATAGGGTGAGTTAGGACACTAGGTATTCCTGTGTATGAACTGACCTACATCTGGGGTCTGTATATACTGGTAGTTAGTCAGGACTTTGATTAGGGTTTTACTAGGAGGTGTCCATCTCCTTTCCCTACTTTCCAGGCCTTATTCCCTCACCCCTTTCCCTTATATGTTCAGTGTGGTGTTTCTTTCCTACACCTGAACGTGACATTCTAAACAGCCAAAACCGTAATTTTTTTTGCTTGTTTCAGTACAGGCATGGATCCTATTGCTGCACTGGCTGGACAGCTACAGGGGCTGTCTTTGGAGGTAGATAACATCCGCACCACCGTCTAGCAGATACAGAGACCACAAGCTTCTGGTCCTAGTGGTGGTGGTGGTTACCAGGCCTGTCTCAAGCCTAAAGTTGTCCTCCCGGACAGATTCTCTGGGGGAAGTGGTAATTTCATTTTGTTTAGGGAGGCATGCAAATAGTATTTTAGGCTACGTCCACACTCATCTGGGGATGAGATTCAGAGAGTTGGTGTTTTTATTTCGTTGCTTAAAGGGGACGCTCAGTCATGGGCTTTTTCTCTGCCGACTGGATCGCAGTCTCTCCGGTTGGTGGATACATTTTTCAAAGCTCTGGGTCTCATCTATGATGACCCGGATCGGACCTCCCTGGCTGAGGCCAAGCTATGTGGCCTTCGTCGGGGAGAGCGTTCTGCTGAGATCTATTGCTATGAGTTTAGGAGGTAGGCTACGGATACTGAGTGGAACGATCCGGCTCTCCGTAGTCCGTTTTTTCAGGGATTATCAGAGAGGCTGAAAGAAGCTTTGGCCTTTCATAAGATTTCATAAGAATCCTGAGTCTCTGGAAGCCTCTATCTCTCTCTCTTTCAGTATGCATTGATAGACGCCTGAGAGAGAGATCTAGGGGCCCCCACTCTCAGGACGTACTATAACATAACATATCATCTTCCTCTGACACTTTGGGTGAAGATACTTCTGGGTTTATATCTGGGTATGAACCCATGCAATTAGGGGGAGCTACTCCTCTATCTGCTTTTAAACGTATTAGTCGTAGGAAGGGAGTATGTTTTTTTCTGCGGACATTTTATCAATGTATGTCCATGCATTCAGTGTCAAAAAGAAAAACAAAAAGGGACATATAATTCCAATCTGACTCTTGGAGGGGTGAGAGGAGAGTCAGAGAACGTGCATTTGTCTTTGACTGGTAGTACCCGATTTCTCCTGACTGCCGAGGTGGCGCTAGAGTCCAAGACTGTGGGGATTGAGGTGTTTAACGACAGTGGGGCAGGGACGAACCTGATTGATGCTCAGTTTGTCCATATGCACGGGTTGTCTCCAAGTGCATTAGAGAAAAATATTTCGATTTTTGCTATTGATTCTGCACCTCTAACTCAGAAATGTTTATCTCAGATGGTGCATGACATCCTATTAAGAGTGGGTGACTTTCATCAGGAATTCAACTTGTGTTTTGTGTTAGAGGGTCTCACTGCTCCGTTGGTTCTGGGTTTATCGTGGTTAAGCAAGCACAATCCGCATTCTGAATTGGGATGATTATTGCGTTAACAATTGTCTGAATACATCTTTTTCTGCTTTAACCACAAAACATTACCCTCTTTTATATCTGATTTTGCCGATGTATTTTCTGAAAGTGGATGCCAGGATTTACCTCTGCATCAGGAATATGATTGTCCTATCAACCTTGTTCCCGGAGCTAAGTTACCCAAATCTAGGTTGTATAACCTTTCTGGACCTGAACGAATGGCCATGAGAGAGTATATTACCGAGAGTTTGGCTAAAGGACACATAAGACCTTCCAAATCTCCAGTGGCAGCAGGGTTTTTCTTTGTTAAAAAAAAAGACGGAACTCTTAGGCCATGTCTGAATTTCCGTGAGCTCAATCAGATTACTGTCCGTGATCCTTACACCCTTCCTTTGATTCCTGATTTATTTAAACAGATTGTTGATGCCAAGGTGTTCTCCAAGTTGGACTTAAGGGGGACATATAATCTGGTCAGTATCAAGGAAGGGGATGAATGGAACACTGCTTTTAATACCCCAGAGGGTTACTTTGAGAACCTGGTCATTCCTTTTGGGTTGACCAATGCTCCTGCGGTTTTCCAGCATTTTGTGAACGACATTTTTAATCACCTGGTGGGGAGGTTTGTTGTTGTGTATTTGGATGACATACTAATTTATTCTCCAGATGTGGAGACTCATCAGGATCACATTAGACAGGTGTTACAGATTCTAAGAAATAATAAATTGTACGCAAAATTAGAGAAGTGTGTTTTTTCTGTACATAAGGTGCAATTCTGCTACCTGCTGTGATCTTCAGGTTTTCGAATAGATCCAGAGAAAGTCCATGCTGTATTGGACTGGGATCGACACAAAAATCTGAAGGCTGTTATGCAGTTTTTTGGGTTCACCAATAGAGTTGAGCGAACACCTGGATGTTCGGGTTCGAGAAGTTCGGCCGAACTTCCCGGAAATGTTCGGGTTCGGGATCCGAACCCGACCCGAACTTCGTCCCGAACCCCATTGAAGTCAATGGGGACCCAAACTTTTCGGCACTGAAAAGGCTGTAAAACAGCCCAGGAAAGAGCTAGAGGGCTGCAAAAGGCAGCAACATGCAAGGTAAATCCCCTGCAAACAAATGTGGATAGGGAAATGAATTAAAATAAAAAAAATAAATAAAAAAAATTAACCAATATGAATTGGACAGAGGTCCCATAGCAGAGAATCGGGCTTCACGTCAGCAGAGAATCAGTCTCTTCATGCCATAGCAGAGAATCTGGCTTCATGTCAGCAAAGAATCAGTCTCTTCATGCCATAGCAGAGAATCTGGCTTCATGTCAGCAGAGAATCAGTCTTCATGTCATAGCAGAGAATCAGGCTTCACGTCACCCACCACTGGAACAGGCCACTGTCACATATTTAGGCCCCGGCACCCAGACAGAGGAGAGAGGTCCCGTAACAGAGAATATGGCTTCATGTCAGCACAGAATCAGTCTTCATGTCATAGCAGAGAATCAGGGTTCACGTCACCCACCACTGGAAGAGGCCACTGTCCCACATTTAGGCCCAGGCACCCAGGCAGAGGAGAGAGGTCCCGTAACAGAGATTCAGGCTTCATGTCAGCAGAGAATCAGTCTTCATGTCATAGCAGAGAATCAGGCTTCACGTCACCCACCACTGGAACAGGCCACTGTCACATATTTAGGCCCCGGCACCCAGACAGAGGAGAGAGGTCCCGTAACAGAGATTCAGGCTTCATGTCAGCAGAGAATCAGTCTTCATGTCATAGCAGAGAATCAGGCTTCACGTCACCCACCACTGGAACAGGCCACTGTCACATATTTAGGCCCAGGCACCCAGGCAGAGGAGAGAGGTCCCATAACAGAGATTCAGGCTTCATGTCAGCAGAGAATCAGTCTTCATGTCATAGCAGAGAATCAGGCTTCACGTCACCCACCACTGGAACAGGCCACTGTCACACATTTAGGCCCCGGCACCCAGACAGAGGAGAGGTTCATTCAACTTTGGGTTGCCCCGCAATATAATGGTAAAATGAAAATAAAAATAGGATTGAATGAGGAAGTGCCCTGGAGTACAATAATATATTGTTAAGGGGAGGTAATTAATGTCTAATCTGCACAAGGGATGGACAGGTCCTGTGGGATCCATGCCTGGTTCATTTTTATGAACGTCAGCTTGTCCACATTGGCTGTAGACAGGCGGCTGCGTTTGTCTGTAATGACGCCCCCTGCCGTGCTGAATACACGTTCAGACAAAACGCTGGCCGCCGGGCAGGCCAGCACCTCCAAGGCATAAAAGGCTAGCTCTGGCCACGTGGACAATTTGGAGACCCAGAAGTTGAATGGGGCCGAACCATCAGTCAGTACGTGGAGGGGTGTGCACAGGTACTGTTCCACCATGTTAGTGAAATGTTGCCTCCTGCTAACACGTTCCATATCAGGTGATGGTGCAGTTAGCTGTAGCGTGGTGACAAAACTTTTCCACATCTCTGCCATGCTAACCCTGCCCTCAGAGGAGCTGGCCGTGACACAGCTGCGTTGGCGACCTCTTGCTCCTCCTCTGCCTTCGCCTTGGGTTTCCACTGGTTCCCCTGTGACATTTGGGAATGCTCTCAGTAGCGCGTCTACCAACGTGCGCTTGTACTCGCGCATCTTCCTATCACGCTCCAGTGTAGGAAGTAAGGTGGGCACATTGTCTTTGTACCGGGGATCCAGCAGGGTGACAACCCAGTAGTCCGCACACGTTAAAATGTGGGCAACTCTGCTGTCGTTGCGCAGGCACTGCAGCATGTAGTCGCTCATGTGTGCCAGGCTGCCCAGAGGTAAGGACAAGCTGTCCTCTGTGGGAGGCGTATCGTCATCGTCCTGTGTTTCCCCCCAGCCACGCACCAGTGATGGGCCCGAGCTGCTTTGGGTGCCACCCCGCTGTGAACATGCTTCATCCTCATCCTCCTCCACCTCCTCCTCATCCTCGTCCTCTTCGTCCTCCAGTAGTGGGCCCTGTCTGGCCACATTTGTACCTGGCCTCTGCTGTTGCAAAAAAACTCCCTCTGAGTCACTTCGAAGAGACTGGCCTGAAAGTGCTAAAAATGACCCCTCTTCCTCCTCTTCCTCCTGGGCCACCTCCTCTTCCATCATCGTTCTAGGTGTTTTCTCTAGGAGACATAGAAGTGGTATTGTAATGCTGATAACGGCGTCATCGCCACTGGCCATGTTGGTGGAGTACTCGAAACAGCGCAACAGGGCACACAGGTCTCGCATGGAGACCCAGTCATTGGTGGTGAAGTGGTGCTGTTCCGCAGTGCGACTGACCCGTGCGTGCTGCAGCTGAAACTCCACTATGGCCTGCTGCTGCTCGCACAGTCTGTCCAGCATGTGCAAGGTGGAGTTCCACCTGGTGGGCACGTCGCATATGAGGCGGAGAGCGGGAAGGCCGAAGTTACGCTGTAGCGCAGACTGGCGTGCAGCAGCAGGGTGTGAACGCCGGAAGAGCGAACAGACGGCCCGCACTTTATGCAGCAGCTCTGACATGTCGGGGTAGTTGCGAATGAACTTCTGCACCACCAAATTCAGCACATGCGCCAGGCAAGGGATGTGCGTCAAACCGGCTAGTCCCAGAGCTGCAACGAGATTTCGCCCATTATCGCACACCACCAGGCCGGGCTTGAGGCTCACCGGCAGCAACCACTCGTCGGTCTGTTGTTCTATACCCCGCCACAACTCCTGTGCGGTGTGGGGCCTGTCCCCCAAACATATGAGTTTCAGAACGGCCTGCTGACGTTTACCCCGGGCTGTGCTAAAGTTGGTGGTGAAGGTGTGTGGCTGACTGGATGAGCAGGTGGAAGAAGAGGAGGAGGAAGCTGAGTATGAGGAGGAGGAGACAGGAGGCAAAGAATGCTGCCCTGCGATCCTTGGCGGCTGAAGGACATGCGCCAAACAGCTCTCCGCCTGGGGCCCAGCCGCCACTACATTTACCCAGTGTGCAGTTAGGGAGATATAGCGTCCCTGGCCGTGCTTACTGGTCCACGTATCTGTGGTTAGGTGGACCTTGCCACAGATGGCGTTGCGCAGTGCACACTTGATTTTATCGGACACTTGGTTGTGCAGGGAAGGCACGGCTCTCTTGGAGAAGTAGTGGCGGCTGGGAACAACATACTGTGGGACAGCAAGCGACATGAGCTGTTTGAAGCTGTCTGTGTCCACCAGCCTAAATGACAGCATTTCATAGGCCAGTAGTTTAGAAATGCTGGCATTCAGGGCCAGGGATCGAGGGTGGCTAGGTGGGAATTTACGCTTTCTCTCAAATGTTTGTGAGATGGAGAGCTGAACGCTGCCGTGTGACATGGTTGAGATGCTTGGTGACGCAGGTGGTGGTGTTGGTGGTACATCCCATGTTTGCTGGGCGGCAGGTGCCAACGTTCCTCCAGAGGCGGAGGAAGAGGCCGAGGCGGCGGCAGCAGCAGAAGAGGCCGAGGCGGCAGCAGCAGAAGAGGTAGCAGGGGGAGCCTGAGTGACTTCTTTGTTTTTAAGGTGTTTACTCCACTGCAGTTTATGCTTTGCATGCAGGTGCCTGGTCATGCAGGTTGTGCTAAGGTTCAGAACGTTAATGCCTCGCTTCAGGCTCTGATGGCACAGCCTGCAAACCACTCGGGTCTTGTCGTCAGCACATTGTTTAAAGAAGTGCCATGCCAGGGAACTCCTTGAAGCTGCCTTTGGGGTGCTCGGTCCCAGATGGCGGCGGTCAGTAGCAGGCGGAGTCTCTTGGCGGCGGGTGTTCTGATTTTGCCCACTGCTCCCTCTTTGTCTTTTGCTACGCTGTTGGCTCGGTCTCACCACTGCCTCTTCCTCCGAACTGTGAAAGTCAGTGGCACGACCTTCATTCCATGTGGGGTCTAGGACCTCATCGTCCCCTGCATCGTCTTCCACCCAGTCTTGATTCCTGACCTCCTGTTCAGTCTGCACACTGCAGAAAGACGCAGCAGTTGGCACCAGTGTTTCGTCATCATCAGAGACGTGCTGAGGTGGTATTCCCATGCCCTCATCATCAGGAAACATAAGTGGTTGTGCGTTAGTGCATTCCATCTCTTCCACCCCTGGGGAAGGGCTAGGTGGATGCCCTTGGGAAACCCTGGCAGCAGAGTCTTCAAACAGCATAAGAGACTGCTGCATAACTTGAGGCTCAGACAGTTTTCCTGATATGCATGGGGGTGATGTGACAGACTGATGGGCTTGGTTTTCATGCGTCCATCTGTGCGCTTTCTGCAGAAGACTGGGTGGGAGATAATGTGAACGTGCTGGATGCACTGTCGGCCACCCAATTGACTAATGCCTGTACCTGCTCAGGCCTTACCATCCTTAGAACGGCATTGGGCCCCTCCAAATATCCCTGTAAATTCTGCTGGCTACTGGGACCTGAGGTATTTGGTTCACTAGGACGTGTGGCTGTGGCAGAACGGCCACGTCCTCTCCCAGCACCAGAGGGTCCACTAACACCACCACGACCATGTCCACGTCCGCGTCCCTTATTAGATGTTTTCCTCATTGTTCCCGTTCACCACAATTTTGAAAATGGCAAATTTGGGAATAGTTTTTCAAACCAGAACAAAAACTGTGCTTTTACGTCACTACAAATAATTTGACCAGCTAAAACAGTACAGATTTGGTTGAATAGAAATGTGAGGCCTATTTTTTTCACGCTGTGTGACAGATATACCTTTAATCACAGAATTAGACTTGTATCTGCACGGTAGCGTGTGTGCTAAGTTTTTCTGAATGACACTATCAGCACCTTGAATCTAAGATATCCTTTTTGGGATAGATTTAAAGTAGGCCTGATATAGCAGAAACTACTTATTTTGAGAATGGCAAATTTGGGAATAGTTTTTCAACCCAGAACAAAAAATGTGCTTTTACGGTCAATACAAATTATTTGACCAGCTAATACAGTACAGATTTGGTTGAATAGAAATGTGAGGCCTATTTTTTTCGCGCTGTGTGACAGGCTCAACTTGCCCCTGATGTAGTATATGGCCAATAGTAGGCAAGGCTGTGATGGCCTCTTGGGGCAAGTAGTATGACGCTTGTTGATTGGCTGCTTTGCAGCCTTTCAAAAAGTGCCAAGAAAGCGCCAAACACCGAACCCGAACCCAGACTTTTACGAAAATGTTCGGGTTCGGGTCCGTGTCACGGACACCCCAAAATTCGGTACGAACCCGAACTATACAGTTCGGGTTCGCTCATCCCTATTCACCAACTATTACCGAAAATGTATTCAGAACTATTTGACAATGGTGAAACCCTTAACTGACATGACTAACAAAGGGATGGATATTTTAGAGTGGTCTGATTCGGTCTTGAGAGCCTTTTCTTCAGTTAAGGAGTGCTTCGCTTCTGTCCCTATATTGGTGCAGCCGGATGTAGCACAACCTTTCATTGTGAAAATTGACGGGTCTGAGGTAGGGGTAGGAGCAGTCTTATTGCAGGGCCCGTCACCTGGTAATTGGCGCCCATGTGCATTTTTCTCTAAAAAACTCTCTGCCACAGAGTGGAAAATACAATGTGGGTAACAGAGTTGCTGGCCATAAAGTTGGCTTTTGAGGAGTGGCGTCATTGGTTGGAAGGGGCAATTTATTTGATCACAGTGTTTACAGATTACAAAAATCTGGCTTACCTGGAATCGGCTAAACGACTGAACCCAAGGCAGGCAAGATGGTCTTTGTTTTTCACCAGATTCAATTTCATTGTCACTTATCATCCTGGAGTTAAGAACGTCAAGGCAGATGCCTTGTCACGTAGTTTTCCTGGAAGTGGTGATTTAGAAAATCCAAATCCGATACTGTCGGAGGGGGTGGTGATATCTGCTCTATACCCTGACCTAGAGGTGAAGGTGTTAGAGGCTCAGGGAGATGCACCGGAGTCTTGCCCTTCTGGGAAATTGTTTGTTCTATCAGAATTGCATCATAAAGTGTTTGAGGAACATCACTGTATGGTTCTTACGGGACACCCTGAGAGTAGATCCACTACCGACCTCATCTCATGTAAATTCTGGCAGCTGAGGTTGCGTAAATATGTTGAGGACTATGTGTTGGCCTGCAGTATCTGTGCACACGCTAAGGTGACATATACTCGACCTTCTGGATCTCCTCTTCCGTTGCCCATACCGCCTAAACCATGGACTCACTTGTCTGTGGATTTTATTACTGATCTGCCTAATTCGTCTGGAAGCAGAGTTATTCTGGTGGTAGTTGATCATTTTAGTAATATGGTGCACTTTATAGCATGGTCTGGCCTACCTAATGCTAAAACACTTGCGCAAGTGTTTGTTGACAACATTGTGAAACTTCATGGCATTCCCTCTGACATCATCTCGGATCATGGGACTAAGTTTGTGTCCAGATTCTGGAAGGCGTTCTGTACTCGACTGGGCGTACAACTGTCTTTATCTTCTGCTTTTTATCTTCAGACGAATGGACAGATGGACTGAGACAAAGTCTGGAGACTTACTTAAGATGTTTTGTCTCTGAGAACCAGGAGGAATGGTCCTCGTTTTTGTCTTTGCAGAGTTTGCCATAATAGACAGGAGTCCACTGGTAAGTCGCCATTTTTTGGGGCATATGGGTTTCACCCGCAATTTGGCACATTCTTTGGTTTGCATACTTCCGGTATCCCTGAGGAGGAATGTTTTTCATCATCATTGCCTTCTATATGGCGGAAAATTCAAAATAACTTGATGAATATGTGCAACAAGTATAAACGTGTGGCTGACAGGAAACGTATGAATGGTCCGGACCTAAGTGAGGGTGATTTTGTGTGGCTGTCAACAATAAATATTAAGTTGAAGGTTCCTTCTTGGAAGTTGGGTCCAAGGTTTATTGGTTCATCTAAGATCACTGCCATTATTAATCCTGTATCTTTTTTGTCTTGAACTTCCTCAGGCTCTGAAAATTCATAATGTGTTTTACAAATCATTGTTGAAGAGATATGTTGAACCTATGGAGTCGCCCCCCTTGCCACTCGCTCCTGTCATGGTGGACAGCAGTTTGGAATTCCAGATCGCCAAGATTATTGACTCTCAAGTTCTCCGTAGATCTCTCCAGTATCTTGTTCACTGGAAGGGTTATGGACCACCAGAGGAGAGGATGTGGATACCGGCATCTGACGTGAATGCTAGTAGTTTGGTGAAAGCCTTTCAAAGGTCTCATCTGGATAAGGTTGGTCATGGGTGCCCAGAGGTCACCTGTAGAAGTGTAGGTACTGGCACGGACGTTCACGCGACAGGTGACAGGAGATCGGTAAGATTGGCAACATGTGGTTTGATCTGACATGTTTTCCGTTTGACTCAAATGACGTCTGTGTTGTTTCTGGTGCTTGTCACACCTTCTTTCCCCAGGCCTGGCTATTGTGGTCATTTAACCTTCTCTATTTATTGTTGTTTCTCCCACTATGCTATGCTGTTTATAGCTTCTGTTTGAGTTGTGGAATGCTGGTGTGCGGATCTCGGCTGAGTTCCTGGTGCTGCCATAGCCATCTAAAGTTAAGTATTTTCTTTCCCTTTTGTATTTTGTTTGGGTTATTTTGTGAGCTGCATTTCCCTGTTATTTGTATTAAGGCCTGAGGGAGACTCCTGTTCGTCCTTCCTTTTGGAACAGGTTGTCTGAGACCTGACATTAGTACCAGGGTTCTATAGGGTGAGTTAGGACACTAGGTATTCCTGTGTATGAACTCACCTACCTCAGGGGTCTGTTCTTACTGGTAGTTACAACATTACAAGAAAATTTAGACTAGAACCTTCAGACTCACAGGTGCATATCCATGAAACAAACATAATTACAACAAACAAAATGGCTGCACACCATTATATATACAAACAATAGAGCTAAGAAATGGGGGTCATTCTAGATAAAAGTGGTACAATACCGACTATAAATGAGCAATGGAAGCTCTTAGCGCACATACGTGTCGGGCCCATCTACCAGGCGTCAAGGTGGCTTCCGCAGATGGGTCCCTAACACTAAATATACTGCCTCACTTTGGACTTACTTAAGCCTACAATATTCAGGGCAGTGTAGGAACCAGCTACAAACGTACTCTGCTCAGAAGTCCCAGGTAGACGTAAGTGTTCAGTCTAAAAAAGGTGCTACCCTTAATATATTACAAGAAAATTTAGACTAGAACCTTCAGAATCACAGGTGCATATTCATGAAGCAAACATAATTACAAAAAACAAAATGGCTGCACACCGTTATATATACAAACAATAGAGCTAAGTAATGGGGGTCATTCTAGATACAAGTGGTACAATACCGACTATAAATGAGTAATGGAAGCACTTAGCACACATTCGTGTCGGGGCCCATCTACCAGGCGTCAAGGTGGCTTCCGCAGATGGGTCCCTAGCACTAAATATACTGCCTCATCTTTGGACTTACTTAAGCCTACAATATTCAGGGCAGTGTAGGAACCAGCTACAAACGTACTCTGCTCAGAAGTGCCAGGCAGATGGGCGTGTTCAGTCTAAAAGAGGTGCTACCCTCAAAATATTACAAGAAAATTTAGATTAGAACCTTCAGAAACACAGGTGCATATCCATGAAGCAAACATAATTACAAAAAATAAAATGGCTGCACACCGTTATATATACAAACAATAGAGCTAAGAAATGGGGGTCATTCTAGATAAAAGTGGTACAATACCGACTATAAATGAGTAATAGAAGCTCTTAGCGCACACATACGTGTCGGGCCCATCTACCAGGCATCAAGGTGGCTTCCGCAGATGGGTCCCTAATAGAGTTGAGCGGACACCTGGATGTTCAGGTTCGGCAGGTTCGGCCGAACTTGAAAAAAAAGTTCAGGTTCGGGACCCGAACTTGACCCGAACTTGAACCCGAACCCCATTGAAGTCAATGGGGACCCGAACTTTTGACCACTAATATGTCTCTGAAAATAGCCCTGGAAAGAGCTAGAGTGCTGCAAAAGGCATCAAAATGTGCTTAAGAGCATGGCAAATGCTCTGCAAACAAATGTGGATAGGGAAATGAATAAAAAAAACATAAAAGACCTTAAAAAAAATAAATTAGGAATGATGTAGGAGGAAGAGGTTCAGGAGGCGGTGAATGGGTGGATGTGGCCGTGTAGGCTCAAGTGGCGGTCTAGGTGGAAGCGGCGGTGAAGGAGGAATAGTTAGTCAACACAGATGTGTGTTATTTTGCATTTTTACATAGGAGTATCCCCCAAAATATTGGGACATATAAAAAAAAAGGAATAAGTGCACTTAAATACAAGGATGGATGGTTGAGGCTGTTAGAACTGTCTATTCTGCACAAGGTACAGACAAGTCTTGTGGGATCCAGGCCTGGTTCATTTTAATGAACGTGAGCTTGTCCACGTTGGCTGTGGACAGGCGGCTGCGTCTATCTGTAATAACGCCTCCTGCCGTGCTAAATACACGTTCATAGAATACACTGGCTGCAGGACAGGCCAGCACCTCCAATGCATACAGGGCAAGCTCTGGCCATGTGGACAATTTGGAGACCCAGAAGTTGAATGGGGCAGAACCATCAGTCAGTACGTGTAGGCGTGTGCACAGGTGCTGTTCCACCATGTTGTTCAAATGCTGCCTCCTGCTAACACGCTCCATATCAGCAGTTGGGGCCGGTTGTTGCGGCGAGGTGACAAAACTTTTCCACATGTCGGCCATGCTAACCCTGCCTTCTGAGGTGCTGGCGCTGACACAGCTGCGTTGGCAACCTCTTCCTCCTCCCCTGCCTTCACTTGTGCTTCCACTTGTCCCCCGGCGTCAGTCGGGAATGCTGTCAGGAGCCTGTCTACCAGCGTGCGCCTGTAGTCGCACATCTTCCGATCACGCTCCAGTGAGGGAATTAAGGACGGCACATTGTCTTTGTAACAGGGATACAGCAGGGTGGCCACCCAGTAGTCAGCACATGTTAAAATGTGGACAACTCTGCTGTCATTGCGCAGGCACTGCAGCATGTAGTCGCTCATGTGTGCCAGGCTGCCCAGAGGTAAGGACAAGCTGTCCTCTGTGGGAGGCGTATCGTCTGTGTCCTCCGTATCCCCCCAGCCACGCACCAGTGATGGGCCCGAGATGCGTTGGGTGCCACCCCGCTGTGAACATGCTTCATCCCCATCCTCCTCCTCCTGATCCTCCTCCACCTCATCCTCCAGTAGTGGGCCCTGGCTGGCTAAATTTGTACCTGGCCTCTGCTGCTGCAAAAAATCTCACTCTGAGCCACTTCTAAAAGACTGGCCTGAAAGTGTTAGAGATGACCCCTCTTCCTCCTCCTCGTCCTGTGCCACATCCTCTTCCATCATCGCCCTAAGTGTTTTCTTAAGGAGACATAGAAGTGGTATTGTTACACTGATAACGGGGTCATCGCTACTGGCCATGTTGGTAGAGTACTCGAAACAGCGCAACAGGGCACACAGGTCTCGCATGCAGGCCCAGTCATTGGTGGTGAAGTGGTGCTGTTCCGCAGTGCGACTCACCCATGCGTGCTGCAGCTGAAACTCCACTATGGCCTGCTGCTGCTCGCACAGTCTCTCCGGCATGTGCAAGGTGGAGTTCCACCTGGTGGGCACGTCGCATATGAGGAGGTGAGCGGGAAGGCCAAAGTTACGCTGTAGAGCAGACAGCCGAGCGGTGGCAGGATGAGAACGCCGGAAGCGCGCACAGACGGCCCGCACTTTATGCAGCAGCTCTGACATGACGGGGTAGTTGTGAATGAATTTCTGCACCACCAAATTCAGCACATGCGCCAGTCAAGGGATGTGCGTCAAACCGGCTAGTCCCAGAGCTGCAACGAGATTTAGGCCATTATCGCACACCACCAGGCCGGGCTTGAGGCTCACTGGTAGCAACCACTCGTCGGTCTGTTGTTCTATACCCCGCCACAACTTCTGCGCGGTGTGGGGCCTGTCCCCCAAACACATCAGTTTCAGAACGGCCTGCTGACGTTTACCCCGGGCTGTGCTGAAGTTGGTGGTGAAGGTCTGTCGCTGACCGGATGAGGAGTTGGTAGAAGAGGAGGAGGAAGCCGAGTAGGAAGAGGAGGCAACAGGAGGCAAAGAATGATGCCCTGCGATCCATGGCAGCGGAAGGACATGCGCCAAACAGCTCTCCGCCTGGGTCCCAGCTGCCACTACATTTACCCAGTGTGCAGTTAGGGAGATATAGCGTCCCTGGCCGTGCTTACTGGTCCACTTATCTGTGGTTAGTTGGACCTTGCCACAGATGTTGTTGCGCAGTGCACACTTGATTTTATCCGATACTTTGTTGTGCAGGGAGGGCACGGCTCTCCAGGAGAAGTAGTGGCGGCTGGGAACGACGTACTGTGGGACAACAAGCGACATGAGCTGTTTGAAGCTGTCCGTCTCCACCAGCCTGAATGACAGCATTTCAAAGGCCAGTAGTTTAGAAATGCTGGCATTCAGGGCCAGGGATCGAGGGTGGCTAGGTGGGAATTTACGCTTACTCTCCAAGGTTTGTGAGATGGAGAGCTGAACGTTTCCGTGTGACATAGTGGAGATGCTTGGTGACGGAGGTGGCGGTGTTGGTGGCACATCCTCTGTTTGCTGGGAGGCAGGTGCCAACGTTTCTCCAGAGGCTTAGGAAGAGCCTGAGGCAGCAGCAGAAGAGGGAGCAGGAGGGGCCTGAGCCCTTTCTTGGTTTTGAAGGTGCAGCCCGTGTCTCGCATGTAGATGCCTGGTCATGCAGGTTGTGCTAAGGTTCAGAACGTTAATGCCTCGCTTCAGGCTCTGATGGCACAGCGTGCAAACCACTCGGGTCTTGTCGTCAGTACATTGTGTGAAGAAGTGCCATGCCAGGGAACTCCTTGAAGCTGCCTTTGGTATGCTCGGTCCCTGGTGACGGTGGCCAGTAGCAGGCGAACTGTTTTGGCGACGGTTGCTCTGCTTTTGCACCCTGCTCCCTCTTTTGCTATGCTGTTGGCTCGGTCTCACCACTGCCTCTTCTTCCGTACTCTGAAAGTCAGTGGCACGACCTTCATTCCATGTGGGGTCCGGGATCTCATCGTCCCCTGCATCGTCTTCCACCCAGTCTTCCTCCCTGACCTCCTTTTCGGTTTGCACATTGCAGAAAGACGCAGCAGTTGGCACCTGTGTTTCATCATCATCAGAGACATGCTAACTTGGTTTTCCCATGCCCTCATCAGGAAACATAAGTGGTTGTGCGTCAGTGCATTTTATGTCTTCCACCCCTGGGGAAGGGCTAGGTGGATGCCCTTGGGAAACCCTGGCAGCAGAGTCTTCAAACAGCATAAGAGACTGCTGCATGACTTGAGGTTCAGACAGGTTCCCCGATGTGCACGGGGGTGATGTGACAGACTGATGGGCATGGGTTTCAGGCGCCACCTGTGCGCTTTCTGCAGAAGACTGGGTGGGAGATAATGTGAACGTGCTGGATCCACTGTTGGCCACCCAATTGACTAGCGCCTGTACTTGCTCAGGCCTTCCGATTCTTAGAACGGCATTAGGCCAGACCAAATATCGCTGTATATTCTGGCGGCTACTGGGACCTGAGGTAGTAGGTTCAGTAGGACGTGTAGCTGTGGCAGAACGGCCACGTCCTCTCCCTGCACCAGAGGCTCCACCAACACGACCACCACCATGACCTTATTAGATGTTTGCCTCATAGTAAGCGTTCACCAAGCAAAGTAAAAAGTGGTTAAGTCTGTTAAAAATAATTAACCGCCAATAAAAACCCTGATGTAGGGTATTGCACTCAAATTTTTTTTTTTTAACTCTATATGACAGCGGTATTTGTGGCCTAAATTTCACAGTAACTTATGCACGTCTAATCCCAGATGTGCAGTATATCAGAGGTTTTTTTAAACCCAGTAAGCAAAAAGCCGTATTTGTGGCCTAAATTTCACAGTCACTTATGCATGTCTAATCCCAGATGTGCAGTATATCAGAGGGTTTTTTTAACCCCAGTAAGCAAAAAGCCGTAATTGTGGCCTAAATTTCATAGTAATTTATGCACCTCTAATCCCAGATGTGCAGTATATCAGAGGGGGTTTTATTAACCCCAGTAAGCAAAAAGCCGTATTTATGGCCTAAATTTCACAGTAAATTATGCATGTCTAATCCCAGATGTGCAGTATATCAGAGGTTTTTTTAACCCCAGTAAGCAAAAACCCGTATTTGTGGCCTAAATTTCACAGTTATTTATGCACGTCTAATCCCAGATGTGCAGTATATCAGAGGGTTTTTTAACCCCAGTAAGCAAAAAGCCGTATTTGTGGCCTAAATTTCACAGTAATTTATGCACGTCTAATCCCAGATGTGCAGTATTTCAGAGGTTTTTTTAACCCCAGTAAGCAAAAAGCCGTATTTGTGGCCTAAATTTCACAGTCACTTATGCATGTCTAATCCCAGATGTGCAGTATATCAGAGGGTTTTTTAACCCCAGTAAGCAAAAAGCGTAATTGTGGCCTAAATTTCATAGTAATTTATGCACCTCTAATCCCAGATGTGCAGTATATCAGAGGGTTTTTTTAACCCCAGTAAGCAAAAGCCGTATTTCTGGCCTAAATTTCACAGTAATTTATGCACGTCTAATCCCAGATGTGCAGTATATCAGAGGGTTTTTTTTAACCCCAGTAAGCAAAAAGCCGTATTTGTGGCCTAAATTTCACAGTAACTTATGCATGTCTAATCCCAGATGTGCAGTATATCAGAGGGTTTTTTTTAACCCCAGTAAGCAAAAAGCCGTATTTGTGGCCTAAATTTCACAGTAACTTATGCATGTCTAATCCCAGATGTGCAGTATATCAGAGGTTTTTTTAACCCCAGTAAGAAAAATCCCGTATTTGTGGCCTAAATTTCACAATAATTTATGCACGTCTAATCCCAGATGTGCAGTATATCAGAGGGTTTTTTAACCCCAGTAAGCAAAAAGCCGTATTTGTGGCATAAATTTCACAGTAATTTATGCACGTCTAATCCCAGATGTGCAGTATATCAGAGGGTTTTTTAACCCCAGTAAGCAAAAAGCCGTATTTGTGGCCTAAAATGAACAGTCCCTTATGCACCTATAATCCTAGATGTGCACTATATGAAATAGAGGGGTTTGTTTCACCCAGTATGCCCCAGTATGCCAAAGCTGTATTTCTGGCCCAAATGTGACACTCACTTATGCACCTATAATCCTAGATGTGCACTATATGAAACAGATGTTTTTTTTTCACCCCAGTATGCCCCAGTATGAGAATGACGTATTTCTGGCCTAAATTTCACAGTCACTTATGCAGGGATAATCCTAGATGTGCACTATATGAAAAAAAGGGTTTTTTTAACCCCAGTGTCTCAAAGCAGTATTTTTGGACTTGCAGACATGCAGATATCCTGCGCTGGTGCACTATCGTTGCATAAATTGGCTGCCAATTATGTATTGATATTGACTAA
The DNA here is from genome assembly GCF_905171765.1 of Bufo bufo. NCBI lineage: Eukaryota > Metazoa > Chordata > Amphibia > Anura > Bufonidae > Bufo > Bufo bufo. The sequence continues at coordinate 82,450,988 of NC_053391.1, forward strand.
CTGAAGGAAAAAAAGTTCGTTTTCAGCAGTAGTTGGCTCAGGGCAGGCTCAAAACAATTGTGCACTGCACCCACAAAACACATTTGCTGTAGATCGCTGAGTAAAGAAGCAGTTCTTCATAAGATTCCTCCCTGATCTCTCCCTCACAGCAGCTGCAGCCTATCCCTACACTAATCCGAGCAGAGTGAGGGGCGGCGCTAAGTGACTCCAGCTTAAATAGAGGCTGGGTCACATGCTGCAGTTGGCCAATCACAGCCATGCCAATAGTAGGCATGGCTGTGATGGCCTTTTGGGGCAAGTAGTATGACGCTTGTTGATTGGCTGCTGTGCAGCCTTTCAAAAAGCGCCAAGAAAGCGCAGAACACCGAACCCAAACCCAAACTTTTACGGAAATGTTCGGGTCCGGGTGCCGAAAAACCTAAAGTTCGGTACGAACCCGAACTTTACAGTTCGGGTTCGTTCAACTCTAGTCGCTAACACTAAATATACTGCCTCACTTTGGACTTACTTAAGCCTACAATATTCAGGGCAGTGTAGGAACCAGCTACAAACGTACTCTGCTCAGAAGTCCCAGGTAGACGGGCGTGTTCAGTCTAAACGAGGTGCTACCCTGAATATATTACAAGAAAATTTAGACTAGAACCTTCAGAATCACAGGTGCATATTCATGAAGCAAACATAATTACAAAAAACAAAATGACTGCACACCGTTATATATACAAACAATAGAGCTAAGAAATGGGGGGTCATTCTAGATCAGCGGAAGCCACCTTGACGCCTGGTAGATGGGCCCGACACTTATGTGCGCTAAAAGCTTCCATTACTCATTTATAGTCGGTATTGTACCACTCTTACTGGTAGTTAGTCAGGACTTTGATTAGGGTATTACTAGGAGGTGTCCATCTCCTTTCCCTAGTTTCCAGGCCCTATTCCCTCACCCCTTTCCCTCCTATGTTTGGTGTGGTGTTTCCCTCCCACAACCGGACGTGACACATCCAGGGGATGATCTAATGATAACCAGGCCATGCATTTTTATTAATTGCCAAAAATAGATGGGTCCTTTTATTTTCCAGAAGGTTCACAATTTTAGGAATGTGGGTGTTTTACCCAACAGAGGTTCAAATAGAGATTTGTATTAAAATGGTTTTTCTAATTACATACAACCCCTATAATAGAGGTTTTGTACATGGAGGTAGAGTTACTGTTAAATTGATGTTTCACAGGCACTGTTTACTGTTGATGTTGTGCATTGTATACTGTTATTAGAGATGAGCAAAAAACTAGCTTCATGATGAATTACTTCGTCACAAAGCGCATTTTTTTCTAAGTAGTGGGTGCAATGACAGGGAGCTGCGATAGCGCCGCCCCCCATCATTGTACCCCTCAGATGCCGCATTCATACATGATCACGGCATCTGAGTGTAAAAACTGTGTAAAATTAACATAATTTTTTTAAATTATTAAACTTACTGCCTCCATTTTTCTCCAGTTCAGGACTGTCTAGTTAAGTTCATGCTGTCTTACTTTTAGATAGTGTTAGTAATTGCCATACCAATTCCCGCTGTGTCTTCATAAGTGGCAAAAATACCGCTATTCTGGCGTACAGAGAGAGTTCTGGCGCATGGACAGATATCTGCTGCACGGTCATATTTTAGTATAGAGACAATTCTGTGGTAAATTTGGGGCGGAATCTACGATATGTCAAGTTTGTAAAGGTTTGTGGTTGGTAATTTTGTCTAATATATATGTTGGGATAATCATAATCCTAGACAGTGCAAAGTTCAAAAGTATTACTAAAGGTGGATTTAGACGCCCGGAACTCTCATTCCCAACAATCTGCCTGTCTTTATGTGCCGCATTTCTCTCGTTCATTAGGTGATCCTGTAGTTCATGCAGGCATCTAAATTGTTTCTGGGCAGCAGATTGTGCTGTCCAAACAGAGGTCTGCTACCCAGAAACAATGCAGCTCTATGAGAACGAGCGATCACAATAGCAGCCGCTCGTTCTCATACTGTGGAGGAGATTGATGCATGAAATGTATGTAAATGTGCCTTAAGTCTGCCCCAGTGTGTCTACTCATCACAGAGCATAGGGACACTTCTCTGATCAGTGCAAAAGGTATTGAACAGCCAATATGCTTCACTGCTTAGGTATATAAGAGAAACCAATTGTAGCATTTTATCAACTGATTGCATTATCAGCTAAACACTAACATAGAATGGCTTACCAATGGCCTTATAACCTGTAACAGAACGTTTCATACTGTAATTAGTACAATCAGATCCAATTAACCGCCACTTAGCATCTATTATACAGGTTAATTCTTTTTTTAATTTTGGTCTTTATCCAGCACACTGAGAACCATTTATTTTTAAACTTTCCTTTGTATTGCATCGTGCAGTAAATCTGACTATTGACACCACGTACCAGTGTCTTTATCTTTTAAGCAATTGGTCTTGCCACAAATAAGTGAGATCTTTTTCGGGTTAAATTGTTGTTTGCAGCCAATCAATTTGTCAGATCAAAGGCCTATGTTTTGTCTACCTTTCCCAGCACAGAGAAGACAGGCTTTGTCAATGCTTACCCGTCTTATAAATCAAACGTAAGGACATCTTAAGGTTCTTTACAAATGTAAGATAAGAATGACTTCAAATATCATTATCTGCCTGGTGACATTGAATTAAAAATATCTATACTCATCCTGCCTGTAGGATTATTTTTGTCTTTGTTTCTTTTTTTGTCTATGGATCAGGATTAATTATAGAAATAAAGTTGCAAAAAAATCCCAAAATGCTGGTCCATCAGCCTATAAGATTGACAAATTTAATCTTGATGGTCTTCAACTGACAAAAGCTCAAGAAAGATTAAGGGCTAACAATCTCAGCCCCGAGCTATCAAGATTGATTAATCTCAAATGGTATAGAGGATAAAAGAAACCTTAAAAGACATACCTTGCTTGAATGTCCAATGTTTTCCATGTATATATTATCATATGTTATCTTCCTATGTAATAAAGATTCTACATTTTCACCAGTATCTCTTATAAGATCATATACAATGTTTGTTTCTTGCCTTACTAATTTTACAAATAGGCAACAGCCTAATTGCCTAAATTCTACAATTAAAGTCAATGTGTCATGTGTTCATTTAAGTTTCATAAAAGGGGTTATCTCACGAAAAGTATTACAATATTTTCTATGCTGTTGTCACGGCTGTGTCAGGGTCTGGTGGTAGTGGACCATGACACTTTAGCCGTGCATGGGTCATGTATGGAATTTGGAATGCAACTAATGGTAGTGAGACATCACTTCCTATACTTGGAGCACAACTTCTGGCATTTGGAATGCAGTTTGAAACACATAGATTTATTTGGGCATGCATGATTTGCATTTGGGAACACAATTCCATTGCATCACTCACTCGGGATATTCATGTGAGTTACTTGCACTTTAAAGATTCAAAATGATGCAGGTGTATCATTTAATTGCATAATTATACACTGCTCAAAAAAATAAAGGGAACACAAAAATAACACATCCTAGATCTGAATTAATTAAATATGCTTCTGAAATACTTTGTTCTTTACATAGTTGAATGTGCTGACAACAAAATCACACAAAAATAAAAAAATGGAAATCAAATTTTTCAACCCATGGAGGTCTGGATTTGGAGTCACACTCAAAATTAAAGTGGAAAAACACACTACAGGCTGATCCAACTTTGATGTAATGTCCTTAAAACAAGTCAAAATGAGGCTCAGTAGTGTTTGTGACATCCACGTGCCTGTATGACCTCCCTACAACGCCTGTGCATGCTCCTCATGAGGTGGCGGACGGTCTCCTGAGGGATCTCCTCCCAGACCTGGACTAAAGCATCTGCCAACTCCTGGACAGTCTCTGGTGCAACGTGACGTTGGTGGATAGAGCGAGACATGATGTCCCAGATGTGCTTAATTGGATTCAGGTCTAGGGAACGGGCGGGCCAGTCCATAGCATCAATGCCTTCGTCTTGCAGGAACTGCTGACACACTCCAGCCACATGAGGTCTAGCATTTTCTTGCATTAGGAGGAACCCAGGGCAAACCGCACCAGCATATGCTCTCACAAGGGGTCTGAGGATCTCATCTCGGTACCTAATGGCAGTCAGGCTACCTCTGGCGAGCACATGGAGGGCTGTGCGGCCCTCCAAAGAAATGCCACCCCACACCATTACTGACCCAATGCCAAACCGGTCATGCTGGAGGATGTTGCAGGCAGCAGAACATTCTCCATGGCGTCTCAAGACTCTGTCACGTCTGTCACATGTGCTCAGTGTGAACCTGCTTTCATCTGTGAAGAGCACAGGGCGCCAGTGGCGAATTTGCCAATTTTGGTGTTCTCTGGCAAATGTCAAACGTCCTGTGGACGTCGGGCCCTCATATCACCCTCATGGAGTCTGTTTCTGAACGTTTGAGCAGACACATGCTGGAGGTCATTTTGCAGGGCTCTGGCAGTGCTCCTCCTGTTCCTCCTTGCACAAAGGCGGAGGTAGCGGTCCTGCTGCTGGGTTGTTGCCCTCCTACGGCCTCCTCCACGTCTCCTGATGTACTGGCCTGTCTCCTGGTAGCGCCTCCATGCTCTGGACACTACACTGACAGACACAGCAAGCCTTCTTGCCACAGCTCGCATTGATGTGCCATCCTGGATAAGCTGCACTACCTGAGCCACTTGTGTGGGTTGTAGACTCCGTCTCATGCTACCACTAGAGTGAAAGCACCGCCAGCATTCAAAAGTGACCAAAACATCAGCCAGGAAGTATAGGAACTGAGAAGTGGTCTGTGGTCACCACCTGCAGAACCACTCCTTTATTGGGGGTGTCTTTCTAATTGCCTATAATTTCCACCTGTTGTCTATCTCATTTGCACAACAGCATGTGAAATTGATTGTCACTCAGTGTTGCTTCCTAAAATGGACAGTTTGATTTCACAGAAGTGTGATTGACTTGGAGTTACATTGTGTTAAGTGTTCCCTTTATTTTATATATATATACACACAGGTGAAACTCGAAAAATTAGAATATCATGCAAAAGTCCATTTATTTCAGTAATGCAAATTAAAAGGAATTGCATTAATGCAGCTTAAAATTTTTATTTTGTGAAAAGGTACAATATTCTAGGCTCAAAGTGTCACACTCTAGTCAGCTAATTAATCCATACCCCCTGAGCAAAGGGTACCTCAAAATTGTGACTTTGGGGTTTCATAAGCTATAAGCCATAATCATCAAGTTATAACAAATAAAGGCTTAAAATATCTCGCTTGGCATGTAATGAGTCAATCCCATATATTAGTTTCACCTTTTGAGTTGCATTACTGAAATAAATGAACTTTGCACAATAATCAAATTTTTCGATACCATCTAGTACACAGTTTGTAATACGAGATCCCTGAGGAAGCCAGCATTTGCTGGTGATATGCTTGGGGCCAGATAGGTGTTATTCCCTTGCCTTCACATTCTATAAATCATTATGGGTATTGTAGAGGGAAGGAGTAGATTTAAATACACTCACCTAAAGAATTATTAGGAACACCATACTAATACGGTGTTGGACCCCCTTTTGCCTTCAGAACTGCCTTAATTCTACGTGGCATTGATTCAACAAGGTGCTGATAGCATTCTTTAGAAATGTTGGCCCATATTGATAGGATAGCATCTTGCAGTTGATGGAGATTTGAGGGATGCACATCCAGGGCACGAAGCTCCCGTTCCACCACATCCCAAAGATGCTCTATTGGGTTGAGATCTGGTGACTGTGGGGGCCATTTTAGTACAGTGAACTCATTGTCATGTTCAAGAAACCAATTTGAAATGATTCGAGCTTTGTGACATGGTGCATTATCCTGCTGGAAGTAGCCATCAGAGGATGGATACATGTTCTCATTCTGTTTACACCAAATTCGGACATTTGAATGTCTCAACAGAAATCGAGACTCATCAGACCAGGCAACATTTTTCCAGTCTTCAACAGTCCAATTTTGGTGAGCTCGTGCAAATTGTAGCCTCTTTTTCCTATTTGTAGTGGAGATGAGTGGTACCCGGTGGGGTCTTCTGCTGTTGTAGCCCATCCACCTCAAGGTTGTGCGTGTTGTGGCTTCACAAATGCTTTGCTGCATACCTCGGTTGTAATAAGTGGTTATTTCAGTCAACGTTGCTCTTCTATCAGCTTCAATCAGTCGGCCCATTCTCATCTGACCTCTAGCATCTACAAGGCATTTTTGCCCACAGGACTGTTTTTCCCTTTTCACACCATTCTTTGTAAACCCTAGAAATGGTTGTGCGTGAAAATCCCAGTAACTGAGCAGATTGTGAAATACTCAGACCGGCCCGTCTGGCACCAACAACCATGCCACGCTCAAAATTGCTTAAATCCCCTTTCTTTCCCATTCTGACATTCAGTTTGGAGTTCAGGAGATTGTCTTGACCAGGACCACACCCCTAAATGCATTGAAGCAACTGCCATGTGATTGGTTGACTAGATAATTGCCTTAATGAGAAATAGAACAGGTGTTCCTAATAATTCTTTAGGTGAGTGTGTGTATATATATATATATATATATATATATATATATATATATATACAGTACAGACCAAAAGTTTGGACACACCTTCTCATTCAAAGAGTTTTCTTTATTTTCATGACTATGAAAATTGTAGATTCACACTGAAGGCATCAAAACTATGAATTAACACATGTAGAATTATATACATAACAAACAAGTGTCAAACAACTGAAAATATGTCATATTCTAGGTTCTTCAAAGTAGCCACCTTTTGCTTTGATTACTGCTTTGCACAATCTTGGCATTCTCTTGATATGCGATCTCTTTACAGGTGGGAAGATCAAAGCATGTCATATTACCGCACCAGCCCACGTGGACTTTCCTGCAGGTGTGCGAGCACGCCTGCAGCACGGGTCGCTCGGGAGCGAGCGCCGCCAGATTTAAATAGTCCGGCGGAACTGCACTCTTCAGTTGAGCCAAGCAGCCCCATTGACGAGAATCAACCCCAAGACAATGAGCATTAACCCCTGGATGGCTGAGTAACCCTACCCCATACCACCAATGAATTAACCCCTGCATTCCCTGATACATTCACTGGAACCCTTTCCTTATACCCCTGAACCACCAATAGCATTAACCCTTTCCTTATACCCCTGCATTGTCCCACTGCCACCAATCATTCCTGACAACCCCTGAACCCCTGAAATATTTACCCCTACCTTGCCATAACACATCATTAACCCCTGCCTCCCTGCCCTGCATTGATAACATTACCCCTGCCTCCCTGCCCTGCATTGATATCATCAACCTCTGCCTCCCTGCCCTGCCTTGATATCAATATTCCATAACCTCATTAACCCCTTGTTTTCCCCATAGGGACAGTGTGTAGACAGGTGGGTGGGAGCTGCTGCTATTTATGTGTGTGTGGGTAAGTGTATGTACAGATAGTTTGTGGGGTGGAATTGTAGTTGGGAGTGTGTTGTGTTAGCGTAGTTTAGGTATGTTGTAGTATTATTTCTATATTGCGGTCTATGTGTATATATATATATATGTATATATATATACAAACCGGATTCCAAAAAAGTTGGGACACTATACAAATCGTGAATAAAAACTGAATGCAATGATGTGGAGGTGCCAACTTCTAATATTTTATTCAGAATAGAACATAAATCACGGAACAAAAGTTTATACTGAGAAAATGTACCATTTTAAGGGAAAAATATGTTGAATCAGAATTTCATGGTATCAACAAATCCCAAAAAAGTTGGGACAAGGCCATTTTCACCACTGTGTGGCATCTCCCCTTCTTCTTACAACACTCAACAGACGTCTGGGGACCGAGGAGACCAGTTTCTCAAGTTTAGAAATAGGAACGCTCTCCCATTCTTGTCTAATACAGGCCTCTAACTGTTCAATCGTCTTGGGCCTTCTTTGTTGCACCTTCCTCTTTATGATGCGCCAAATGTTCTCTATAGGTGAAAGATCTGGACTGCAGACTGGCCATTTTAGTACCCGGATCCTTCTCCTACGCAGCCATGATGTTGTGATTGATGCAGAATGTGGTCTGGCATTATCTTGTTGAAAAATGCAGGGTCTTCCCTGAAAGAGATGACGTCTGGATGGGAGCATATGTTGTTCTAGAACCTGAATATATTTTTCTGCATTGATGGTGCCTTTCCAGACATGCAAGCTGCCCATGCCACAGGCACTCATGCAACCCCATACCATCAGAGATGCAGGCTTCTGAACTGAGCGCAGATAACAACTTGGGTTGTCCTTGTCCTTTTTGGTCCGAATGACATGGCGTCCCAGATTTCCAAAAAGAACTTCGAATCGTGACTCGTCTGACCACAGAACAGTCTTCCATTTTGCCACACTCCATTTTAAATGATCCCTGGCCCAGTGAAAACGCCTGAGCTTGTGGATCTTGCTTAGAAAGGGCTTCTTCTTTGCACTGTAGAGTTTCAGCTGGCAACGGCGGATGGCACGGTGGATTGTGTTCACTGACAATGGTTTCTGGAAGTATTCCTGAGCCCATTCTGTGATTTCCTTTACAGTAGCATTCCTGTTTGTGGTGCAGTGTCGTTTAAGGGCCCGGCGATCACGGGCATCCAGTATGGTTTTACGGCCTTGACCCTTACGCACAGATATTGTTCCAGATTCTCTGAATCTTCGGATGATGTTATGCACAATTGATGATGATAGATGCAAAGTCTTTGCAATTTTTCGCTGGGTAACACCTTTCTGATATTGCTCCACTATCTTTCTGCGCAACATTGTGGGAATTTGTGATCCTCTACCCATCTTGGCTTCTGAGAGACACTGCCACTCTGAGAAGCTCTTTTTATACCCAATCATGTTGTTAATTGGTCTTCCAGCTCTTTGTCATGCTCAAATTTACTTTTTCCAGCCTCTTATTGCTACTTGTCCCAACTTTTTTGCGATTTGTTGACACCGTGAAAATTGGAATCAACGTATTTTTCCTTTAAAATTATACATTTACTCGGATTAAACGTTTGATCTGTCATCTACGTTCTATTACAAATAAAATATTGACATTTGCCATCTCCACATCATTGCATTCAGTTTTTATTCACAATTTGTTTAGTGTCCCAACTTTTTTGGAATCAGGTTTGTATATACAGTACAGACCAAAAGTTTGGACACACCTTCTCATTCAAAGAGTTTTCTTTATTTTCATGACTATGAAAATTGTAGATTCACACTGAAGGTATCAAAACTATGAATTAACACATGTGGAATTATATACATAACAAACAAGTGTGAAACAACTGAAAATATGTCATATTCTAGGTTCTTCAAAGTAGCCACCTTTTGCTTTGATTACTGCTTTGCACACTCTTGGCATTCTCTTGATGAGCTTCAAGAGGTTGTCCCCTGAAATGGTTTTCACTTCACAGGTGTGCCCTGTCAGGTTTAATAAGTGGGATTTCTTGCCTTATAAATGGGGTTGGGACCATCAGTGGCGTTGAGGAGAAGTCAGGTGGATACACAGCTGATAGTCCTACTGAATAGACTGTTAGAATTGGTATTATGGCAAGAAAAAAGCAGCTGAGTAAAGAAAAACGAGTGGCCATCATTACTTTAAGAAATGAAGGTCAGTTAGTCAGCCGAACAATTGGGAAAACTTTGAAAGTAAGGGCTATTTGACCATGAAGGAGAGTGATGGGGTGCTGCGCCAGATGACCTGGCCTCCACAGTCACCGGACCTGAACCCAATCGAGATGGTTTGGGGTGAGCTGGACCACAGAGTGAAGGCAAAAGGGCCAACAAGTGCTAAGCATCTCTGGGAACTCCTTCAGGACTGTTGGAAGACCATTTCAGGGGACTACCTCTTGAAGCTCATCAAGAGAATGCCAAGAGTGTGCAAAGCAGTAATCAAAGCAAAAGGTGGCTACTTTGAAGAACCTAGAATATTACATATTTTCAGTTGTTTGACACTTGTTTGTTATGTATATAATTCCACATGTGTTAATTCATAGTTTTGATGCCTTCATAGTCATGAAAATAAAGAAAACTCTTTGAATGAGAAGGTGTGTCCAAACTTTTGGTCTGTACTGTATATATATATATAATGAACAAAATCCGCAGCACTCCTTGAAAAATAAAATGTGCTCTTTATTCACACATATCAGATGTTGACAACGAATATGTGTGAATAAAGAGCACATTTTATTTTTCAAGGAGTGCTGCGGATTTTCCTCATTGTCTTCCGTCCTGAATCGAGGGACCACCGCGGGCACCCTACATCAGTTTCGAAGGAAGTGCTGCCAGATTTTCTTCATGGATCTATCTATATATATATATATATATATATATATACACACACACACTCACCTAAAGAATTATTAGGAACACCTGTTCTATTTCTCATTAATGCAATTATCTAGTCAACCAATCACATGGCAGTTGCTTCAATGCATTTAGGGGTGTGGTCCTGGTCAAGACAATCTCCTGAACTCCAAACTGAATGTCAGAATGGGAAAGAAAGGTGATTTAAGCAATTTTGAGCGTGGCATGGTTGTTGGTGCCAGACGGGCCGGTCTGAGTATTTCACAATCTGCTCAGTTACTGGGATTTTCACGCACAACCATTTCTAGGGTTTACAAAGAATGGTGTGAAAAGGGAAAAACATCCAGTATGCGGCAGTCCTGTGGGCAAAAATGCCTTGTAGATGCTAGAGGTCAGATGAGAATGGGCCGACTGATTGAAGCTGATAGAAGAGCAACGTTGACTGAAATAACCACTCATTACAACCGAGGTATGCAGCAAAGCATTTGTGAAGCCACAACACGCACAACCTTGAGGTGGATGGGCTACAACAGCAGAAGACCCCACCGGGTACCACTCATCTCCACTACAAATAGGAAAAAGAGGCTACAATTTGCACGAGCTCACCAAAATTGGACTGTTAAAGACTGGAAAAATGTTGCCTGGTCTGATGAGTCTCGATTTCTGTTGAGACATTCAAATGTCCGAATTTGGTGTAAACAGAATGAGAACATGTATCCATCCTCTGATGGCTACTTCCAGCAGGATAATGCACCATGTCACAAAGCTCGAATCATTTCAAATTGGTTTCTTGAACATGACAATGAGTTCACTGTACTAAAATGGCCCCCACAGTCACCAGATCTCAACCCAATAGAGCATCTTTGGGATGTGGTGGAACGGGAGCTTCGTGCCCTGAATGTGTATCCCTCAAATCTCCATCAACTGCAAGATGCTATCCTATCAATATGGGCCAACATTTCTAAAGAATGCTATCAGCACCTTGTTAAATCAATGACACGTAGAATTAAGGCAGTTCTGAAGGCAAAAGGGGGTCCAACACCGTATTAGTATGGTGTTCCTAATAATTCTTTAGGTGAGTGTATATATACAGTATATATATATATATATATATATATATTTATAACCATTTATATAAATATATAGATTTAGTAGAATTTATAGACTGTAGACTTGTATTTGTTTTAATAAATTCCTTTATTTTTCAATATCAGTTTATAGTCTTTTGTAGTCGTCGTCGTAACAAAGCGCACATAGTTCAGGAAAGAAGTATAGCAACAGGTAGATAGTTTTTATAGTATAAATAGGCAGAATCATCAATAGATGACTCACACCTATTTATGAATATTAATTATTGATATTAACCCAAAATATTAATAATTAACCCTTTAAGGACTCATGACGTAGCTGTAGGTCATGGGTCCGATCCCTAAACATGGCACCCGCTCTGGCGTGCAGTGGGCACCTTAGCAGCGGGGTTTCTGCTATTTTAAATAGCAGAAACCCACAGCACATGTATGCGATCAGCCATAAGGTTGATCGCATTCATCTTACCTTTCAGATGCCGTGGTCAAATGTGACCACGGCATCTGCGCAGACCTGAACCAAAAGTCGCGGACTGAGATCGGGGGACCTGTTACCTTCCGCTAATTGACCGAAGCTTCAACCAGGCTTCAGAGTCAATTAGATGTATATATCAATACAGGCCACTAGGTGGCAGCCTTGTATTGATATTGTGCAAATGAAGTCTTCAATGATGGCTATTTAGCCATCACTGAATACTATGGGCAATCGAATGATTGTCAGTTATTGTCACCCAAGGTGACTTAAAAAAAGTTTAAAAAAAGTTTTTACAAATATAAAAAAAAAATAAGTTTAAATCCTTAACCTCTTCAGGACACATGACATACCGGTACGTCATGATGTCCTGGTACTTAAGGACACATGACGTACCGGTATCCAAATCATTGAGCAGGCTCGAAGGCTAAATGCGCCGGGGGGTCCTGTGACCCCCCCATGTCGGTGATTGCATAAAACCGCAGGTCAATTCAGACTTGCGGTTTTCTGCGTTTCCGGGTTATTCGTGTCTCTGAAGACCCGATAACCAGGAATAGGATGGTGATGGTGGTGTGATTTTACCCCACCAATCATCATCCTGCGATCCTGAGAGGGGATGGTGACATCACCTCACAGGATCGCCTCTGATTGGTTGGTGGGTGGGCCAGCGGCAGATTCAAATGTTGCAAGCGCTCCTCTCCTCCTCCTTTTGTGTCCCGGAATCGGAGGAGAGAGGAGCTGCCTGCACGTCGTCGATCTGTGCCAGCATCACCCCATCTGTGCTCCCCAGGACCCAATCTGTGCCCCAGCACCCCCCATCTGAACAGCAGGTACTTTGGGAAAGTATAGGGAAAGGTTGGGCTAGGCAGGGAAAATTAAGGGAAAGTTAGTTTGAAAAACTTTGATTGCATCACCCTAAGTTAAGGTGTCTGGGGTCCACAGCACAGCTGTGTGACCCTAGACCCCCCCAGGGGTGCTGCCGCTTCCCCCCCTGCCCTCCCCCCAACTTTTTTGGAGTGCAGGATTTTTATTTTTTATTTTTTTGTGTAGGCTGACTGTGGCCAGCAGTCTTAGCGTCCGGCCACTGTTAGTGAATCGCACACCCCACTGCTGATCAACTTTGGACGGTTGATCAGCGGTTTTGAATTTTTTTTAAAACTTTTTTGATTTTATTTTTTCTGTTAGTTTTAGGGTGAGTTTGCGAACACCCGTGCCCCCACACGCACGCACATACACACGCAGACACACACTCCCCTATGGCCCGTCGGACGTTCTCGGCCGAGGAGGCATACGCCCAGCTTGCCTCCGACTCCGAGAGTCCCAGTGAGGACGAGGATGACCCCACTTTCCTGTTAAAGGACCTGCCCTCCCCCTCCAGGTACCTATCCCCAGGGGTGAGACCCGTGCCCTTACCACTGGAAACCTGTTGCTGGTCAGGTATAAGGACAAGCGGGATGTCCTTGAACTGTCCACAATTCATGGTAACGGCATCACCCCTGTCCCTCTGCGAGGTACCGCAGCAACGGTCCTCAAGCCCGATTTTATTGTCGACTACAATCGGTTTTATGGTAGGATTTGATCTCTCTGATCAAGTCCTCAAGCCATATAATGCCATGCACAAAACCCAGGCATGGTACAAAAAAGTTGTGGTCTACTTGGTACAGGTTGCCATGTACAACTCTTTTGTGCTGTCCCGGAGCGCTGGCAACACAGAGACATTCCTTCAGTTCTATGAGGCAGTCCTCAAGGCCCTGTACTTTTCAGACCGGGAAAGAGCAGGCCGGAGTACCTCGGGAACTGTAGGCGCCCGGATCGTCCCTGGCCAACACTTTTCTTGTGTGGTCCCCCATACTGGAAAGAAGGGACGAACCCAAAAAAGGTGCAGAGTGTGTCACAGGAGAGGGATACGGAAGGACACCACTACTCAATGTGACACGTGCCCCGATCATCCGGGCCTCTGCATTATTGGTTGCTTCAGGGAGTATCACACTTCCATGGAGTACTAAATTTATATCCCAATTTAGCACTGATATCGGATAAAAAAAAACTGGTTCTCAGACTTGAGACACCCCAAAAAATTGTAAAAACTAAAATAATTTATTAAAAGTATACAAATTAGGTATCTCAGCGTCGGTAAGAATCTCCTCTATAAAAATACCCCATGACCCAACCCCCCAGATTAATATGGTCCAAAAATAAATAAAAAATGGTGCAAATTATATATTTTTTTGTCACCTTACATAACAAAAAGTTTAATAGCAAGCGATCAAAAAGTAATATAGCCCCCAAAATAGTGCCAATAAAACCGTCCTCTCATCCTTCAAAAAATGAAACCCCACATAAGATAATCGGCAAAAAAAAAATAAAAAAAATCACTCTTAGACTATAGAGATATCAAAAAGGATAATATAGTCTAAAACCTAAATAATTGTAAAAAAAAGTAGACTTATTAGATATCTCCGCATCCGTAAGAATATCCTCTATAAAAATACCCCATGACCTAACCCCCCAGATTAACACGGTCAAAAAAATAAATGAAAACGGTGCCAAAACCGCTATTTTTGGCACTTTTCCATTTCAATCCGTTTTTTCCAGTAACAAAACAAGGGTTAACAACCAAACAAAAGTTAATATTTATTACCCTGATACTGCAGTTTACAGAAACGCCACATTTGTGGTCGTAAACTGCTGTATCAGTAAAAGGAAGGCCGCAAAAGGAAAGGACCAACATGGTTTCTGGAAGGCCGATTTTGATGGTCTTTTTTATTAACACCATGTCCCTTTTGAAGCCCCCCTGATGCCCCCCTAGAGTAAAAACTCCCTAAAAGTGACCCCATCTAAGAAACTACACCCCTCAAGGTATTTAAAACTGATTATACAAACTTTATTAACCCTTTAGGTGTTCCTCAACAGTTAATGGCAAATGGAGATGAAATTTCAGAATTTCAATTTTTGGTAACCTTGCCTCACAAAAATGTAATATAGAGCAACCAAAAATCATATGTACCCTAAAAATAGTCCCAAAAAAAACGCCACCTTATCCCGTAGTTTCCAAAATGGGGTCACTTTTAGGGAGTTTCTACTCCAGGGGTGCATCAGGGGGGTTGAAACAGGACACGGTGTAAATAAACCGGTCCATAAAAATCAGCCCTCTAAAAACCCCACGGCGCTCCTTTCCCTCTACGCCCCGCCGTGTGGCTGTACAGTAGTGTACGACCACATATGTGGTGTTTCTGTAAACGGCAGAGTCAGGGCAATAAAGATACAGTCTTGTGGGGCGTTGCTAGCCGCTGACTGAGGAAGACGTCTATCTCCTCTGCTCTACCGCGGGTGTCACAATCCTTTCTAATCCACCGTTTTACAAACCTCAAAAGACCCCATTTTAGACTTAGTGGGATTGTCTACATCGCACACTTTAAATAGAGACCTTTCTTGGGTCACAGATCTGCTCCGGGCCCAAACTACCGCCGAGGCCTAGTAGTGGAGGGCATCCACGGCCTAGATTTGAATCGGACGCGGCCGATAGCGGAGCTTCACCTGCAGCTACGAAGCCTGGACTGATAACATCAAAGTCGCCGATCGGTTGAAGATACTCAGCCTGAATTGAAAACAGCCCTTTACAGGCTCATAAGGCTGCGAGACACTGCACCGAAAGACGCCAAGTAACAAGCGGGCGCCATTTTGTGATCCGAACATCGGTTCGTACGGCAGCAGTTTCAAACACCAACTGTCACCGGACTCAAGAAATAAGGTACCCCCCCTTGCCTTGTATACTCCGGTTTAATGTGGGGCTTCAGCTGATTTAATCAGACACTCACCATATAAGCTCCCGCCGCTCCTCGCAGGACCTTAGCCGCATCATCAGCGGTCAGTTGCGGTGTTTCGACGTTACAC
This sequence comes from Bufo bufo, assembly GCF_905171765.1. Lineage (NCBI taxonomy): Eukaryota > Metazoa > Chordata > Amphibia > Anura > Bufonidae > Bufo > Bufo bufo. Next base: position 82,466,791 of record NC_053391.1, read on the forward strand.
CTGACCATTGTGCTTATCTGTAGTGACTGGCTGTAATTGCACACTAATTATAATTATAACTGCTCTGCCTTGCCGATCAAATTATGAGCTTAAGGATTCCTCCTCAGCAATATCGACGGATTTAAAGAGACAGTAACCCAATTGATCAAAATGCAAATTCTGCAGAAGCTATATTCCACTTCCATAAAATGGTTTAAATGCCTGCACTTAGGCTCATACACTCACTAAAGCTATGATGTGATGATCACTTAACCTTGGATGAAGAAGTGAGCAAAATTCGCTTCAGGGGCAAGTTCATACGCACCTATGGTGAAAGTAGGCAGGTATAGGGGGGCTTACCAAGACTCTCAGAAACAGTTAAAGGCTCCTTCTCTATCACAATCCGATTTAGACAGATTCATGATGAAGAAGAACACAATAAATCAAGGGGCCCCTTCTTCTACACCCAAAAATAACTCACAAAGACAGCTAACTTCGCAGCATGAAAGGGAAAGTGAAGAAGATGAACCCTTAGAGGCTGCCTCAGATTTACCTATTTCCAGATCTTTCATCTCACAAGCGCTACCTAAAGCATTAAATCCTGTCTTAGAGGAACTATCTGAAATAAAACTCGAAATGAGACAAGTGGGTCAGAGAGTTGAAGCATTGGAGTCCAGCCAATCAGCTGTTGCAGAATACACAAATAAAAACTCAACTGCTCTCTCTGTCTACCAAAACCACATAAATTACCTTTATGACTACATTGAAGATCAGGACAATAGAGGCAGAAGAAATAATATACGCATTAGAGGAGTCCCAGAGACTGTTGCTAATGAGGCCATTCCTAGTGCGGTTAAAGAAATATGCAAAGCACTACTGGGTGAAGAATATCCAGACCCAATCATAATTGAGAGAGCCCACCGTGCCCTTCGCCCTAGGCCCAAACAGGGTGACCCCCCAAGAGACATCATCTGCAAACTGCTAAATTTTGCGCAGAAGGATCTTGCAATGAAAAGAGCAAGAGATAGTGAAAACATTGTCTATGAAGGCTTTCAAATTCTCCTATTTCAAGATCTTGCCCCTGCCACTCTTAATAAGAGACATGCCCTGAAACCACTCACAGACCACCTAAGACACAGACTCATCGCCTTTAGATGGCTGTACCCATTCGGAATGCTTATCACCTGGAAGGAGAAGAAATTCATCCTGAGATCCCCAAAGGACCTCCCAGATATCCTAGAAGCGCTGGAGATACAAGATGTGGATATTCCGGACTGGTCTGCCACCAATGATGTTCTTATTCCACATGATATCTTGCCTCCCACATCATGGGAATTAGTAGGAGGAGGCAAATCCTCAAAGTCCAAGAAAAAGCACGGGAAACTAACTCCTAGACGCATTATTTCTGAAGAGGACTGAATTTGTTCTTGGCTGACCATATTTATCCGCATATAGCGGTCTGATGGTGGCGACTGGATTGCTGATTACGCAGACCCCCCCCCCTTTTTTTTTTGACCTTCTAGATCCCTTTACTTACATTGGTACACCTGACTCCTTTACAGGTGAAGGTCTGGGATCTGGGTGATCAGCAATCTATGTTCAATAGACCCTTGTTATAATGCGCAGCCTTGCTACTCTCTTTTAAATCTCATGCATTGTTCAGGGTAATTGGTCATCGCCTTTATAATTTCTATAGTTACCACTCACTTCTTTATCTCACTCAAGTGTTCAATTGTTACTACCTCACATGCTGGCCCTGTATGGTTTTCAGGGCTTAGTACTTCTGGCCTTTGCTAGAGGTACGGACCTAAATAGGTCCCACATTGGGATAATTAAATCCCTAGGTTTCTTATACAGCAGAGGATTGTTAATACAATGTTCATTATATGTGTTGACGTTCTTTCTCTTATCTTTTAGCCCTTCCCCACCCTTCCAAAATGGCATACTCTTTGTTCCAATGACACCAACTACCTTCCCACCTGACAGCAGCATCGGAGATGTCTCAGGCAACCAGTGGTATGTAAGTACTGCCCCCTCACTACTCAGACACCATCATGGCTGACATTCATATAGCCACATATAATGTCGGAGGTTTTCAAAATCCCACTAAGTCAGATCTTACATTATTTACACAAAGAAAAAACTAAAGTGATCTTATTACAAGAAACTCACTTTAAAAATAATCGGGTCCCTAATCTGTCTAGATCCCATTATAACCAATGGTTTCACAGTTCTTCCACACACTCAAATAGACTCGGTACCAGTATCGGTTTTCATAAGCATCTCGACTTTAATATGACTGACACATTAACAGACCCTAATGGTCGTTTTATCTAGTGAAAGGAACTATTAACTCCCGAATCTACACATTCGCAAACTTTTACGCCCCCAATGTAGCCCAAAAAATTTGGTTTGAAAACACTTGGCAAATATTTGAGGATTTTAGAGAAGGGATAGCATTTATAGAAGGTGACTTCAACGTCGCCCTTAACCCACAACTTGACACCTCATCAGGGAAGTCATCAGTTTCTCTGAAAACCCTTAACTCCATCAGAAAACTTATACACAACAGCAACCTTATAGATGCATGGAGGGAAAATAATCCAAGGGAAAAAGATTTTTCCTTCTTTTCCTCCCCTCATAACACTTACCATAGATTAGATTACATACTAGTTCCAACACCTCAAATACATTTATGTACTGAAACATATATTGGTAATATGGTCCATTCCGATCATGCCCCGATTTTTATCACATGGAAATTGACAAATTCCCATCCCAAAACTTTTACCTGGAGACTAAACAAAACGTTGTTGGACAACATACAGATCAAAAAAAAAGATAGAGAAGAAGCTGAAAGAATATTTCGCTCTAAATAAGTCAGATGCGGTATCTCCACATATAATCTGGGAGGCACATAAATCAGTTATCAGGGGAGACTTCATCTCTACAGCCTCTCATATAAACAAGCAAAGACATGCCAGAATAGCCGAGCTCTATGACAAAATATCTAAGTTGGAGACTGTTCATAAACATTCACAAACAAATCACCATCTGATAGAACTTTCTTCAACCAGGGATGAACTTAAGGGACTTCTAAATAAATAATCAGCAAAGCTATATCTTGCCCTCAAGCAGAAGTTTTTTGCACATGGCAACAAACCCACCAAATTTATGCTGGCCCTTATAAGACAGCGTAAACGGAAGTCTAGGATCTCGGCTATTCTGAACGATAAGAAGGAATTAGTAAAAGAAGATATAGAGATTGCAGAAGCCTTTCACAGCTTCTACTCAGCCCTTTACAATATAGATAATTCTGACCCTGAAATAATCTGTAAAGAAAAAGCAGTACTGACCAAAGAATTCTTAAATAAACTATTACTTCCCTCTCTGACTCCTGAACAAGCCTCCGGACTATGCACACCAATTAAGCCCTCTGAACTCTCTGACACTCTAAAACAAATGGCGAAAGGTAAATCCCCAGGACCGGATGGTCTCCCTTTGCTATATTATCTTTCATTTAAAGAAACGTTAATGCCCTACTTACTCAACTCCTTTAATGCTGCACTCTCAGGCAAGGCGTTTTTACCGCAAACTGTTAATGCCCACATCACTCTGATTCCCAAGCCACAAAAGGATCCTGGTTTATGTTCTAGCTACAGACCTACTTCATTGCTGAATCTTGATATAAAGATTTATGCAAGGATTTTGGCCAATAGAATAAAACCTTTACTGAAAGATCTGGTGCACCCTGATCAAACAGGATTCATCCCTAACCGCGAAGGCAAAGATAACACCTATAAAGTCATTAATACCATTGCCTTAGCAAAAAAGACCAGGTCCCCTTTGGTGGTTCTGGGAACAGACGCTGAAAAAGCCTTTGATCGTGTGGCTTGGGCCTTTATCAAAAGCACCCTATCTAAGTTTGGTTTTCCCGAACCCTTGATACTGGCCATTTTCGCTATGTATGGCTCTCCTAGTGCAAATATAAAAATAAACGACATTCTCTCTCACCCGGTCCAGATCAACAACGGGACGAGACAAGGCTGTCCACTCTCACCAATACTCTTTATCCTTACAATAGAACCCTTATTACAGTTCATTAGACAGTCTAAGGAGATTAAGGGATTGGTTTGTGGAGGCTTGGAGATCAACCAAGCGGCATATGCTGACGACCTATTATTAATGGTCTCCAACCCGCTTCAGGCCTTCCCTGCTATTATTAAGTTGTTTACCGAATTTGGTTTCATCGCAAACTTCAAAATTAATCTGCCAAAGTCTGTAGCAATGAACATAAATCTCTCATCCAATCTTCTACAAAAGCTCAAAGAAAACTCCCCATTTGAATAGACGCATTCATCTATAAAATTCCTAGGCATAAATATTACATCTGACCTAGCTAAACTTTATGAGACCAATTTCCCCCCTTTGTTAAAATTCATACCGGCAATTTTAAAATCCTGGTCCCCATCCTTCATCTCATGGTTAGGTAGGCGCAATATATTTAATTCCCTTATAGTTCCTAAGATAACTTATCTACTCCAAGTTCTACCTATAAAACTGCCTAATAGTTTCTGTAACTCTTTTAGGAAGATTTGCTCCTCTTATGTTTGGGGGAATAAAAAACCTAGAATCCCTTTTTAAAAGGAGGAATTGGTTTTCCCTCAATCATAAGATATCACAGAGCGGTGCACATCAATAGAACCATTGATCTGTTGAGGCAGCCTAAACACAAACTCTGGATCCCTCTAGAAGAAAGACTGATTGGTTGCTCGATCCGACCTCTGCTACTGTCTGAGTCAGGGAAAGCTCCATTTCCGAATAAAGAAGACCCACTCTTGTCAACTACTCTGTCAATATGGAATAACCCGGACGTTAGAAGTATTTGTATGTCTTATTCTTCCCCCCTCATGAACATTAAAGACTGCCTTAGCCTTAACATAGAGAGCTTTAACATTCTACCCTCACAATTACGGAATTCCACCCTTCCAATAGACTAATTATTGGATAATGATGGCACACTTCTGAATTCTACGAATATAATAAAGAAATTCCAATTAAATAACCTCAACCAGTTAGAATATTCCTGTCTGAAAACTGCCTTAAACCCTATTATTAAGAAATTTTGAGAAAACACATCATTATCCTGGTTTGAAAAACTAGTTTCACAAACCCTATATCCTACGAAGATTATCTCCATCGTCTCTAAGAACCTATTGCAATTGGAACTTCCATCCTCCTTATATTTCATAAAGGAATGGGAAAGAGATCTAAACATAAAATTCACAGGAAAAGAAACGCAAACTATTTTGTGTGAAGGCATACAAAGTCCTCACCAGGTGGTATTTAACCTCAGTGAGATTGAGCTTGATGTATGGCAACACTTCTGACAGATGTTGGAGATGTCTCACAGGGAAAGGTTCCTTCATACACATTTGGTGGTCATGCCCCCAAATTAAAATGTTCTGGGAGAGGGTTTTTAAACTAATAAGAGATATTCTAGTTTTAAAAGAGGATCTACTCCCTACATGCCCCAAGACAGCCCTCCTGTCCTTATTTTCGTATCCTTTAGCTAACCTTAAAAGATCCCTCCTGAATATACTACTGGCAGCAGCTAGACTACTAATTGCTTCAAATTGGAAGTCTATTTAGTCCCCGTCAATCTCCCAATGGAGAGGGAAGGTTGAAGCTATAGCCAGATTGGAGGAATTATCCCACTGGGAATCACGTTCCCACCATAGGTATTTGGAAATATGGTCCCCTTGGACGACAAGGAAGGATAACATTACCACACACCAGCTCAAAGAACTGGACCCTTCTTCTCCTATGTTTTAATTCACTGGTTGATATTATATAAATTTCCCTCTGCCTCTTACACCATAGAGTAGACTTTCACAAAATTCAAGTGCAGCAATACGGCTGGTTGCCTGGTCACTTCGGCTCGCTCTCACAGGTTGACCTCATATGTCCTGGTCCTGAAGATCATGTTTTCCTATCGGCAGATATTGCGTGTCATTTTTACCTTCCCCCCGTTAACCCCCACCCTTCAGTCCTCCTTTCCCCCCTCCTCGCCCTTCCACCTACGTTCTTATGTTAGTTTTACTTCTATTTACCTTCTTACCTGGAAATCATTAGATCTGAATTTTTGGTGCTAATTCTTAGATTCTTCCTTTAGCCCAATAGATGTTACTTTCATCAATGTGCTGGTACTAGATCAGAAGGAACATGACATCTATACTTGACATCTATAAGAGCTTGTGTTCTGGGTATGCATTGGCTTTAGGGCGACCCGTTATCATCCTGTCTTTCCCTCACTAGCTCATAAGTACCAGATAGCAGGCCTTCAGGTCTGCGATTTAACCAATTTTGTACTAATTTGCATTATCATACTAATTTTTGCTTGTTTCACCTGGTAATAACTTGCATTGTACTCACAATATATTCGCTCTTCATCATATTGTACAAATTCACTTGTATACCAATGTACAAACTTGCTTTTCTGCACCATTGTTTGTAAACTTTCACCTTTGTTACAAAATCAATAAAAAGATTAAAAAAAAAAAAAAAAAGAAAGATACAGTCTTGTTTGGCTGTTAACCCTTGCTTTGTTAGTGGAAAAAATGGGTTAAAAGGGAAAATTTGGCAAAAAAATTAAATTCTCAAATTTTATCCCCATTTGCCAATAACTCTTGTGCAACACCTAAAGGGTTAACGACTAATGTAAAATCAGTTTTGAATACCTTGAGGGGTGTAGTTTCTTAGATGGGGTCACTTTTAGGGAGTTTCTACTCTAAGGGTGCATCAGGGGGGCTTCAAATGGGACGTGGTGTAAATAATCCAGTCCAGCAAAATCTGCCTTCCAAAAACCATATGGCGCACCTTTCACTCTATGCCCCACTGTGTGGCCGTACAATAGTTTACGGCCACATATGGGGTGTTTCTGTAAACGGCAGAGTCAGGGCAATAAAGATACAGTCTTGTTTAGCTGTTAACCCTTGCTTTGTTAGTGGAAAAAATGGGTTAAAATGGAAAATTTGGCAAAAAAATGAAATGCTCAAATTTCATCCCCATTTGCCAATAACTCTTGTGAAACACCTAAAGGGTTAACAAAGTTTGTAAAATCAGTTTAGAATACCTTGAGGGGTGTAGTTTCTAGAATGGGGTCATTTTTGGGTGGTTTCTATTATGTAAGCCTCGCAAAGTGACTTCAGACCTGTACTGGTCCCTAAAAATTGGGTTTTTGAAGATTTGCTTCTAAACTTCTAAGCCTTGTAACATCCCCAAAAAATAAAATATCATTCCCAAAATGATCCAAACATGAAGTAGACATATGGGGAATGTAAAGTCATCACAATTTTTTGGGGTATTACTATGTATTACAGAAGTAGAGAAACTGAAACTTTGAAATTTTCAAATTTTTCCAAACTTTTGCTAAATTTGGTATTTTTTTATGCAAAAAAATTAACTTTTTTGACCCAATTTTAGCAGTGTCATGAAGTACAATATGTGATGAAAAATCTCAGAACGGCCTGGGTAAGTAAAAGCGTTTTGAAGTTATCAGCACTTAAAGTGACACTGGTCAGATTTGCAAAAAATGGCCTGGTCCTTAAGGTGAAATAAGGCTGTGTCCCTTAGACCTCCTGCACATGACCGTTGTGTGCACCCGTGGCCGTTGTGCCGTTTGCCGTTTTTTTTTCGCGGACCCATTGAAAGTCAATGGGTCCGTGGAAAAATCGGATAATGCACCGTTTTGCAGCCGCATCCGTGATTCGTGTTTCCTGTCCGTCAAAAAAATATGACCTGTCCTATTTTTTTGACGGACAACGGTTCACAGACCCATTCAAGTCAATGGGTCCGTGAAAGAACACGGATGCACACAAGATTGGCATCCGTGTCCGTGATCCGTGGCCGTAGGTTACTTTCATACAGACAGATCCGAAGATCCGTCTGCATAAAATCTTTTTCAGAGATGAGTTTTCACTTCGTGAAAACTCATATCCGACAGTATATTCTAACACAGAGGCGTTCCCATAGTGATGGAGACGCTTCTAGTTAGAATATACTACGAACTGTGTACATGACTGCCCCCTGCTGCCTGGCAGCACCCGATCTCTTAAAGGGGGCTATGATATGCACAATTAACCCCTCAGGTGCTGCACCTGAGGGGTTAATTGTGCATATCACAGCCCCCTATAAGAGATCGGGTGCTGCCAGGCAGCAGGGGGCAGTCATGTACACAGTTCGTAGTATATTCTAACTGGAAGCGTCCCCATCACTATGGGAACGCCTCTGTGTTAGAATATACTGTCGGATATGAGTTCCACGATCTAACTCATATCCGACAGTATATTCTAACATAGAGGCGTTCCATAGTTAAAGTTAAAATATACCATCGGATTGGAGAAAACTCTGATCCGATGGTATAATAGGGACTCCTGACTTTACATTGAAAGTCAATGGGGGACGGATCCGTTTGAAATTGCACCATATTGTGTCAACGTCAAACGGATCCGTCCCCATCGACTTGCATTGTAATTCAGGACGGATCCGTTTGGCTCCGCACGGCCAGACGGACACCAAAACGACTTTTTTTTTCATGTCCGTGGATCCTCCAAAAATTAAGGAAGACCAACGGACGAAAAAACGATCACGGATCACGGACCAACGGAACCCGTTTTGCAGACCGTTAAAAAATACTGTCGCGTGCAGGAGGCCTAAGGGGTTAAAATAAATACTTAACCAATAAAAAAAATGCGAAAATGCCCATACTATTAAAATATAACAATATTAATGGAATACGGCAAATGGCGTAGCGGAAAAAATAAATAAAAACAGTCAATTTGCCATTTTTTGTCACTTCAACTACCCAATAATTTTTTAATACAAAGTGATCAAAAAGTCGCACAAACTTAAAATTTATATCACTGAAAAGAACAGATATTTCTGCAAAAAATGAGCCCCCACACAGCCCCTTACACATAGCTACAAAAAGTTATAGGGGTCAGAATATGGTTATTATTAATATATATATATTTTTCCTCAAAGTTTTTTTTTTTTTTTTTTGTATTAAAACGTAATAAAAATTATACAAGTGTTGTATCGTTGGAACCGTACTCACCTGGAGAATGAAGATAACAGGTCAATTTTACCGCATAGTGTACAGTGTAAAAAAATGAAATAAAAAACTTTTTAGAATTGCATTTTTTCCCAATTCTACCCCGTTTGGATTTTTTTTCCTGCTCCCTACTACATGTTATGCAACCGTAAATGTTGCCATTAGAAAGTACAACTTATTCTGAAAAAATAAGCCCTAATAAAGCTATGTGAATGGAAACATAAAAAAGTTAGGACTATGGGAAGGTGGGGAGTGAAAAACGAAAAAGCAAAAATGGAAAATCCCAGGGTCCTTAAGGGGCTAGTATTTCCCTTTTTATAGGTATAGTCTTTGGGCCAGATTTATCATAAGCTCAAGTCAGAATAATGGAGTGAAAAAGTCGCAAATTTTTGCGCAATCGCTTAAACTGCGCCAAATTTGCGACTTTTATTGGCTCTGCACTATGCTCACCAGTTTTATGAAGGTGGGCGTGTTTTCTTATGTAAATTAATCTCTAGACAGATTTAATATTGCGACAATTTAAAAAGTAGCAAAAAAGTTTGCAAAATCACTCTAGTGAGGACCATGCTTATCTTATGCGACTTTTTAAAAGAACATGCGACTTTTTCGTAAAAGACGTGCGACTTTTGTAAAGCCGTTTACTGACGGATAAACTGCTACCGTCAAACCACATTTATTACATTCTTAAAGGGCTGATCATAAATCTGACTTGGCTAAAACTGACTTTAGCCATATGTGAAAGTGGAGTGAGCTGTCAGAGTAATGATAAATCTGACGCTTTGACTTTTGATATTGGCTGTCATGTTTTATTGCATTATTAGAGGTGAGCGAACTACTCAAAATTAGTTTCGGGCCCAGTTTGCAGAATTTAAAAAAAAGTTTGGTTTGGACCCAATCAGTTTGGAGCAGCAGCTCCTGGTGTCCACAGTGCGCGAACCATGCCGCACAGCGAGAATCGCAGGGAGCAGCCCACCACGTGAAAGTACAAGGCAGGGATGGCTTTTTGGAGAAATAATGCCGGCTAGCAGACTCAACTAAATGGTATGGTAGCAACTGCACTGCCAGCAACTTGCCCATGTGGGAATTAAGCTTGCACATCATTGGACTGATTGACATGTAGAGTTGTTTACTGGCCACGCATTCCATTATCGATGGCTGATGATGGAGTAGAGGAGGAGGAGTCTGAGCAGGAGAAGTGGAAAGTGATAATGGTGATGTGAAAGACACTATACTGCCCCCACAAGAGGGACTGGGAGAAGGAGGGAACTCCTGATGCAGTGGCTGGCTGCCTACCACCTCTCTTTGCCCAAGGGATGTAGTGATGCCGCTTCATGGGGTTCATTAGAGCTGTGGGGCCTACATTTGTGTTTGCCTGCCCAGATCCCAAAGCAGACGTAGCTCTGGCTGTTCTTTGGGAGATTCATGGCCTCCAAAGAAGGCTTTCAGTGGCGTCCTCCCAGTCTTTACTGCTCCTTCCTAGGGGGCACCTTCCTTTTTCCTAAGAAGTGGCGAGAAAACCTACGGCAAATAGTCAAGAGTGTCTCCCTGTTGATGACTTGTCTGAGAGCAGTCAGTGTTTGTACTTCCCTGAGGGGGAGGTGGAGGAGGAGGTTGCAGACCCCAGGTATAGCCATGTTGATGGTGGTAGTAGTGGCTTTCGTAGCCACACCACAGAATTGGTGGCTGTAACAGTGGCAGTCAGGGCAGAGCAGGAGAGAGGAGCTGAAGAACCCACCATGATATCTCACAGTCTAATAGAAGCAAAAGGGTAAGTGAGGACTCTGATGACTATTGTGTGCTGGACTGAACCTGGGAGCTGGATAGGGTAATGAGCAGTGATGAGCGGCAGGGGCAATATTCTAATTCACAATATTTCTTGAATATTTGGGCGAATATTCATTATATATTAGCATATTCGAGAATTTGTGATCTCATTATTTTCTAGATTGCGAAAAACGGCAATTGGAAAATTTGCAAAACAATTTTGCCGATACGAAAATTTCCGATCAACACTACTCCTAAAGTCAAAGATATCGCAGCCTTCTCATTGGCCCACAATTCTAGATATTCGCGAATTCTCAAAGTGCCAATAATTAGAATATTCATGATCAACACTATTCTCCAGTTTGGATCCAGTTCAGGTATTAGGTGGATCCTAACTACAATATATAAGAGAACCCATAAGGTGGAGGTCCTTACCACTGAAGAAGAAACAAGCTATGGTTCCGAAACACATTTGGTAGAGCTTGGGACCCCCTTATGATGTTATACTCGCTAACTGCATCGAAGAAATTAATATAGTGGAGCACTCCATGAAGATTTATACCACCATCTGAAAAGCATCTGGGACTGGTTTTGGATGTTGCCTGTATCATCAGCCCAACATTACCTGTGCTGACCTCAGGCACATGGGACGCCGTACTCCCGAGCCACAACACAGAAGCAGCAGGCTGAACGCAGCATTTGCAGCACTCGCAATGAAAATAAAAGAAGCGGAGGTAAGAGATATCTGTGTCGGTGACCACCTGGGACGCCACGCCACGCCTGTATTGAAACTACGGAACTGTGAGTAATAGCCTGAATTAAACTACATATTGGCTATGATATTATGATACTAACCTAAAAGAGGGCTTATTTATTTATCTAACCCACACCACTTACCAGATGGACGTAGGATTATACAAAATGATGAGCTAATATATGATTCCCTTACTGTGACTGGAATATTAACTCACATATTTGAGTGGATTACAACTGTTTTATCCTGCACATATCGGGTCTCAATTGATCCTATTGCACATATGAATTGATGAGTTACCATGTGGCTTTTTTAATCAGAATGTGAATACTTACTTAAGGCCTCTTTCACACTTGCGTTGTCCGGATCCGGCGTGTACTCCACTTGCCGGAATTACACGCCGGATCCGGAAAAACGCAAGTGTACTGAAAGCATTTGAAGACGGAACCGTCTTCCAAATGCGTTCAGTGTTACTATGGCACCCAGGACGCTATTAAAGTCCTGGTTGCCATAGTAGGAGCGGGGATCGGGGGAGCGGTATACTTACAGTCCGTGCGGCTCCCTGGGCGCTCCAGAATGACGTCAGGGCGCCCCATGCGCATGGATGACGTGATCCATGCGATCACATGATCCATGCGCTTGGGGCGCCCTGACGTCACTCTGGAGCGCCCGGGGAGCCGCACGGACGGTAAGTACACTGCTCCCCCGCTCCCCGCTACACTTTACCATGGCTGCCAGGACTTTAGCGTCCCGGCAGCCATGGTAACCATTCAGAAAAAGCTAAATGTCGGGTCCGGCAATGCGCCGAAACGACGTTTAGCTTAAGGCCGGATCCGGATCAATGCCTTTCAATGGGCATTAATTCCGGATCCGGCCTTGCGGCAAGTGTTCCGGATTTTTGGCCGGAGCAAAAAGCGCAGCATGCTGCGGTATTTTCTCCGGCCAAAAAACGTTCCGTTCCGGAACTGAAGACATCCTGATGCATCCTGAACGGATTTCTCTCCATTCAGAATGCATTAGGATAATCCTGATCAGGATTCTTCCGGCATAGAGCCCCGACGACGGAACTCTATGCCGGAAGACAAGAACGCAAGTGTGAAAGAGCCCTAAGTGTTGAGAAAAACTGAACTGAATCACACCTGTTTTACTCTGTAGATATTGGGACCTAATTGATCCTATTGCACAAATGGAAGCATGAATTACGATGCGGTTTTCCTAACCTGAGTGTGAATACTTTCCTCTGTGCTGAGCAAAACTGAATATAACACTGGTGGATAATTTTACTTGCTATAATTAAGTGGATTACACCTGTTCTGCCCTGCAGATATTGGGACCAAATTCATTCTATTGGACAAATGGAAGAATGAATTATCATGCAGTTTTTTCTAACCTGAGTGTGAATACTTACCTATGTGTTGAACAAAACTGAATATAACACTGGTGGATAATTTTACTTGCTATAATTAAGTGGATTACACCTGTTCTACCCTGCAGATATTGGGACCAAATTCATTCTATTGGACAAATGGAAGAATGAATTATCATGCAGTTTTTTCTAACCTGAGTTATATTCAGTTTTGTTCATGTGTTGAACAAAACTGAATATAACACTGGTGGATTACTTTACTTGTTCTATTCTACAGCCATTGGGATATATTGTTTTTAATATATATATTTTAGTTTATTTAATTTTTCAGCAAGTTGCACTTTATTTTAGCATAATAAATATTTTTTGCATCCACATATATCCGAGTGAGCGAGTGCCTGTAAATTAGATTTAAATACACTGACTCGAGCATCGAGCATCGAGCTCGAGCACACGCAATGTTCGGCCGAACTCCGCCGTGTGCTGAGCATAGCGATGCTCGAGCTGAACTAGTGTTTGGCCGAGCATGCTTGCTCAACACTAATAAAGACCCATCGGCTATAGTTATGGTAAACGGTTCTTTTTCACCCCCATTCAGTATTACCAATGGAAACCGTCAGGGATGCCCCCTCTCCCCTCTACTATTTGTTTTGACTGCGGAATGCCTATTTCAAGCCATTACACAAGATGACAGAATCCAGGGGATTCACCCTTAAGGGGTCCACCATCAGCTGGCAGCTTTTGCAGGTGTTTTTCACAAACCCTGACTGTGCTTTCCCAGCTTTTCACACTTTGATCGTTTTGGGGCGCTGTCTAATTTTTTGGTCAACCCCACTAAGTCACAAGTGCTGAACATAACATTTATTTTGCAGAAGCAGAAGACCCTGGAGCTCCTCACCCCCTATCAATGGTCGAACACTGCTATGAAATTCCTGGGAGTTCATATTACCTCTGACCCTTCTAACTTTCACAAGGAGAACTTTCAGAGTTTACCCCAAAATATTACAATCTTGTTAGAAATCCCATTCACCTCATGGTTTAGTAGATGTTCTCTGGTTAAGACGGTAATCTTGCCCAAAGTACAGTAGGTGAACCCGATTTTGTGTCAATCTCGCTCTCTTTCTCGGCGAGATTGAGCACCTACGAGATCCATCGCGGGAGCCAGCGCCGAGCTGGCTTGCCGCGATGGAGACAGAGCCGTCATAGAAGCGACGGGAGATCCGACTTGGATTCCCGACAATTCTACACGTGTGCGGCGTTTGTTATGAATCCTGAGGGGGAAGTCCCCGCCGGATTTTAAATAAAAATCCGGCCTGGGTCCCCCCCTCAGGAGCATACCGGGCCCTTAGGTCTGTTATGGGTTGTAAGGAGAGCCCCCCCTACGCCGAAAAAAACGGCGTAGGGGGTCCCCCTACAATCCATACCAGACCCGTATCCAAAGCACGCTACCCGGCCAGCCAGGAAGGGAGTGGGGACGAGCGAGCGCCCCCCCCCCCCCCTCCTGAGCCGTACCAGGCTGCATGCCCTCAACATGGGGGGGTTGGGTGCTCTGGGGCAGGGGGCGCACTGCGGCCCCCCCACCTCAGAGCACCCTGTCCCCATGTTGATGAGGACAGGGCCCCTTCCCGACAACCCTGGCCGTTGGTTGTCGGGGTATGCGGGCGGGAGGCTTATCGGAATCTGGGAGCCCCCTTTAATAAGGGGGCCCCCAGATACCGGCCCCCCACCCTAAGTGAATGAGTATGGGGTACATCGTACCCCTACCCATTCACCTGCAAGAAAAGTGGTAAAAACACAAATAAACCACACAGTGTATTAAAATATTTTATTTTTCTGCTCCGGAGGCCGCCCCCTGTCTTCTTTATTAGCTCTTTTACCAGGGGGGGCTCTTCTTCTTCCGCTATCCTGACGGGTCTTCTCCGCTATCCGGGGGGTCTTCTCAACTCTCCGGGGTTCTCCTTCTGTCTTCTCCGCTATCCGGGGGGGTCTTCTCAACTCTCCGGGGTTCTCCTTCTGTCTTCTCCGCTATCCGGGGGGGTCTTCTCAACTCTCCGGGGTTCTCCTTCTGTCTTCTCCTTCTGTCTTGTTGACTCGGCGCACCCCGGTTCTTCGCGAGACGAAGAACCGGGGTGCGCCGAGTCTCGCGAGACGAAGAACCGGGGTGCGCCGAGTCAACAAGACAGAAGGAGAAGACAGAAGGAGAACCCCGGAGAGTTGAGAAGACCCCCCCGGATAGCGGAGAAGACAGAAGGAGAACCCCGGAGAGTTGAGAAGACCCCCCCGGATAGCGGAGAAGACAGAAGGAGAACCCCGGAGAGTTGAGAAGACCCCCCGGATAGCGGAGAAGACCCGTCGGGATAGCGGAAGAAGAAGAGCCCCCCCCTGGTAAAAGAGCTAATAAAGAAGACAGGGGGCGGCCTCCGGAGCAGAAAAATAAAATATTTTAATACACTGTGTGGTTTATTTGTGTTTTTACCACTTTTCTTGCAGGTGAATGGGTAGGGGTACGATGTACCCCATACTCATTCACTTAGGGTGGGGGGCCGGTATCTGGGGGCCCCCTTATTAAAGGGGGCTCCCAGATTCCGATAAGCCTCCCGCCCGCATACCCCGACAACCAACGGCCAGGGTTGTCGGGAAGGGGCCCTGTCCTCATCAACATGGGGACAGGGTGCTCTGAGGTGGGGGGGCCGCAGTGCGCCCCCTGCCCCAGAGCACCCAACCCCCCCATGTTGAGGGCATGCAGCCTGGTACGGCTCAGGAGGGGGGGGGGGCGCTCGCTCGTCCCCACTCCCTTCCTGGCTGGCCGGGTAGCGTGCTTTGGATACGGGTCTGGTATGGATTGTAGGGGGACCCCCTACGCCGTTTTTTTCGGCGTAGGGGGGGCTCTCCTTACAACCCATAACAGACCTAAGGGCCCGGTATGCTCCTGAGGGGGGGACCCAGGCCGGATTTTTATTTAAAATCCGGCGGGGACTTCCCCCTCAGGATTCATAACAAACGCCGCACACGTGTAGAATTGGCGCAAATCCAAGTCGGATCTCCCGTCGCTTCTATGACGCGCTTGCTGGGATGTGCTGTCACTATTCCAGTGAGTGCGAGATCTCGGCACCATGTTGCCGAGTATCAGCGCGACGCTGTCGTGCTAAAAGCACAATCTCACAAACACCTACTGTACTGAATTACTTACAAACCCAGTTTGTAACCCAGAATGGATGGTTTGTAACCCAGAATGGATCTCAGTTGTGTAAAAAAGGAGTGTGGGAGAGGGATAGGGAAATCCTTCTCCCACACTCCTTTTTTACACAACTGAGATCCATTCTATCAGTCTTTCTTTGGTGCAAAAAGAGACCTAGACATAAACATTGTTAAATTACCTAGCTGACAAGACAAGGCGGCATGGGGATGCCAGACTTTTTCATGTACTATGAAGCTTTACAAGGTATGTGCTGTATGGAATGGCTCAGACCACAAAAGGATCGCTTAGCTATCCAAGCTGAATCCACCTTTTCCCAAATCCCCCTAACGACTCTACTGCTGTTAGACTTTAAAAATGTACAGGTATATACCTCAAACCCTATCACATAAAATACGATCAAGATGTGGAAATGTAATCTAGGCCCATTATTACTGTTAAAGATGTGTGAATTTTATTCTATATTTTTGTATATCTAGGATTGTAATAAGTTAACTTTTTCTTCTCCAAGTGCCCACCCACCCCTCTTTGTTTCTAGACTGGAGAAGAAAGGGGGGGGCAAAGAGCTGTGCTGTGGGCAGCGTCTGGTTTCTCATCTTTGTACAGGCGTCCCAAGAGAGGTATATAAAGTGTGGAGGAAAGCATAAGCCAATCATATGGCTCGATGATATGTATATATTATTCACTGCCTATAGAGAAGCACCTCTTTGAAGTGCCACATATGACGTATGCAGTATTATTGTTAGAATAGAAGCCATTACAAAATTGCGACGATAACCAGATGTTTACATTAGTTCACATTCCAAAGTAGTGCCCAGTGCGCAGATGCCAGGGTGTTATCTCCTCTCTCTTATCTCTTCTTCCCTTTGAGCCAATGAAACAATGTTTTATGCCTCAGTGAGGACTGCCCTCTTCTGAAGATGTATATACGCTTACCCCATGTAATAAAAGTTAGAGATTGCATTGACCATCTATGTGTCAGTGTCTAGTCTCTCAGCCACGCGTGGATATTAACCCCTGGGGGTACATTGATTTGGAGCACCAGAGTGTATCTCAAATGCTCTAATTTAGGGCTTCTTTAACAAATGTCACCCCAGATGGGACCCCAAGGAGAAAGGAGCATTAACAGCCGACACACAAGAGGCCCCAGGACTTGACGAACGGCAGAGAGGAGATGGCCGGCTTTAATAGAACGGTAAGAATACTCTTACCCGCCTTTCTGCCATTTAGTTCATCACTTTATGTTGGCTTAGTCTGCTGTGAGGTGGTACCCATGTAAGTATAGTAGTCGGCTAATATGCTGAAAGCCTGGGGTCCATAGAACCATAATCTGAATTGATAGATCACTCTGGTGTATATGTTTTGTGTGTGTCTGTGATTTATGTGAGGAGTGAGTTGAGCACAGACGGCAAAACCACAGACAAAGGGAGGGGACAGTAACCTCCTGGTTTGGAAGGGGGCGCTGTAGCGCCGAGGTGTGGGACAATGTAAACTCCAGCTGACCTGACCAGGAAGACTTTGTCTGCGGAGGAAAGGGTTAAAGGTGCTGATCTCTCCTCTGTTTTGTGTGTGTGTCAGTCTGAAATACTGTTGTTTTGAGATGGGTCAGTCCCACTCACATGAAGAAGGAGAATTGAAAGTTAAAATGTGACAAAGAATGTTAGAGAAAGTGTGGCCCCGGACAGCAGGTCGCCCGATTGGCAACAGGGATGAAAATCTGTAAGAATCTGTGAGGTTAGAGCTTACAGACTGTGGGCATCAGAACTCCTGTGATGTTAATGTGGGGGGGGGGGTTCTAATAAGTGAGAAAACAGAGCAGTGTCAGGATGTTAATTGATGGCACTAGCAAGAAAGAAAGTGCCCCAGTGTCTGTAATCAGAACGGCGCTTGTGTTAAATGTTCAGAAATGACCTGGTTAAGTTTTGTTACCATAATGATATGTGTGTGTTTAAATAGGGAAGATTACAGCAGTAAAAGATGGTCAGTTAATGGAAGTATTGTATCCAGTGTGAGCTACAGAGATTCACTTTCCCCCGCCTTCACACAGAAACAGGAGCGGGCAAAAGGAAGAGGGGGGAGGCACTCATGCAGATGAAGAATTGTTCAATAATTTTCTTTCTTCTTTCCAGAGCAGTGTAATGTGGGAATCCAGCTTTTAACAAAATGACTGTATGATTATAACATGTATATTGTCTTCTTATAAGGTTTGATTAATCACAGAGTGAAGACCAGAAGACATTGGAAAACAGCACAACCGCGACAGACCATCAGCAATTCTGGGTGTGGTGTGGCTATCTGTTTCCAGGAAAGCTGTGTTTGTCTGTGCTGCAAGTTTTGGGATGAAACAAAGTAACTATGTGGCTGGGTTGGAAGACATAAATGATTTAGTGGAATGTGAATGGGTGTGGCTTTGAGTTGTAGTTGAGTCGAAAATGTGTGAAGACTGATGGATGTTTTTAGCAGAGCTGTGAATGCAATTCATATTTTATGTATAAGGGCGTGGTTATGAGCTGTTTGTGAAAATGAGTACATGGAAATGCGAAAGCGTATGGAGTACGATATTTGTTTTTAAATAATATGCGCATTGAGAATTTTATTTTATTTTTCTTGGAAGATTTTTGGTTTTTTATTGGTGCCAACAGTTTTGATTGAACTGTACATTTCTTTTTAAATTGAAGTCAATGAAAAGTTTCTTATGGGCCCTTTGTGTGTTCATGTCTGTATTGTCAGATCTGTTTGTTTCAATGTTTGAAGTTACGTGTTACATGTTAAGTGTTGTACTTCACATCAGAGCTCTGTTCTTATGGATAGCTGGGACACTACTGGCGGACAAAAGGAGGACAAAAGGAGGACCACAGCGTCCGACTGAAAGAGGTGGACTTAGATGACTCAGAGCAGAGGGAGGAGGATAGGGGTGGACGTTACAGACGACAGTCCTTGTGACCATCCCCTAGTTATAAGACACTCCCATGGAAGATGAGAAGTCCTGTTTTCCAGTCTATTAATTCCGCGATAGGAAAAGTTGGATACTTCTGTAAGCCAAAATGCAGAGTAACATCAAGCAGCATTGGGTGGTTCAGTGGTGCCACAGTTTTATAGGTTTTGTTTTTATAGTGTTTCCTATGTGGTAAAACTGACCTTACCTGTTACTTTTATTCTCTTGGTCAGTATGTTAACAGGGATACCATATTTGTATAGTTTTTCTTGTGTTTTAATACGGAAAAAAAATAAAAACCTTGAAAAAATTAGTTTTTAGTTGTAGTTATGTTTACGGAGCTGCGTCGGAGCTCATTTTTGCGGGGTGATCTGTGCTTTTTATCAATACCATTTTGGAGTATGTATGGCTTTTTGATCACTTTTCATTCAACTTTTTGTGAGAGGTGAAGCAACTAACATAAAGGGAATTTGCCTTTTAGACTTTACTTTTACTGTTTTGCTGTTTGTCATATGGAATAATTTTTTTAATATTTTAATACCAAAGGTGTTTTTGCACGTTTGGATGCTTATATTGTCTATTTTTTTTTAAAGAGCAGGCACTCGGCAGCAATGCCGCCAGCTGCACTTGCGAGCGGGCACCATCTTTTAAGACCTGGCCTGCACCATACATGTACGGTGCTGGGCGGGAAGGAGTTAATCCCTCTTTCCCCAGCAAAGCTGCAACAATAATTTAAACTCTGGGGACCTTCTGGAATGTCCATTCAGCCATGGCCACCTGAAGTTGGGGGTGCCCTATGCTGTGCCATCTATTACCAACCTCCTGTTATGGTGCTCCATATATTTACCAAATTGTACAATGATGTGGTGCCCAAATAACAATTGCCTTTAGGCAACCAAACAACAATCAATAAAGTAGGAAATATAACTATGTTGTGTACAGCTATCTTTCAATAGGTTGGGGCTCTAATTATAGAAATTGGGTTGAAGCCTGGTAACCAAGGCACCTGGGCAATCACTTGTGGTAGGTTGTGCACCCTGTGTAACTGCATGGGTTGTATACCCCAAAGGCCTGACCTGTATTGAGCCACTTTTAAAAAGGTTGACCAGTTTGCACTGTAATTGGCTAAAACACCATATACAATTATATTTGTGCCATACAAGCATACATGATTGTATACTTTCAGCCAGTTATCCAAATGGATGCCTCCAGCTGCCCCTGAGTCAGTTAAGTAAACATACTCACCTGTCATACTCAGTGTCCATGGGCAGTAAATTGGCAGTGGCTGCATCTGGGTAGCTTCTATTCTGCACAGGCTCTGAACGGCAAACTCAGACACATGTGTAGTGTCCCACATATGTGTGTATAGTCCACTCAAAATTGCTATGTATAGTATGATGTCATTTTGCACTATTCCTTTATCTATGCTGCTGAATCCATATTACAGGCTGGTAACATGCATTACATACTTCCACCACTAGAGGTCACCATAACACCATTTATATAGTGCAGCCACAGGAAGTTAGAGGGAAATTAGGAGTTGGGAGTTAGGAGGAAGGAGTGGAGACAGGCTTGTCTCGGTTCTCCCGGGCCTAGACCGGGGAACCAATTTACCTAAACCTTTTAGTCCAAGATTAGGACTATCTGATCGTACACTGTAGATTACCCTTCCGGGGTATAAAGTGAATTATCACTTTGAGGACCGCAACCTTTTAAAATAATGAAGCAGAGAGTTTGCCTGCCATGAGGGAGATCGCCCTTGGGTTGCTGGATTACTGAACTATAGACTATTGGCAAAGGATGATAACTGCCGTTTATCAGGTTTTGGTCACCTTTGCATTAGGTGGAGAGTTTCTAAGCTATGGCTGCCCACCGTAACCAAGGACAGAAAGGCCATATGTCAGAATACTCACTTTCAGAGGATCTAAACTACTATTGAAAGGCTGAGTAACAAAAGCAAGATCAGGAACCAAGTACAAGTAAGAAAATCACCTCTACTAAAGTCAGTTGGAGCTAACCTCTACACTTCACCTCAAGGAGCCTGCTAATTTGGATTTGCAGCTTTATCCTTTTTGCCATCTGTATGCAAGACACAGTGATGATATTGGATGCTTTACTACATCTGACAAGTAAAGTTCCTGTTTGGTTAAACTATTGTCTCATTCCTCATTCTTCTGCTCCATCTCTTAATTGTACCTGACGGTGCTGGCGTCAGACTCGTGAACACAGGGGCCCACCCACCAAAGCACCCTAAGCATACCCACTACTATCAAGGGCACCTCAACTTCCATCTGGCTGGTGTTCCCTGCAATAGAGAGTGCCCCATAGGATTTAGTGCTGTCTTCCTCATCACTGCACGCCGGCCCAGGGAGGCTCTGCTATCCGTGAGTACAAACTACTACTACCCCATTGGCCTACTGCTGCACATGCTCCTGACTCATAAGTTGCAATTCAGTGCCTGCGCAGACTATAAGCTACCCAGGGGCAGCCAGAGAAAGCAGTTGCAGGCATATTGCAGCCCATGGACATGGAATATGGCAGGTGCGTATGCTTACTGCACTGACCGTGTAGCAGCTGGGGGCCTTCATTAGGACAGTTGACTTTTTTGACTTTGTTGTCCATAGCATCCAATCAGAGCACAGCATTTATTTCATATTCAGATTTTTTTCTTTTAAATGAAAGTTGCATTGTTATTAGTTGTTATGGGCAACAAAAGAGGTTTTCTATTAGACAGTTTTCATAAATCGACCCCATTTTAGCTCTTTTCTGATCAGCACCATCGGTCACTTGTTTAATTCCATGGAGAATGTCATTGGTTAAACAATCGCTTTTATAGAGCAGTGTTCGCCGGTACATTTTCTGCATTCCGTATTCACAATGTGTCGCCTTTTGTTCACCTAGAGAAAAATCAATTTTCATTCAGTGAAGTAGAAAACTACTTGTTGATAGCTTGGTTCTACAAGATAAAACATACTTTTCAATTAGCATAACCTGCCACAATGCCAACAGAAGA
This sequence comes from Bufo bufo, assembly GCF_905171765.1. Taxonomy (NCBI): domain Eukaryota; kingdom Metazoa; phylum Chordata; class Amphibia; order Anura; family Bufonidae; genus Bufo; species Bufo bufo. Next base: position 82,488,913 of record NC_053391.1, read on the forward strand.
AGCATGAGAAGATGCTAGATTTACTAAAAGCTCTCTATCTTTACAGTACATTGTTTTACATCAAAGCCAGCAACCATTCATATTGATTTCAGCTAAATATAATTCAGCTGCAGCACTGTAAAATCGCTACCACTATAAAAGCAGCAATCTGATCAAATACAAAGAGCAGTTCTCCCTGTGCAATGCTAAATTGTCAAATGAGGAAGCAAGAAGACATGCAGGAGAAGACTGATCAAAGCTGGTGCAAAGGAAAACTGTCTTAGTTGCCCAAAACAACCAATCAGATTCCATCTTACATTTTTCAGAGCTCCTTTTGAAAATGAAAGGATAAATCTGATTTGTTGTTGTCACCAGTTTTGATAAATCACCCTATTAGAATTATATTGTAGGTGACTTCCACTGTCATCCGGCAATGATATACTTTAGAACATGTTCTGGACTTGCCTCTTTCATAATTCTTGGCAATATAAATATCAATGACACCTAAAAGAAAAAGATAGTGGCCCAGATCTACTAATCCTATAGATGGTAAGGTTTAAATTTAAACTGTCTAGACACGTACCAGATTTATCACAGGGGCTCAGGCTGGATAATAAATTTGGTGCATGACTAGTAGAAATGAGCAAATTTCTTAAAAATTGATTCTGGTCCAATTAGGGTAAATTGCCAGATTCAATTGGAGTCCAAATTAATTCTACTCGAATTGAAAGTGTTCTGATTACCTGGAAAAGTCTTTCTCTATATCTTGGTCTCCTCTTTTATTCCCCTGAATTGAAATACACGAATATCTGATTCTAACATATCCCAAAAAATGTAAAAAAATTTGTGTTGAATTGTCAAATTTCCTAAATTCATTTATTTTATTTTTTTATTGATTGATTGCTAATGGGTAGACACTTTTGTCTTACTCTCTACTATCTCTCGGTTGGCTTTGTTTGAGACAAAACTTTATGGCAGAATTGTGGCACAATTTTGGCACTAAATGTTTCATTATTAGGTCACTTCCTTTTTTATGAAGCTATAGCCTTTTTATGTGAACCCACACCCTTTTACAATAAACTATGTCCAGGGCTAGGAATGGATTTTTTCTCTAAACCTAGGTATGCTAAATCATGCCAAAATTTACACTAAGCTTCCACCTATGTGCACTCCCACGGACCCGACCACCAGAGAGGCCGCCACTTTTTTCTATAGTGGCCACGGCTGATGGATTACAGGGTGGTCATAACCATGGAAATGAGCAGTGTATAATGTAAATGAATCCAGCCAGCAAAGGAAGCAATATGGACAATCACAATACATCAGTAAGTACCTTGCATTAACTTTCTCTACGTGACAAATGCCACTTTCTGAAGTGACATGACCCCTTTAAGTAGAGACAAGCGAAGTTTTTAAAAATTTGATTGGGCCGATTTGCTGCATTTAGCAAAGAAATTCAATTTTTTTCTGAATAATTTGTCACAAATCGCTATAAATAAAGTATACTCAGGCCACTCTGCCTAATCATATTCTTACCACTTGGTGGCCCAATCTCAGTGTGAAGGCTTGGAAGTTAACCCTTTCCCAACCATTGACAGTGGCGGCCAGGTATTTAAAAATGGCACATGCAACAGGTACCATGGCCACCAGGTGTTTTCTGTTTAAAAGAGCAGACACACGGCACTTTTAACCGTGGTTATCTAGGTGTGCTCCAACTCCCCCCAAGGGGGATTGGGGAAGGCGGACTATGTATGCAGCAGTCCCTGTCCTCCTGTGTGATGGTACCAGAGATGGTACACAGCATTGTGGTGGGAAAACCTTCCGCAAAGCGATAAAATTTAGGTATTCACATCAGGGATAGACATAATACCATGTGGATCCCTCCATAAGGTTTGGGATCCCTCCCTACTATTAACCTAATAGTATTTTGCTTTATAAATTATTGATGGATCAAACATGGCTGCTGGATTATTGCAACAACACTGTCCCTAGCGCATGAGCGCTTGCCACATCTCCCCCTATGCTCACAGGACAATGTCGGAGACCACGCAGGATGAGGGTTTTATAGACTGTGACATCACAGAGGATGGCTACCTGCGGATTGGCTGGCTGCACAGCAATATGGGGGATCTTGCATTCCCAGCTTTTTACTTTCACTTTGTAACACGTGCAGCCACCATTTTAGAAAAACCTGATTCGTTACCACGAAGCGCGAGGCAATTTGGCTTTGTTGCGAATCAAAGTTTTCCTAAACTTTGGACTGAATTCTGCTTTGAATGTTTTGCTTCGCTTAACACTACCTTTAAAGGGTCGTATTTTTTTTTATGTAATTAGATTGGTCTGACTAAGTTTACCTTAATTCCCTAGTAGTTAATACTTTTGTATAGGTATTGAATTACCTAGTAATTGCAGCATGTTCTTTCCTCCCCCAGGCATTTCAGTGGTGCGGCTAAGGCTAGTTTCACACTAGCGGCAAGGAACTCTGGCAGGCTGTTTTGGCGGGTGAACAGCTTGTCGGATCCGTGCTGCTGCTAGTGCACGCGTGCCCCTGGACTACTGCTCCGGCCCCATTGACTATAATGGGGGAGGGCCGGAGTTCCAGCGGCAGCACGGCAAACATGCCGAGAGGTGGCCGGAATAAAACTACCGGAGTTCCTTGTCGCTAGTGTGAAAGTACCCTAAAACAGATGTCCTCCGTCTCCTAACTTCTATATACAGAAGACGGAGGACGTAGTGGTGGGCAGTTCCGAACGCTGCAATAAAAATTTGCGATTAGAATATTTGCGATAAAAATTTGAGATTACTTAGGAGAAAGAGGGCATGTTTAAGTCTGGAGAAAGCCGATTGGTTGGGGTAAGTGCATCGGCGGCCATCTTGAGAAGATAGTCAGAAAGAAGTCTTGTGAGGAGCGGTTGTTATGGATGGAATCCTATTAAACAAGTGGTATGTGAACAGAATATTTAGTGATTATGGATTATCACCACAGCAGCAACAACATATACGAAAATTTAATTTTGAGTGAAAATATGACAGTTATCCTTTAAGTTTTGGGGGTTTGTGATGTAGTAATTGATCCATAGGTGCTTGGAACCTGTATAGGGACCAAATGGGATTGAACATGTGCACCCAGAAACACACAGCTTTTGGACACCTCAACCACATACTGTATGTAACATGTCACTTGTGGCTTGACGACCGCAAAAACAGGTATCAGCCAGGGTACCTTTGCATGGTAAGGAAAATGTATGCTGATTCTATAATTGTCCAGGTGATGTCCTATGAAGCAAACCAGTCTGCTGTTTCATGGCTGAAGTTGAAGGAAATCTCTGGTTTCATAATGAAAATGCAATGAAAAAGCAAATACAAGCTTCATCGCATAGAGGAGCATGGCAGGCACTGGAAAAGCTGAGGAGCTGAGATGCACTGAAGGGTAGACCCCTCCGTCAGTGCCCTAAAGACCTAAAGTGCATAAAGAATAGCATTTCAATCAGTAGGATCAACCCTATCAGTCAGTGTGTATGGTAGAAGTGATTCTGCTGACAAGTGATTTTTAAGTTCTTTTATAGCTATAAAATTTTGTTACTGTTTTTATTTGTTTTTTTCCCCCCCGAAAAGGAAAATGTATTTTTTTTTTAGCACAAACTATTGTCTGTTGACAGTTCCCACACTATAAACTTAGTTTCATATATTCTAGTGGTGAGCAGACGGGTGTATGTTCCAGTTCGCCGGGTGCGACCGAACTTCAGGTCAAAGTTCGGGTTCGGGACTCGAACTTGACCCGAACTCGAACCCGAACCCTATTGAAGTCAATGGGCACCTGAACTTTAGTGCACTAAAATCGCTGTAAAATAGTCATAGTAAGGGCTAGAGGCCTGCAAAAGGAAGCAAAATTGGGGTAAGAGCAGGGCAATTACCCTGCTAACAAATTTGGATAGGGAAATGACTTAAAATAACATAAAATAGAAAGAAATGTAAAAATAATAATCCATAACGGAGGCGGAGGTCAAAGTGGAGAAAGAGGTTGAGGAAGCGGTAGATGTGGCGGTGGCGGTGGAGGAGGAGTTAGCCAAGTTTTTTTCCCTTTATTTATTTTTTATAAATTTGGGAAGGCCTCAAAACATTTGAAAATGGATAAGAGAACGCAAATATAAAGTGCGCTGGAGTATAACAATGGCTGGGTGCGGCCGGTATACTTTCTATTCAGCACAAGGTGCAGACAAGTCCTGTGGGATCCATGCCTTGTTCATTTTAATGAACGTGAGCTTATCCACGTTGGCTGGGGACAGGCGGTTGCTCTTGTCTGTGATCAACCCCCCCACCATGCTAAACACACGTTCGGACAATACACTGGCCGCAGGGCAGGGCAGCACCTCCAAGGCGTAAAGGGCAAGCTCAGGCCATGTGCCCAATTTGGAGACCCAGAAGTTAAATGGGGCAGACCCATCAGTCAGAACGTGTAGACGTGTGCACACATACTGTTCCACCTTCTTGCTGAAATTCTGCATCCTGCTAAGACGTTCCGTATCAGCTGGTGATGCTGGTTGTTGCGGTGTGCTGACAAAGCTTTTCCACATTTCGGCCATGCTAACCCTCCCTTCTGAGGTGCTGTCGGTGCCCCAGCTGCGATGGCGACTTCTTCCTTTTCCTCTGCCTTTGCCTTGTGCTTCCACTGAGCCTCCGCTGTCAGGTGGGAATGCCATAAACAGCGTGTCTACCAGCATGCGCTTGTACTTGCTTATCTTCTGAATATGCTCCAGTGATGCAATTAAGGATGGCACATTGTCCTTGTAGCAGGGATCCAGCAGGGTGGCCACCCAGTAATCAGCACTGGTTAAAATGTGGGCAACTCGGCGGTCGTTGCACAGGCACTGCAGCATGAAGTCACTCATGTGTGTCAGACTGCCCAGAGGCAAGGACAAGCTGTCCTCTGTGGGAGGTGTATCGTCTGTGTCCTCTGTATTCCCAAAGACATGCATCGGCGATGCCCATGAGCTGCTTTGGGTGCCTCCCTGCTGTGGTTCCTCCTCCTCATCATCCTCCTCATCCTCCAGAAACGTGTCCTGGCTGGACAGTTGTGTATCTGGCCTCCTTGGTGCAGAAACCCACCCTCCAAGCCACTTGTAAACAACTGGCCTGATAACTGTGGAAATGATCCCTCTTTCTCCTCCTCCTGTGCCACACACTTTTCCATCATCGCCCAAAGTGTTTTTTTTTAGGAGACATAGAAGTGGTATAGTAACACTGAGGATGAGGTCATCGGCACTGGCCATGTTGGTGAAGTACTCGAAACAGCGCAACACAGCACACATGTCCCGCATGGAGGCCCAGTCATTGGTGGTGAAGTGGTGCTGTTCCGCAGAGCGACTAACCCGTGCGTGCTGCAGCTGAAACTCCACTATCGCCTGCTGCTGCTAGCACAGTCTCTCCAGCATGTGCAAAGTAGAGCTCCAATTTGTGGGTACTTCAAATATAAGGCGGTGAGCGGGAAGGCCGAAGTTACGCTGCAGCGCAGACAGGCGAGCAGCAGCAGGGTGAGAACGCTGAAAGGGCGCACAGACGGCTCGCACTTTCTGCAGCAGCTCTGACATATCGGGGTAATTTTTAAGGAATCTCTGCACCACCAAATTCAGCACATGCGCCAGGCAAGGGATGTGCGTCAAACTGGCTAGGCACAGAGCTGCTACGAGATTTCGCCCATTATTGCACACCACCAGGCCTGGCTTGAGGCTCAGTTGCACCAAGCACTCATCAGTCTGTAGTTCCATGCCGGTCCACAGCTCCTGCGCGGTATGTTTTTTTTCACCCAAACAGATGAGTTTCAAAACAGCCTGCTGTCATTTTACCCTGGCTATGCTGAAGTTGTTGGTGCAAGTGTTACGCTGATCAGATGAGGAGGTGGTAGAAGCAGAATAGGAGGCAACAGGAGGCAACAAGAAACGTCCTGCAATCCACAGACAAATGTGGAAAAGCTTTGTCACTGCAGCCAGTGTATAGTGTGAACGTGTGTTTAGCACGGCAGAGAGCATTATCACAGGCCGCAGCCAATGTGGACAAGCTTACGTTTATTAAAATGAACCAGGCATGGATCCCACAGGACTTGTCCGTACCTTGTGCAGAATAGACATTTATACCAGCCTCAACCATCCATTCTTGTACTCAAGTGCACTTATTCTTTGTTTTATTTTGTTATATGTCCCAATATTTTGGGGGATACCCCAATTTAAAAATAAATAATAACACAAATTAGTGTTGGCTACCTATTCCTCCTTCACCGCCGCTTCCACCTACACCGCCACGTCAACCTACACCGCCACATCCACCCATCCACCGCCTCCTCAACATCCTACTCCTAGATCCAGATTGTTATTTTTATTTTTTCTGTATTTTATGTTATTTTAAGTCATTTCCAAATCCATTTCCAAATCCATTTGTTTGCAGAACAGTTGCCATGCTCTTAAGCACATTTTGATGCCTTTTGCAGCCCTCTAGCCCTTTCCAGGACTATTTTAGAGCCATTTTAGTGCCCAAAAGTTCGGGTCCCCATTGACTTCAAGGTCCCCATTGACTTTGAAGTGTCTACTCCACTGCAGCTCGTGCTTTGCATTTAGATGCCTGGTCATGCAGGTTGTGCTCAGGTTGAGAACGTTTATGCCTCGCTTCAGGCTCTGATTGCACAGCGTGCAAACCACTCGCGTTTTGTTGTCAGCACATTGTCTGAGGAACTTCTACGCCAGGGAACTCCTTGGAGCTGACTTTGGTGGGCTCAGTCCCTGGGTGAGGTGGGCAGTAGCAGACATACTGGCTAGTGGACGGCCACTCTGCTTTCGTACCCTGCTCTCTCTTTTGCTGTGCGGCTGGCGCTGTGTGACCACCACCTCTTCCTCCGAACTTCACACGTCACTCGCATGACCTTGATTCCATGTAGGGTCTAGGACCTCATCATCCTCCTCATTATCTTCCACCCACTCTTCAACCCTGCCATCCTTGCCAGTATGCACACTGCAGAAAGCTGTAGCAGTTCGCACCTGTGTTTCCTCATCATCAGAGACGTGCTGTGGAGGTCCTCCCATGTCCACATCCAGAAACATAAGTGGTTGGGCATCAGTGCACTCAATCTCTTCCACTTCTGGAGCAGGGATAGGAGGATGGCCCACGGAAACCCTGCCAGCAGTCATCAAAAAGCATAAGAGACTGCTGCATGACTTGGGGCTCAGGCTGCTTGGCTGATTTGCAAAGGGTGAGGTGAAAGACAGATGCCCATGGGCTGCAGGTGCCAACTCTGCGCTTTCAGCAGGGGACTGGGTGGGAGACAATGTGAAGGAACTGGAGGCACTGGCAGCCACCCAATCAACTACCGCCTCTACTTGTTCTGGCCTCACCATTCATACAGCGGTATTCGGGCTTACAAAATGATGCTGAACGTCCGGTCGCCTACATGCACCTGAGGAAGGTGTTTCATTTGGCCATGTATCTGGCACAGATCGACCACGTCCTCTCCCTGCAACAGGAGCTTCACCAACACTAGCAGCACAATGACCAGGGTCACGTCCCTTTTTTGATGCTCTCCTCATTCTTTGAGGTCACCCACTGAACTAAAAGACAGATTGACTATATTAATTTCCCTGTCACGTATGTAGTGCAGGTGTACCTCACACCAAAAATGGGTATATGTCACCCACAGATCTAACAGACGGATTAACTATATTAATTTCCCTGTCACATATGCAGTGCAGGTATACCTCACACAAAAAATGGGTATATGTCACCCACCAAACTAACAGACGGATTAACTATATTAATTTCCCTGTCACGTATGTACTGCAGGTGTACCTCACACCAAAAATGGGTACCGTATTTTTCGCCCCATAAGACGCCCCCCCTTAAAATGGGGGCACAATGCTCCTGCGTCTTATGGGGCGAATGCTGACAGTTTTACATCGCAGGCTGCGATGTATATGCGAGCGGGGAGGGACTGGGAGGAGGAGCTGGGAGCCGGCAATTTCGGCGGAGCGGTGCATTCACTGTAGTCCGGCCCCGCCGCTCCAGTGCTGCACTATACAAATATAAAATGTCTCATTCAATTAAAAGTGATTAGTAGAATGCAGGCAGGCCGGGCGGGCGGCAGCATAACTCCCTGATGTCACGTGCCTGCGCCCCCTACTTTATGAATGAAGCAGGCGGCGCAGGCAAGTGACGTCAGTGAGTGACGCGCCGTCCGTCCGACCTGCCTGCCTGCCTGCATTGTACAGAAGCTGTTAGGATGTACAGTAATATTAGGAGTGAGGGGGCATGTTTAATCACTTTTAATTGAATGAGACATTTTATATTTGTATACTGGAGCGGCGGGGGGGGGGGGGACTGTGGATGACAGTTTTATGGGGAACATCTGTGGATGGCACAGTTAATGGGTGGGGGGGTCTGTGGATGGCACTGTTATGGGGTGGGGTGTCTGTGAATGGCACATATATAACAGTGCCACCCACAGATCCCCCCTGTAACAGTGGCACCCACAGATCCCCCCCTGTAACAGTGCCATCCACAGATCCCCCCTGTAACAGTGCCATCCACAGATCCCCCTCTGTAACAGTGCCAGCCACAGATCCCCCCTCTGTAACAGTGTCAGCCACAGATCCCCCTGTAACAGTGTCAGCCACAGATCCCCCCTGTAACAGTGTCAGCCACAGATCCCCCTGTAACAGTGTCAGCCACAGATCCCCATGTAACAGTGTCAGCCACAGATCCCCCCGTAACAGTGTCAGCCACAGATCCCCCCATAACAGTGTCAGCCACAGATCCCCCCCATAACAGTGTCCGTCACAGATCCCCCCATAACAGTGCATCATCCACAGATCCCCCCCATAACAGTGCGTCACCCACAGATCCCCCATAACAGTGCCATCCCCAGATCCCTCCATAACAGTGTCCTTCACAGATCCCCCCCCCCCCCCGTAACAGTGCCATCCACAGCTCTCCAGTAATAGTGCCATCCACAGACCACCATTAGTTCCAAACCCACCAAAAGCACACCTTTTGATAAAAAATAATTATTCTCTTATTTTCCTCCCCAAAAACCTAGGTGCGTCTTATGGGCCGGTGCGTCTTATAGGGCGAAAAATACGGTATATGCCACTCACCGATTTAAAAACAGACGGACTAACTATATTAATTTTCCTGTCACAGATGCAGTGCAGGTGTACCTCACAAAAAATGGGTATATGTCACCCATCTAACTAATAGACGGATTAACTATATAAATTTCGCTGTCACGTATGCAGTGCAGGTGTACCTCACACCAAAATTGGGTATATTTCACCCACATATCTAACAGACTGATTAACTATATTAATTTCCCTGTCATGGATGCAGTGCAGGTGTACTTCACACCAAAAATGGGTTTATGTCCCCCACAGATCTAACAAACGGATTAACTTTATTAATTTCCCTGTCACGGATGCAGTGCAGGTGTACCTCACACCAAAAATGGGTATATGTCACCCACCGAACTAGCAGACAGATTAACTATTATATATTTGTGTAAGGGGTACAAAGAAGGTGAATTGCACCCACAAAAAAATCGGTATAGGTCACCCACAGAATTAACAGCCAGATTGATTATTATATTTCTGTGTCAGGGGTGCAAAGCTGGTGTATTGCGCCCACAAAAAAAATCACTATTAGTGATGAATGAGCATGCTCGGCTGAATACTTGTTCGGCTCTAGCATCGCTATGCTCGGCACATGGCGGTACTCGGCCGAGTACCACATGTGCTCGAGCGCCGTGCTCGAGTCTCCTTCCCGCACGTTTCGCGGCTGCTAAGCAGCCAATAAACATGCAGGTAAGGACTGCCATCACTGTAATGCCAGTAGCCATGTTGGCTGCTGGCATTACAGTGATTGGCTGGCCGAAACTCATCATCAGGTGCTATATAGCACCCGATGATGCGGGTTCGGCTCATTGAGAGTCAGGGAGAGCTGCGCTTAGGAAGGGACAGATAGTGTAGGGAGTTTGTGGTCGCAATTTATTCAATTTTAAAAAGTTTCAAAGACCCAAAAGTCCTTTTAAGGACTATTGTGTGTGGTGGCAGCAATTTAATTGTGCAAAGTTGTACTCAAATTTTTTATTTTTTTTATACTTTTCGAAATAGCGATTATTTTGCTATATAGAAGGTGTCTGCAGTTACATAGGGAAAAAATTATAATACAGAAAACATTTTTTTTTCCCCCATAACCTATCCACATTTTTCCTGTCAATGATGCAATCCGTGAATTGCGTGATCTGCGTTTCAATACATTGTGTGGTTGTCAGGCCCAGATATAGGGAAAAAAATTATAATACAGAAGACACAATTTTTTTTCCCATAATCTATCCACAATTTTGCTGTCCACGTTTCAAGCCGTGAATTGTGTGATCTGCTCTTAACCACCTCAGGACCGCCAAACGCAGGGATGCGTCCTGGCGGCGGCCCTGTTATTCCTCCTGGACGTGCCGGCGCGTCATCTCGCGAGAGGCGAGATTTCCTGTGAACGCGCGCACACAGGAGCGTAAGGTAAACGAGTACATCTACAGCCTGCCAGCAGCAATCATTTGCTGGCAGGCTGTAGATGCGATTTTTTTAACCCCAAAAAGGTATATTAGACACTGTTTTGTTAACAGCGTCTAATATACCTGCTACCTGGTCCTCTGGTGGTCCCTTTTGCTTGGATCGACCAAACACCACTACACTACACCCCCCCCTGTCACTTATTGACCCCTTATTAACCCCTGATCACCCCATATAAACTCCCTGATCACCCCCCTGTCATTCATCACCCACGGATCCGCAAAACACATACGGACGTCTGAATGGAGCCTTACAGGGGGGTGATCACCCCATATAGACTCCCTGATCACCCCCCTGTCATTGATCACTTCCCTATAAGGCTCCATTCAGACGTCCGTATGTGTTTTGCGGATCCACGGATCCGTGGATCCGCAAAACACGGACACCGCGGATCCGCAAAACACGGACACCGGCAATGTGCTTTCCGCATTTTGCGGATCCGCACATTGCCAGAACTATATAGAAAATGCCTTTTCTTGTCTGCAATTGCGGACAAGAATAGGACATGTTCTATAGGCTCTACAAAAAAATGCAGTGTTCGCCCGATCAGGCCTGATCTTGTGCACACACTTGCGTTCAGTCCCCCCCACCGTAGTGACAGATTTTTTTTTTTTTCTGATCACTGCAAAAACACTGTAAAATCGCTGCAGCGCTATAAAGATCACTTTTGAGGGGCATGGCGAGTTCATAGAAGATTTTTATTTTTTGGCACAAGTTATCGAAAATTATTTTTTTTTTTTGTATAAATACCTGACATGTGACCCCATTTTGGAAAGAAGACACCCCAAGGTATTTCGTGAGGGGCATGGCGAGTTCATGTAAATTTTTATTTTTTGTCACAAGTTAGTGGAATATGAGACTTTGGCCTCATGCACACGACCATTGCAGCCGCATCCGTGATCCGTGTTTCCTGTCCGTCAAAAAAATATGACCTGTCCTATTTTTTTGACGGACAACGGTTCACGGACCCATTCAAGTCAATGGGTCCGTGAAAAAACATGGATGCACACAAGATTGGCATCCGCGTCCGTGGTCCGTGGCCGTAGGCTACTTTCACACAGACGGATCCGCAGATCCGTCTGCATAAAAGCTTTTTCAGAGCTGAGTTTTCACATTGTGAAAACTCAGATCCGACAGTATATTCTAACACAGAGGCTTCTAGTTAGAATATACTTTGAACTGTGTACATGACTGCCCCCTGCTGCCTGGCAGCACCTGATCTCTTACAGGGGGCTGTGATCCGCACAATTAACCCCTCAGGTGCTGCACCTGAGGGGTTAATTGTGCATATCATAGCCCCCTGTAAGAGATCATGTGATGCCAGGCAGGAGGGGGCACCCCCCCTCCCTCCCCAGTTTTAAATTCATTGGTGGCCAGTGGGCCCCCCCTCCCTCCCCTGTATTACTGTCCATTCATTGGTGGCCAGTGGGCCCGCCTCCCTCCCCTGTAGTACTGTAGATTCATTGGTGGCCAGTGGGCCCCCCCTCCCTCCTCTGTATTACTGTCCATTCATTGGTGGCCAGTGACTCCCCCTCCCTCCCCCTCCTAATTAAAATCTCCCCCCCTATCATTGGTGGCAGCGGAGAGTTCTGATCGGAGTCCCAGTTTAATCGCTGGGGCTCCGATCGGTAACCATGGCAACCAGGACGCTACTGCAGTCCTGGTTGCCATGGTTACTTAGCAATTTTTAGAAGCATTATACTTACCTGTGAGCTGCGATGTCTGTGACCGGCCGGGCGCTCCTCCTACTGGTAAGTGACAGGTCTGTGCTATAAGCAATGCGCCGCACAGACCTTTCACTTACAAGTAGGAGGAGCGCCCGGCCGGTCACAGACATCGCAGCTCGCAGGTAAGTATAATGCTTCTAAAAATTGCTAAGTAACCATGGCAACCAGGGCTGCAGTAGCGTCCTGGTTGCCATGGTTACCGATCGGAGCCCCAGAGATTAAACTGGGACTCCGATCGGAACTCTCCGCTGCCACCAATGATGGGGGGTCGGTCATTTTAATTAGGGGGGGAGGGAGGGGGGGCCGGCCGCACTGGCCACCAATGTGTTAAATACAAGGGAGGGAGGGGGCCGGCCGCACTGGCCACCAATGTCTTTAATACAAGGGAGGGAGGGGGGGCCGCACTGGCCACCAATGAGTTAAATACAGGGGGGGGAGGGAGGGGGTGGTCTGCCCCCTGCTGCCTGGCAGCACCTGCCAGGCAGCAAGGGGCAGTCATGTACACAGTTCTTTTAGTATATTCTAACCTGAAGCGTCCTCATCACCATGGGAACGCCTCTGTGTTAGAATATACTGTCGGATCTGAGTTTCACGATCTAACTCAAATCCGATGGTATATTCTAACATAGAGGCGTTCCCATGGTGATGGGGACGCTTCAAATTAAAATATACCATCGGATTGGAGAAAACTCTGATCCGATGGTATAAAAGGGACTCCTGACTTTACATTGAAAGTCAATGGGGGACGGATCCATTTGCAATTGCACCATATTGTGTCAACGTCAAACGGATCCGTCCCCATTGACTTGCATTGTAATTCAGAACGGATCCGTTTGGCTCCGCACGGCCAGGCGGACACCAAAACGACCATTTTTTTCATGTCCGTGGATCCTCCAAAAATCAAGGAAGACCCACGGACGAAAAAACGATCACGGACCTACGGACCCCGTCTTTGAGGACCGTAAAAAAAAAACGGTCGTGTGCATGAGGCCTTTGTAAGAGAAAAAAATAAATAAAAATAATTTGCCGCTAACTTGTGCCAAAAAAAAATATTCTAGGAACTCGCCATGCCCCTCAAGGAATACCTTGGGGTGTCTTCTTTCCAAAATGGGGTCACTTGTGGGGTATTTATACTGCCCTGGCATTTTAGGGGACCTAAAGCGTGAGAAGTAGTTTGGAATCCAAATGCGTAAAAAATGCCCTGTTAATGACAATTTATTTATTTTTGTTAACCGGCCTACTAGGTTCAGCAGTCGTACTATACACCCGAAAATTGGTTCATTTCACCAGAAAATGTTAATGACAAGTTACTTTATTTTTTAACCGGCCTACTAGATATAGCAGTGGTACTATACACCCAAAAATTGGTGAATTTCACCAGAAAATGTTAATGACAAAGTAGTGAAATGATATAAAATTAAACACGTGTAAAAAAAATTAAATGGATTTATGAGGTGGAGTTCCATATGGAGTAGGAGTTTGAGGATTCGGTGGACGTAGTGGAGTAGGTGGAAGCGGCGGTGGAGGAGGACAAGATAGCCAACACAGGTTTTTGGTTTTAATTAAATTTTTAAAATTAAGGTAAAACTCCAAAAGAGTGTGAAATATCCAAAATACAAACATGAGCAATTGCGCTGCAGTATAACAATAGCTGCTTAGTGCCGGTATACATGTCTATTCTGCACAAGGTACGGACAAGTCCTGAGGGATCCATGCCTGGTTCATTTTAATGAACGTGAGCTTGTCTACATTGGCTGTGGGCAGACGGCTGCGCTTGTCTGTGATGACGCCCCCTGCCGTGCTAAACACACGTTCAGATAATACACTGGCTGCAGGGCAGGCCAGCACCTCCAAGGCGTAAAGGGCAAGCTCAGGCCATGTGCCCAATTTGGAGACCCAGAAGCTGAAGGGGGCAGACCCGTCATTCAGTACGTGTAGGCGTGTGCACACATACTGCTCCACCATGTTGGTGAAATGCTGCCTCCTGCTAAGACGTTCCATATCAGCTGGTGGTGCTGGTTGTTGTGGCGTGCTGACAAAGCTTTTCCACATTTCAGCCATGCTAACCCTGCCTTCTGAGGTGCTGGCGGTGCCCCAGCTGCGTTGGCGACCTCTTCCTCGTCCTCTGCCTTCGCCTTGTGCTTCCACTGTGCCCCCGCTGTCAGGTGGGAATGCCACCAGCAGCGCGTCTACCAGCGTGCGCTTGTACTCGCGCATCTTCCGATCACGCTCCAGTGAGGGAATTAAGGACGGTATGTTGTCCTTGTAACGCGGATCCAGCAGCGTTCCACCCAGTAATCAGCACAAGTTAGAATATGGGCAACTCTGCGGTCATTGCGGAGACACTGCAGCATGTAATCGCTCATGTGAGCCTGACTGCCCAGAGGCAACAAAAAGCTGTCCTCTGTGGGAGGTGTATCGTCTGTGTCCTCTGTATCCCCCCATCCATGCACAAGTGATGGCTATGAGCTGGTCTGGGTGCACCACTCTCCCTGCAACAGGAGCTCCACCAGCAGTACCACGACCTTACTTGACGCTCTCCTCATATTTTTTGAATTTAGGATCTTGCCCAAAATGGATGTTTAATTAATAGTAGAATAGAACGACAGTTTGTAAAGGGTGTATCTCACACGGCCTGAACCAGACTATGCCTCAATTAAATATTTCTTTGCCCAAAATGGCTGTATTTCAAATGCCTGAATCAAACCCTTTTATGTAGAGGGGGTATTTCACAGGTCCTGAACCAGTGTAGGCCTAAATTAAATATTTCTTTGCCCAAAATGGCTGTTTTTCAAATGGCTGTATTTCAAGTGCCTCAATCAAACCCCTGTATGTAGAGGGGTTATCTCACAGGGCCTGAACCAGTGTAGGCCTAAATTAAATATTTCTTTGCACAAAAAGACTGTATTTCAAATGGCTGTATTTCAAATCCCCGAATCCAAACCCTGTATGTAACATAGTAACATAGTACATAAGGCCGAAAAAAGACATTTGTCCATCCAGTTCGGCCTGTTATCCTGCAAGTTGATCCAGAGGAAGGCCAAAAAAAACCTGTGAGGTAGAAGCCAATTTTCCCCACTTTAGGGGAATAAAAAATTCCTTCCCGACTCCAATCAGGCAATCAGAATAACTCCCTGGATCAACGACCCTTGTCTAGTAGCCATAGCCTGTAATATTATTACACCCCAGAAATACATCCAGGCCCCTCTTGAATTCTTTTATTGTACTCACCATCACCACCTCCTCAGGCAGAGAGTTCCATAGTCTCACTGCTCTTACCGTAAAGAATCCTTTTCTATGTTTGTGTACAAACCTTCTTTCCTCCAGACGCAGAGGATGTCCCCTCGTCACAGTCACAGTCCTGGGGATAAATAGATGATGGGATAGATCTCTATACTGACCCCTGATATATTCATACATATTAATTAGATCTCCCCTCAGTCGTCTTTTTTCTAAAGTGAATAACCCTAATTTTGATAATCTTTCAGGGTACTGTAGTTGCCCCATTCCAGTTATTACTTTAGTTGCCCTCCTCTGGACCCTCTCCAGCTCTGCTATGTCTGCCTTGTTTACAGGAGCCCAGAACTGTACACAGTACTCCATGTGTGGTCTGACTAGTGATTTGTAAAGTGGTAGGACTATGTTCTTATCACGGGCATCTATGCCCCTTCTGATGCAACCCATTATCTTATTGGCCTTGGCAGCAGCTGCCTGACACTGGTTTTTGCAGCTTAGTTTGCTGTTTATTAAAATTCCTAGATCCTTTTCCATGTCAGTGTTACTGAGTGTTTTATCATTTAGTATGTACGGGTGACTTGCATTATTCCTTCCCATGTGCATAACTTTACATTTGTCAGTGTTAAACCTCATCTGCCACTTATTTGCCCAAGCATCCAATCTATCCAGATCCCTCTGTAGTAGTATACTGTCCTCTTCTGTGTAAATTACTTTACACAGTTTAGTGTCATCTGTGAAAATTGATACTTTACTATGCAAGCCTTCTACGAGATCATTAATAAATATATTGAAGAGAATAGGGCCCAATACTGACCCCTGAGGTACCCCACTAGTGACAGTGACCCAATCTGAGTGTGTACCGTTAATAACCACCCTCTGTTTTCTATCATTGAGCCAGTTACTTACCCACATACAGATGTTTTCTCCCAGTCCGAGCATTCTCATTTTATATACTAACCTTTTATGTGGTACAGTGTCAAATGCTTTCGAGAAGTCCAGATATACGACATCCATTGATTCCCCGCTGTCAAGTCTAGAACTTACCTCCTCATGTAGAGGGAGTATCTCACAGGGCATGTACCAGTGTAGGCCTAAATTCAATATTTCTTTGCACAAAATGGATGTATTTCAAATGGCTGTATTTCAAATTCCTGAATCAAACCCCTGTATGTAAAGGGAGTATCTCACAGGGCATGAACCAGTGTAGACCTAAATTAAATATTTCTTTGCACAAAATGGATGTATCTCAAATGGCTGTATTTGAAATGCCTGAACCTAACCCCTGTATGTAGAGGGTGCATCTCACACGGCCTGAACCAGTGTAGGCCTAAATTAAATATTTCTTTGCACAAAATGGCTGTATTTCAAATGCCTGCATCAAACCCCTGTATGTAGAAGGTGTATCTCACACGGCCTGAACCAGTGTAGGCCTGAATTAAATATTGGTGCACCAAATGGCGGTATTTAAAATCTCTGAATGTAACCGAAATGTATTAAGGGTGTATCTCACAATGACATCTGCATCAAAGGCTGCCAACAAATTTTTTTGTGTTCAAACGAGTGTTTGTTTAATAACTGAATTTGACAGCAGTATATAAGCCTGTAATTTCACACGTGCTGATTCTGCAAGGCCTGAAAATATAGTTTTTTGAAAAAAAAAGTGTGTTTTTCAAACCCCAGAAAATGATGGGTGTATTTCTAGCTTAAATTGCACACTGACTAATCAAGATGTTGTACATTGCCCAAAAAGTGTTTTTTTGGTAACAGAATATGAAAGCTGTATATATTAAACTTGAATTTAACACTTGCATATCTGGAAAAAACAGTTTTTTGAGAGAAAAAAGTGTGTTTTTCAAACCCCAGAAAATGATGGGTGTATTTCTAGCTTAAATTGCACACTGACTAATCAAGATGTTGTAGTTTGCCAAAAGAAATTGTGATGTGCAATGTCCCAAAAGCTCAGATGCAGTGCTGGTGCACTGAGCTTGCATAAAATGGCCGCCGCCGCCGCTCACCTAACAGAATAAAAAAAAAAAAAAAAAAATGAGTTAGATTCTCTCCTATTCTCTCCCTGAAATCACAAGTCCAGCAGCATCCTCTCCCTACACTTGTAACAGCAGAGTGATGTGCAGCGCTACGTGACTCAAGCTTATATAGAGCCTGGGTCACATGCTGCTCTGGCCAATCACAGCCATGCCATTAGTAGGCATGCCTGTGATGGCTTCTAAGGTCAGACAGTTAACCGCTTGTTGATTGGCTGCTCTGCAGCCTTTTAAAAAGCTCCAAGAAAGCGGCGAACATCGAAACGGAACCCGAACTTTTACGGAAATGTTCGGGTTCGGGTCCGGGGTCCAAAAATCCTAAAGTTCGGTACGAACCCAAACTTTACAGTTCGCTCAACCCTAATCTGGACCAAATCTATTATCCATATTCTCTGTGTTTCTGTGACATATACTGTCCTGCATCCAAAAACTGTTTCTTTAGGTCAAATTCCAAAAATCTGGGCCTAATCTAGTGTCCATATTCTGTGTGTTCCTGTGACATATACTGTATGCATCCAAAAACTGAGTTTGTTTTGCAAATTCCAAAAATCTGGACCTAATCTAGTATCCATATTCTCTGTGTTTCTGTGACATATACTGTCCTGCATCCAAAAACTGTTTCTTTAGGGCAAATTCCAATAATCTGGGCCTAATCTAGTGTCCATATTCTGTGTGTTTCTGTGACATATACTGTCCTGCATCAGAAAACTGTGTCTTTAGCAGACTGTAAAACAATCTGCGCCACATCTAGTGACAAAACCATTATTATGAAGAAGGCGAGCACTAAGGGACGTAAAAGTGGGCGTGATGCTGATGGTGCACGCAGAGGCCGTGGCCCTGGGAACAATGAAACTGTGCCTGCTGCCAGTGCACCAGAAAAAAAAAAAAAAACATCCACCATACCCAGGTTCATGTCCAACTGTCACGCCGGGGAGTGGGGAAAACCCCCCACCGTGTGGTGAGGAGGCAAAAAGGGGATCAGCCTGGCCAAAATGGGTGATAAGGGAGCAGGTCACCTCCTACCGCGTCCCTAATCCTCACCCTGACTCCTCACCATATGAGCGGACCCCGATGGTGGTACGGCTCATACACGGGATACCTAATATCCTGAGTCGCCCTGGAAATCCCTCACTTAGGAGCAGGGGAGAGACTACCTGTTTATCCACAACACTGAGGAACATGAGTCTCTAACTAAGGCCAGGAGAGGGGAACACATACAGTTAAAGGAGATGGCAGGTAAGTGAAACCAGTAACACACTTACCTGCCACAGACACACTGACTGGAAGCCGTGCACAAGTGCTAGTGTCCACACCAACATAAAAGGACACAGCACACACCACAAACCACACAGGAACCCAGGACACCATAGCTGCAATAACTTGAGACTGGGGAATGTCTAGTAAACATGACACCAAACACAACCAGACATGTAACACCAACCTAGACATACAAACACCCTGCACATAACCCACTCCATACAAATAGGGACAGTAAGGGAAGGAGACACCGGGATGACATAGAACATCTATGACCACAAGGGTGGCCCTCACTGGACAGATGGAACAAGCCAGGAACCGTGAACCACCAGCATACACCAAGGCTGGAAGAAACCAGAGCTTCAGGCAACAGCATGCGTGGCAACCATGTCCCGTCAATCACCCAGAAGGCTGAGACACTGCCACCGCATTCTCTCACAGCAACACGTTGCCGCGGGCAACCGCAAGTGTGGCAACAGTGTCACAGCGCAAACCAAAGGCCGTGACACCAACTTAGCTGGGCGGCGCAGGACAACACTGTAAAAGTCGGACCAGTGTGAACAGTTGGTCGGTTGGATTGCTGAAGATAATGCTTCCAGTCGGTTAAGCACCACCCTCTCTTCCACCAAGTCCAGTCTCTGTAGCCAAGAGTCTGGTCAACCAAATCCTCTCTCTGATCATTCTTCCTCACACCATG
Source organism: Bufo bufo (assembly GCF_905171765.1). Taxonomy (NCBI): domain Eukaryota; kingdom Metazoa; phylum Chordata; class Amphibia; order Anura; family Bufonidae; genus Bufo; species Bufo bufo. Next base: position 82,508,453 of record NC_053391.1, read on the forward strand.
GAGAGGCTTGCCAAACGAGTGATCCCACACTTGGATAATCCTAGGAGCTCTATCCAGCGCCACTATTACATTTGGCCCTCGCGCCCAGCACGCTTGAAGAGGGACCTGAAATATTGTTCCCTGATTCCCAACCTCTTGAGCCTTCACAGTCTCAAGAAGATGATGGTAGTGAACAGCAATTATTCGTCCACGAGGTGGCTGATGATAATGAGACCACAGTTATCACTGAGGTTGTGGTTAGGTCAAGTCAGGAGGATGAGCAGAGTCAGGAAGTGGAAGAGGAGGTGGTTGACGATGAGGTCACTGACCCAACATGGGAAGGTGAAAAGCCGAGCGTGGACAGCAGTTCAGAGGGGGAGGGATCCGCAGCACCGCAACAAGCTGGAAGAGGCAGCAGGGTTGCAAAAGGAAGAAGTCGGCCCACACCAAACAGGCCCACAACCGTTACACCGAGCACCCCCATGCGTAAATCTATCTTGCCAAGGATTAGGTGTTCCGCAGCATGATGCTTTTTTGAGGAAAATGCAGACTACAAAAGAGTGGTAGTTTGCAACCTGTGCCGTACCAAAATGAGCCGGGGTGTGAACACTAGCAACCTCACCACCACCAGCATGATCCGCCACATGGCATCCCTAACAAGTGGGCCGAATGCCTGTGTCCACAATCGGTCTGCGGGTCACACCACTGCCTCCTCTTCCCCTGTGTTCCGCACTGCTGGCCAATTCTTTGTCGAAGGCGCAGGCCCGAATGCCCCTCACCCTGCACCTGGACCTTTGCATGAACCATCAGCAACAACATCCACTTCCCTGTCCCAGTGCAGCGTACAAATGTCCATAACACAGTCATTTGAACGCAAGCACAAACACCCACCCACCCACAGGCCATAGCACTAAATGTTCAACTTTTGAAATTACTGGCCATTACTGGCCAACTTACTTGAAATGTTGCCATTTAGGCTTGTGGACACTGAGGCCTTCCGCAGCCTGATGTCGGTGGCTGTCCCTCGGTACGCAGTCCCCAGCTGCCACTATTTTTCACGGTGTGCCGTGCCCGCCTTACACCAGCATGTGTCTTAGAACATCACCCGTGCTCTAACCAATGCAGTTACTGGGAAGGTCCACTTAACCACGGACACATGGACAAGTGCTGGTTGCCAGGGACGCTACATTTCCCTGGCCGCACACTGGGTGAATGTAGTGGAGGCCGGGAGTGAGTCGTACCCTGGGATGGCACACTTGCTACCCACGCCCAGGATTGGGGGCCCTAGGTCTATCAGGGTCTCCGCCAGCAGCTATATTACTGGCTCCAACCCCCACTTTTCCTCCCAAGACGCCTCCTCCTCCACTTCCTCCACCAGCAGCAGTCAGCCATCAGTCGCTAGCCGGAAGCAGTGACTGCTTTGGGTAAGTGTCAACAGGCCGTGCTGAAGTTGATCTGTTTAGGGGACAAACAGCACACCGCCGCAGAGCTATGGCAGGGTATAAGGTTGTGACTGACAATGGCCGCAACCTGACACACATCCCATGCCTAGCCCACGTCTTAAACTTAGTGGTTCAGCGGTTTATCAAAACCTACATCAATTTGCCAGAGCTACTAGTGAAGGCGCGCCGAATGTGTGCCCATTTCTGCAAGTCGTCCACAGCTTCAGTCGGTCTGTCAACACTGCAGCAGTGCTTGCGGCTTCTAGCTCACCGATTGTTGTGCGACGTGAGCACGCGCTGGAACTCTACGTTCCACATGTTGGCCAGGCTTTGTGAGCAGCAGAGGGCAGTTGTGGAATACCACATGCAATATGGTCGTCGCCTTTCAAGTCAACTGCCACTATTCACAAGCAAGGAGTGGGCATTGATGTCAGACCTCTGTGAGGTTTTAAAAAACTTTGATGAATCAACACAGGTGGATAGTGGCGATAATGCTATTATGAGCATAACCATCCCACTGCTGTGTCTACTCAAACGATCGCTGCTCACAAATAAGGACGACGCTCTAAATGTGGCAGACGAGGGAATGTGGGAGGACATTACACAGGGTGATAGCTAGCCCACCCTCAGTTCGTCTTCTCAGCGCAAATTGGACCATGCAGAGGAGGAGGAGCTGGAGACAGTTGCCTCTGCTAAAGAGGGTAGTACGCATAGAACTTTAATTCCACCTGTTCAGCGTGGATGGGCAAAAGAGGAGGAGGATGAGGGGGTGGAGAGTTATCCTGATGTCGACATCAACGTCTTGCCTGTTGGTACTCTGGCACACATGGATGACTTCATGTTAGGCTGCCTTTCCAGCGACCCTCGCGTCATAATTATTTTAGATAACACAGATTACTGGGTGTTCACCCTTCTCGACCTCCGCTACAAAGAGAACTTCTCATCTCTCATTCCTCTGGTGGAGAGGTCGAGCAAAATGGTTCAATACCAGAAGATCCTTGTTGGAAAATTGCTCCAAAATTTTCCATCTGACAATGCTGGCGGCAGAGTCCGTATTTCCTTAGGCAACCGAGGAAAGGAGACAAGGGGAACACACAGCAGTTCCAACAAAGGCAGGGCAACACTCTCCAAGGCATTAGACACTTTCATTACACCCGCCAGCAACCTCACCCTGAAGCGCTGCCTAGTGGTACAAGGAGAGAAGTTTTGTAAGATGGTGAAGGAATACATAGCAAACCGTGTCAGCGTCCTAAATGATCTCTCAGTGCCTTACAACTACTGGGTGTCCAAGCTAGACACGTGGCACGAACTTGCGCTCTACGCCTTGGAGGTGCTGGCCTGCCCTGCCGCCAGCGTTTTGTCTGAGCGTGTATTTAGTGCTGCTGGTGGCTTTATAACAGATAAGCGTATCCGCTTGTCCACTGGCAATGCTGACAGGTTGACTCAGATAAAAATGAACAAGGCCTGGATTGCCCCTGACTTCTCAACTCCACCAGAGAAGAGCTAAGCTGATGATGAACATAAAGGCAATTTCAATCTATCATTTATAATGTACTCAATCTACTGTAGTGTATTCCCATGCACCTTTTCCACCACAAAAAAAAGAGTATATGGTTGAATCTTGTATTCTTCTCCTCCTCATCCAGATTGTCTATATTCCCTCCATTCAAATTTTTTAAATAGGGTCAGCTCAACTGCAGGCCCTCGCCCCTGATGTTTTAGAGGGTCAGCTCAGCAGCAGGCTCTCACCCCTAATGTTTTAGAGGGTCAGGTTAGCAGCAGGCCCTCGCCCCTAATGTTTTAGAGGGTCAGCTCAGCAGCAGGCCCTCGCATATCATGTTTTAGAGCGTCAGCTCCCCAGCAGACCTTTGCATATAATGTTTTAGAGCATCATCTCACCAGCAGGCCCTTGCCCCTAATGTTTTAGAGGGTCAGCTTAGCAGCAGGCCCTTGCCCCTAATGTTTTAGAGGGTCAGCTTAGCAGCAGGCCCTCGCCCATAATGTTTTAGAGGGTCAGCTCAGCAGCAGGCCATCGCATATAATGTTTTACAGGGTCAGCTCACCAGCAGGCCCTCGCTCCTAATGTTTTAGAGGGTCAGCTCAGCAGCAGGCCCTCGCCCATAATGTTTTAGAGGGTCAGTTCAGCAGCAGGCCCTTGCCCTAATGTTTTAGAGGGTCAGTTCAGCAGCAGGCGCTTGCCTCTGATGTTTTAGAGGGTCAGCTTAGCAGCAGGCCTTCCCCCTAATGATTTAGATGGTCAGCTCAGCAGCACACCCTCAAATATAATGTTTTACAGGGTAAGCTCACCAGTAGGCCCGCAACTATATGTGAGTGAGGTCCTCCTTTATGTGATATACAGGTTGTATCGGAATGCCTCTTCATTGTAATTTTTGGCAGGACTTGTACTTTATTTACAAGTAAATATACAGGAAAGAATGTGCTCACTTTAAGCCCTTTTAAGCAGCATCATCAGCAGCATGGTGATAAAAATGAGTGACAAGGTGACATGGTGTGGAGATGGCAAAATGAGGAGGCCACATAGTGGCACAATGAGTCTGGATAAAAGACTGAGGCCACAGATTGTTTAGAAAGATGCAGATGGAAACAATCTGTGGATCTGTATCACGGTCACCAGCAGATTAATGCAGACCAGGACCGTAGCTATAGAGGAAGCAGGGGAAGCTTCAGCTTTGAGGCCCTGACCCAGAAGGTGCCCATCCAGGGGAAGGAGGATTAATTGATTTGGTCAGTATTACACAATGAAATTATATACAGTGTCATTATAGACAGTGTATAAAACTGATGGAACAGCTGCCAGCCCTGGTCTGAGAGAGCGATCTTTACTATCCACAGGAATGGGGGAGGCATGAAAGGAAGGGGTCGCTAAAAAATTACTGTGGGATGGAGCCCCATTAAAAAATTGGCTGTGGGGCCCAGTCAATTCTAGCTACGCCACTGATCCAGCCCACAAATGCAAGTTTGGTTTATCGATTACAAAACCTTAATTAAATTGTAGGCCTGGTGATCAGTTTAAGGCCTTTTAAGCAGCAGCAGCATGGTGATAAAAATGAGTGGCAAGGTGACATGGTGTAGAGATGGCAGCATGAGGAGGCCACATAGTGGCACAATGACTCAGTCTGCATAAAAGACTAATGCCACAGATTGCTTACAAAGATGCAGATGGAAACAATCTGTGGAGCTGTATCACCGTCACCTGCAGATTAATGCAGCCATCAAATTCAAGTTGGGTTTGTCTGTCCCACCTCAGCTCACCAGCAGGCCCGCACCTAAAATCTTTTACTGGTTCAGCTCACCTGCAGGACCGCAACTCAAATCTTTTACAGGGTCAGCTCACATGCAGGCCCGCAACTTATGCTGCCTTGCTTTGAAGTAGTAGCCGTAGCTGTTTATCAGGCTCCGTCTCCGAAATCGAACAATGATTCCCTGTTACCGGTGGTCACCTTGTTAGGCGCATAAAAGAACATCGAAAGTTGATAGGGAAGATATCAAAATGTATCATGTATGTCACAGGGACGTGCGATCAGGCAGAAGTTATCTAGAGTCAACAAAGCGGCAGTAGGGCCTCTCCTGTATAACGTTTCCTAATCCAAAATACTGATGTGACTTTCCTGTAATTTTTTATTACTCATTCCAATAACAGGGCATTTATCGTCACTACCTCACCGAGTCGGGAGTGGGTAATTGCCGTGCACCTGCTGCCTTCCTTTGATGTTTCTGCTTTAATAACTTCACTCTCTCCACCCAATCAGATTTCAGCCATTGACCCCCTTGGATGTGGTATCCTTTTCTCAAGCTCCCTCTCTGGCATCGAACCCTGATTCCCCGTTACCAGTGATCACCATGGTAGGCGCAGAAAAGAACATTGAAAGATGATAGGGCAGTCATCCAAATGGATCGTCGCCATCATGGGGACGTGCAATTGCCTAGAGGTTATCTAGAGTAACCAATGCGGCAGCAGGCCCTCGCCCCTAAGGTTTTAGATGGTCAGATCAGCAGGCCCTTGCTCCAAATGTTTTTGAGGGTCACCAGCAGCCCATCAATCATATTTTTTCAAGGGTGTGTATGATGCCCTCCTTTATGTGTAACAAAGGGTGTTTTGGAGTGCCGGTTCCTTGTAATTTTTGGCAGCCCTTTCACTTAGTGCATAGACTTTATGAGTGTAGGAGTCCCACTACCTGAACAATTGTACCACAATTTGAATGAGGCCCTCCTTTATGTGATATACAGGTTATATCGGAGTGCCTCTTGCTTGTAATTTTATTGCAGCACTTGAACTTTATATACAATTGAATATACAGGAAAGAATGTTTTCTAACAATTTTTCCTGTAAAAAATTTTTTGGGGGGTTTTGTGCGTATTTTTGTCAGTCTGTAAAAGTGGCGTACAACTCGGACAACATGGTTCCCAGCAGCAACCTGGGAGTCCATGATGCATCCAGACATCGTCCCCATGCTGTTCCTGATCCATTTAGTTGGTGTTTCTGTCACTTTTTGACCTTTTCCAATGGACCAAGCACCTTCCCCTCTTCAGAGCAAGGGATGCCTGGTTGTGTCCCATTGACTTCCATTATACTCGGATGCCCAGCCGAGCACACGAATATAGCAATGTGTTCGGCCCGAACACCCGAATACTTTGGTGCTCGATCATCACTAATCATTATACTGTAGAATAAATAGCCAGATAAGTCTCCTAACACTCTCCCTCACTTCAACTGCCTGCTTCCTGTCCCTGCACTACTCAGAGCTGATGGGCGGTGCTACACGTGATCCAGCTTGTATAGAGGCTGGTCACATAATGCACCAGCCAATCACAGCCATGCCATTACTAGGCATGGCTTCTAAGTGCCCACAGCTTGAAATCTTGTTGATTGTCTACCCTGTAGCCTTTCAGCAAGCTTTATTAAATGCCTGAACACCGAACCTGAACTTTTGCTGCAAAGTTCGGGTTCGGGTCCGGGTACCCGAACTCGCAAAGTTCGGTTCAGACCCGAACTTTGCAGTTCGGGTTCGCTAAACACTACTGATGACTTTTATGAATTTTGTATAATTTTAGATGATTGATTAACTAGACTGGAGGCTTTTTCTTCACATAAGCATGAGCATAGTGCAGACTTAAGCAATATAAGTTTTCTTCTCAGCTGAATCAATCTTTATTAGTTTCTAGTAAGATGAGTTTTAGAGTTAGCTCTTAAAGATAAAAAAATATGCTAAACCATTATTTGTGGTAGGGGCTGAGGTGTATATTGGCGTGGAGTCGGGAGGGATGCCTATCACCCTCCATGATCTATCAGGCTGAACTGTGCCCGGAGCCAGTGCGGGGTAGGCCTGAATAAGTGGGCCACCCAAGAGAGTGGAATGAAAGAAAGAAGGGTCGGGAGGGTGGGGCATGAAGTGACCGTCCTCAGGGGGAGGTCGCGTGCGAAGATATAGCCAGCAGCCCCGCCCACAAATACAGGCTGTAACCAGCCTTAATACTTGTGGAAGGGGCTGAGGTGTACATTGGCGTGGAGTCGGGAGGGATGCCTATCACCCTCCATGATCTATCAGGCTGAACTGTGCCCGGAGCCAGTGCGGGGTAGGCCTGAATAAGTGGGCAAAAAGACTACCCACGCTGTAGGCGGGAAATAGTTAATTGAAGCGAACGACACGGGAGGTAACAAGGGCCTGAGTGGTTCAGGCAGGAGCTGGGCTGTTAAATGACCTGAGCGATTCGGGAAGGCACTGAGTAGTTAGTAAAGTGACGGTCCAGGATGACAGAGGAAGAGAAGCTTGGGTGATCCAGGATGAGAGAGGCAACGTAGGCCTGGGCGATCCAGGATGAGAGAGGCAACGTGGGCCTGGGCGATCCAGGATGATTGAGGTAGAGTGAGCCTGGGCGATGCCGAATTACAGAGAGAGGGCGAGCCTGGGCGATCCAGGAGGACAGGAGCAGAGCGAGCCTGGGCGATCCAGGATGACCGGAGCAAAGCGAGCCTGGGCGATCCAGGATGACCGGAGCAAAACGAGCCTGGGCGATTCAGGATGACAGGAGCAGAGCGAGCCTGGGCGATCCAGGATGACAGGAGCAGAGCGAGCCTGGGCGATACAGGATGACGGGAGCAGAGCGAGCGTGGGCGATCCAGGATGACGGGAGCGGGGCAAGCCTGGGCGATCCAGGAGGACAGGAGCAGAGCGAGCCTGGGCGATCCAGGATGACCGGAGCAAAGCGAGCCTGGGCGATCCAGGATGACCGGAGCAAAACGAGCCTGGGCGATCCAGGATGACAGGAGCAGAGCGAGCCTGGGCGATCCAGGATGACAGGAGCGGGGCAAGCCTGGGAGATCCAGGATGACAGGAGCGAGCCTGGGCGATCCAGGATGGCGGAAGCAGAGCGAGCCTGGGCGAACCAGGATGACAGGAGCAAAGCGAGCCTGGGCGATCCAGGATGACCGGAGCAAAACGAGCCTGGGCGATTCAGGATGACAGGAGCAGAGCGAGCCTGGGCGATCCAGGATGACAGGAGCAGAGCGAGCCTGGGCGATACAGGATGACGGGAGCAGAGCGAGCGTGGGCGATCCAGGATGACGGGAGCGGGGCAAGCCTGGGCGATCCAGGAGGACAGGAGCAGAGCGAGCCTGGGCGATCCAGGATGACCGGAGCAAAGCGAGCCTGGGCGATCCAGGATGACCGGAGCAAAACGAGCCTGGGCGATCCAGGATGACAGGAGCAGAGCGAGCCTGGGCGATCCAGGATGACAGGAGCGGGGCAAGCCTGGGAGATCCAGGATGACAGGAGCGAGCCTGGGCGATCCAGGATGGCGGAAGCAGAGCGAGCCTGGGCGAACCAGGATGACAGGAGCAGAGCGAGCCTGGGCGATCCAGGATGACAGGAGCAGAGCGAGCCTGGGCGATCCAGGATGACGGGAGCAGGGCGAGCCTGGGCGATCTAGGATGACAGGAGCGGAGCGAGCCTGGGCGATCCAGGATGACAGGAGCAGAGCGAGCCTGGGCGATCCAGGATGACAGGAGCAGCGCGAGCCTGGGCGATCCAGGATGGGGACCTCAGATGATGTGAGAGTGGGTCAAGAAGCAGGGAAGACAGACGGAAGACGTATGCTTGAAACCTGAAGAATTCGGGAAGCTGATGAGCAGCTACTTGGCTGATCGGGAGGACTGAATATCAGACAGTACCGCAGCCCTGTTTGTTTTAAGAAAAGATTGCCCAAAAAGGTACATTAGGAAACCGGAAAATAGCACGGCAACCAAAACCCCACTACTAAGACAACATTCATGGAGTTAGCTACACTAGAGGGGATAACCTGAGTAACATCTGGTAGCAGCAGCGGAAGGTGCAGTTTCTGGCCCCAGTCGAGGAGGCATAGAGCGATTGGCCAACTGACGCCCACCATGGCTTCTCGGCTAGAATGTACCGCAAAATAAATACAAATAGAAAACAATACATGCAACTAATACCTAATTACAGTTGTAGATACCCCCAGGCCTGGTGTACTGAAGAAGTACTTGTACCAATTAGGTTTTATTATTATTATTATTTTAATAAACACCGCTTTAGGAGAGCCGGGAAGAGAAGGAAGATGAGGGAAATGGAGGACCCTGGACGGGGAGCAAGGAAGGATGACAGAGACAGAGTGAGCCTGGGCGATCCAGGATAACAGAGGCAGAACGGGCCTGGGCGATCCAGGACGACAGAGGCAGAACGGGCCTGGGCGATCCAGGGCGACAGAGGAGGAACGGGCCTGGGCGATCCAGGATGACAGAGGCAGGATGGGCCTGGGCGATCCAGGATGACAGAGGCAGAACGAGCCTGGGCGATCCAGGATGACAGAGGCAGCGTGTACCTGGGGGATCCAGGATGACAGAGACGGAACGAGCCTGGGCGACCCAGGGAGACTACAGATGAAGTGTGAGAGTGAGACAAAAAGCATGGAAAACAGAAAAAATGATGTGTGCGTGGTACCTGAAGAATTCGGGAAGCTGAGCAGCTACTTGGCTGAACGGGAAGACTGGATATCCGACGGTACTGCAGCCCTGTTCATTTTGGAAAAATTTATCAGCACCTAGGTAAAGACAACAAGCTCATAAAGACAGCCCTGAGCCCAAAATGGCACATAAGACAACCGGAAAAAAACACATCTCCACCTAAGAAAAGGAAGGGCCCGTTTGAGGGTTATCCCGCCCACCCCCATACACGCGTCAGGGCGGCATGACACGGCAGTTTCACACGCATGAGCACGGGAGGGTGGCACGGGATAGCCGTGCCAGGTACCTGGGCATGGAGGGTGGTACAACACTGCTAAGCCGTGTAATGTGCCCAGAAGGGTGGCAAAAAATAGCGGCACCGAACACGTGTGCACCGGAGGGCGGCATCACACCACTGCACTATAAACAAGTGCACAGGAGGGCGGGATGACATGCGGTGGAATGTACCTGTGCACAGGAGGGCGGCATAATAGGTGTCACTGACATGGCACCCGCTGGTCTGCGTCCCTCCTGCGCTGGCGATTTATCCACCTTTTGCCAGTAGAGATCCCTTGACAAGGTACGAAGGACACTGTTTGGAGTCCGATTATCTGATAGACCTGTCATGGCTGCATAGTTAATGTCTGTAGTTTAATCAATAGTCTAGAACATCCTGCTCTTTGCATTGCCAAAGATGACACCAATGCAAAGCCCACAGTTCACCACATTCATAGAGATCAGAGTAATCATATACTGTATATTGTCTTAATCTAAATTTGCTTGCACAATGAACCAAAACAGATAGACTATACCGCAGGTTAGCTGACAACCTACCTCAAAGGCATCTTCCCACGTTGCACTATCCCTACAACACATTCTCCAGTGTTGGTATAATGTACAGAAACATCATGTATAGACTGATGTAATTATTTTAATGCTGTGATTTTCACAGGGACTTGGAAAGGCCTGGCTTGCATTTTGCCCATCGTATGTCCTTTCATCCACGGAAGACATTTGTTTCTGCAGTGAGCACTGAAATGTATATAGATAGTTGATACACATATCAATGCAATGTGAAAATATAACATGAGATATAGTGATGAAATAATGCAATGTCTGGAAGCCATATATATAGTGATGGTAGGGGGCTGCGCCCAGCGGAACGGTCCGCCCCACCTGAAGTGCCGTGGATGCCGGTCCGCCGAACCCTAGCCGCGGACAAGAGAAGCATACCTGATGTGAGGAGGCTCCCCCCGGAGCTGGAGGAGAGAGGACGCCCGGCCGGGAGCCGGCCGAATGCTGTCCCCAGCTGAGGAAGCCTGGAGAGCCGAGACCTACCCGGAAGTGACGCGGCAGCGAACCGGAAGTGACGGAACGGACCGAGGAAAGCCTGCATGAAGTGACCGTCCTCAGGGGGAGGTCGCGCGCAAAGATATAGCCAGCAGCCACGCCCACAAATACAGGCTGTAACCAGCCTTAATACATGTACTAATTTTTTATATATTTTTTTTAAATACACAAAAAAACATGAAGAAAACTAAACTGCAAGAAAGTATTTATATCTACAAAAACAAATCTAAAATTTAAAAATATAAACTTTAACATTTCTATTATTGTTATACTGTGGTTGCGGCTAAGACCTATTCACGTAAATGTAAGGGTATGTTCACATTGTATGGATTTGACTTAATTTCCTAGTAGACTTTATAAAGTTTGAGCTGTGGATTTCTTCCATGAATTGGCCAGAGGATCTGCATATATTTCACTGTAGCTTATCCATAGTGGTTTTATTATCCCATGTGGAGCATGTAAATGGAGCATATGCTATCCTATTCAAGTGCATTGCCAGCAGATAACTAGTGAATTCTCTCATGATTTAGGTGCTGGTTGTAAACTACTGTATGGGAACACGGCAGGGCTCAGAAGGGAAAGAGCGCCAAATTTTATTTGGAGAGCAGATTTGGCTGGAATAATTTTCAGGCACCATGTCACATTTGAAGACACCCTGAGGTACCACTATAGTATAAACCCCCAAAAGGTGACCCTATTTAGGAAAGTAAACCACTCATATTATTCAAAACTGATTTTAGAAACTCTGTTAACTCTTTAGGTGTTCCACAAGAATTAAAGGAAAATGGAAGTGGGATTTCAAAATGTCACTTTGTTGATCTATTTTTTCCTGTAACCCAGCAAGGGTTAACAGGAAAACAAATCACAACATTAATTTCCATTATTCTGTAGTTTACAGAAACACCCCATGTGTTGTGGTAAACTGTTGTATGGGCACACCACAGGGCTCAGAAGGGAAAGAGAGCCATGTGGTTTTTGGAGGACAGATTTTAATGGAGTGGTTTAGGGTGCTATGTTACATTTGAACACCCCCCAGAGGCACTCCTACAGTGGAAATCCCATATGAGTGAGCCCAATTTAGAAACTTTACCCCCAAGGAATTTTCCAAGAGATGTTCTAAGCACTTGGAGCCAACAAGCGTGTAATTGAATTTTGAAAGTTTTCGGTGTGAATATTTGTTACCCATTTTCTTCTGAATATAGAAACACCCCATATGTGCTCGTATACTGCTGTATGAACACATCAAAAGACTCAGAAGGGAAGAAGCACCATATGACTTTTAGAGGGCGGATTTCACTGGAATAATTTTCAGGCGCCATGTCACTTTGAAGACCCTGAGGTCTCCCTACAGTAGAAACCCCAAAAAGTGACCCCATTTGGAACCTATTCCTCCATGGATTTTTTTTATGGGGCTGTAGTAAATGCTTTGGCCCAAATAACGTTTCATAGAATTTAGAGACACTTGGCCATGAAAATGAAAAATTACATATTTTACAAGAAAATGTGGAATTAGACCCAAGTTTTTCATTTTCACAGGATGTAACAGGAGAAAATGCACCCCACAATTTGTTACCCATTTTCTCATGATTACAGCAACACCCTACATGTGGTCATAAACTACTGTATAGGCACACCGCAGGATTTCGAATAAAAGGAGGCACAATATGGCTTTTGAAGTGCATATTTCACTGGAATAAAGTACCTAATTTATCACAGTGGCTCATGTCCTGGCTGGCTAACTTTACACCAATATTGTATTTTGCAATAAAATAATGATGTGCGTCATTAATAAATCTGGCACATTTTACCACTCCCCTTAGCCACAACCCATTTTTGAAAACTAAAAGTGTGTAAAACACATAACAGTTTTTTCTGCCATCATTTGACCCAAAATTCTGGCACATTTTTCTTAGTAAATCATCCCCAATGTATTGTATGATGTACCATTATTGTTGTCAGAAGAGCAGCCATTTCCGGAAGGAAAATGCAATCTGCACATACAAGTTCATTAATTACATACTTAGAGGGCACAAATAAGTGTGTTCCCATATAGGAATATTAGAAACATCACTTCTGTAAAATGATTCTGTGCTGTCATTTCAGCCCCAGAAATCAATGTTAAAAGATCACATTGCACCAATGTCATTTGTCTGAATCCGAGAAGAAAAATCACAGTTCTGACCTCTGGTCAATGACTCTGCGTCTACTATAAGCTGTCAATAGCATGTCGACAGGATATTTCTTCCCATGCCATGTTTAAATATCCCAGAGTTCTTCTAATACTGAGCCACAGTCCATATTTCACTTCTCGTTTCCTGCGAAGGCTAAGACTACGCAGAGCAGGAAGTGTATTTTTACATTTTGTCACTGAATTACCAGCTAAATGACTTGTCACAGTTCATTTATAAATTTGAATATCTGGCAGAGTGGCAGCTGCAGAGGGAATGTAATAAGACAATACATTATCTCAATGAGCTGCAGCAGATTCCACAGTATAAATGTATAAAATAGAATCTTTCTTGCTTCCGATAAGATTCGACTGATACAGCATTATTGTCTGCCAAGGAGATATAAGGATTTCGGTGAAATTAAACTGGAGAGAGATAATAAGCAGAATGAAAAGATAAATGCTGTTAATAACGCAGTTCATGTTATGTATATCATATTCTGGAATATATTTCTAGTGACAAAACTAGAAAGGCTTTTGAAACATCAGCAAGAAAATAAAAATTAGCAATCACGGGTTCTTCTGAGGCTGTGGAGCTCCAAGTCCTATCAAACCTTGTCAGCTGTCCGTGGTGCAGTTAATTGATTTGAATTTCATGCATTTTTTTTTACATGGATGTGCATATATCTTTAGGTGCCCAGGGCAAAATTTTGCATGGGCCCCACCTCTGTGAGATTTTCAGCCACATTTACAAATTTAAAAATTTCTAAGCGTACATTTTTATTTTTATTAAAGGGGTTGTGCAGTGTTTAGTTGTGATTAGTGATGAGCGGCATAGGCAATATTAGTTTTTGCATTATTTTGGCAATTTTTCGCATAATATTCACGATAAATTCACGAATTCTAGAATTTGTGATCTCTTGCAGCCTTCTCATTGGCCCACAAGCAAGAAGGGAGGTTTCTGATGAAAAAAAAGCCTAGAATATTCACAATTACGAATATATAGCTCTATATTCTCAAAGTGCCGATATTCACGATAAAAATTTGCGATTAGAATATTCGCGATAAACACTAGTTATGATATTGATAACCTATCCTCAGGATTGGTCATCAATATGAGATAGCAAGGGTCAGACTCTCGGAACCCCCGCCGATCAGCTGCTTGATGGGGATGAGCAGTTGGTATTATACTGCACCGCCGCTACAAACTAGATGGGGTACAGTTAAAAAGTGAAGAGGAGGCAGCGCTCGCATGAGTGCTATGACCCCTTCAAACGGCTGATTGGCAGGCAATCAAGGGACTCATGCCATCTGATTTTAATAACCTCTTGGTCATCAATATCATAGCACTGCACAACACGTTTAAAAAGAGGAAAACTGAAAAAAAAGAGAAGCCAACCTGACATCTTTGATGGAATATGTGGGACCGGTACTTCATAACTATGGCAATCGTTCTGAACACCATATTTCTCAATGTAATTACGCAAGGTGACCGGCATAAATAAATTGTTAAAACTCTTCATACAGCTATAAATCATTCACTTCACATACTACATGAACAGTGTCACAATGTGACATTCGACATGCTACGACTGCGATGCGACAGTAGCCATAAATCCTATATTTTTAGCGACTGTCACATCACAGTTGCAGCATGACGTTTGTCGCACTTTAAATTAGATCTTCATGTAGTGCAGTAATACCTCATGTCTAGATATTCTTCAGATAGCTGAAGTGTTGATCTATCTTTTAAAAAGGTCTAGTATCTTGCCAGTTATTCCAAACTTTCCCTTCAAGGCTGCCATAGTATAAACGATGACTAGAAATATTACAGAGACAGGAGAGGAAGATGGAATAGGGATGCATCCTTCAGGTGCATTTCTATTAGTCCACTGTGTCTCTGTGATTATGTGGATACTGCAAATCTCAGGTGGATGAAGTCTTATTGAAACATTTGTGATAATTTCCCAATGTGCAAAAACCTCTAAGGAGCCGATGTAGAGGATCAAAGTGGTGGTGGCCCTAATGAAGTTTTGTTCCATTGTTTTCCATTAGGCAGTTGCTTCCTGGGGATCAGTGCAGTGGAAATATGGTGCTAAAGAATGAGGCCAGAGTTAACCTTTTCCCGTCATCTGTCTTACATGTACAGCGCAGTGGAAAGTGACTTCCCAACAACTACCATACATGTACAGTGCTCTGATAGGGCAGGTGCAGAAACGTTCGATCAGTGACAGGGGCCCGATGGTTCCTGCCAGCCGAGCCCCTGATACATACGTCAGCATTGGTGAAAACACTGATGCCGGCGTATTAACACCTCATATGTGTTGGTCCAGCTGACTTCAGCATGCACAGAGTTTGTGGAGGGAGGAGACTCCCTCTCCGACCCCATCGGGTCCCTGCGTTGTGGTAAATGGAACCCAGTGGCTGGTATGGCAGCCCCATGCCTTCCACAGGAATCAGAGCCTGCCATTTACCATGTATTGTAATGCACTGCAAAATAAAAAGTTTAAAGGAGTAAAAAAAAGGTGATTTTTAAAAATGTTTTTAAAGTATATAAAAATATACAATAAAAAATAAATGAAAATATACATATTAGGTATTGCCACATTCATAATGACCATCTCTATAAAAATATCACATGATTTAACCGTTCAGATGAATGCTGTAAAAAAAAAAAAAAACGGCACCTTACAAAAAGCATAATAATGAGCAATCAAAAAGTGCAAAAAGTACAATGAACCAGCAAAATAAAGGTAACATGTAATTTTTCCCGCATGGTGTTGGCCGCAATAACAAAACCCAAAAAGCAATGGCAGAGTTGCCGCCTTTTCTTTATCCTGCTTCCCAAAAAGCTAAATATAAAGCGATCAAAAAGTCATATGTTACTCCAAAATAGTACCAATAATAAAGCTCAGTTGAGAGAAAAATAAAATGTATGGTTGTCAGAAAATGGCTGTACTAGTCTGGCTGATCAATAGCAGCATGATGCCTGTAAACCATTCCACCAAAATCTGCCTTCCAAAAAGCATATGACGCTCCTTCTCCCTGCCATGTGCCCAAACAACAACAGTGTTCAGGAGAAAATGCTTAACAGAATTTGGGGTGCTTTTTCTCCTTATGAAAATGAAAAATGGGGAACATTTTATTGGAAGAAATGAAAATTTTTATCCTCACAGTCAAGTGTTTCTAAAATCTATGAAATGCCTTGTTGGAAATGTTACTGTTCGAGAAACACTAGGTAATAGTGACCACAATATAATTATATTCCCCCTAAGCTATAAGAAGCAAACTCTGTCAAGCAGAGCAAAAATACAGAATTTTAAAAAGGCTAATTTCCCTGGTTTGGAGGCAGCATTTCAGGGCATAGACTGGGAGCAGCTACTGTCACATAATAATATTGAGGATAAATGGGAGAGCTTTAAATCCACATTGAGTAATTGCACTAAAAAAATGATTTCTTTAGGTAACAAGTATAAACGGCTAAAATGAACCCCCATGGCTTATAGCTACTGTAAAAATGGCAATAAATGACAAAAAAGGGCATTTCAAAAATAAAAATCTGAGGGGTCAGCTGTAGAATTTGAAGTCTACAAAGAGCTTAATAAAATCTGTAAACAGAAGATAAAATTTAATAGATAAAGTAAGGTCTATAGGCCTGGAAAGTATAGCTTGTAATTGGATTGAAAAATTGGCTAAAGGATCGTGTCTAGAGTGTTGTGATCAATGATTTCTATTCAGAATGGTCCCTGGCTATAAGTGGTGTACCCACCAAAAGGATCACTTCTGGGTCCTCTATTATTTTATTTATTTATTAATGATTTCAAGGATGGGATTAATAGCACCTGTGTAGTAGTGAGCAGTCTATGGAAGATGTCCATAACATACAAGCTGACTTGAACACTCTGAGTGATTGGGCATCATATTGGCAAATGAGGTTCAATGTGGATAAATGTAAAGTTATGCATCTTGGTAGTAATAATCTCTGTGCTTCATATGTCCTAGGGGATATAACACTGGGAGAGTCACTTATAGAGAAGGATTTGGGTGTCCTTGTAGATGGTAGATTAAATAACAGCATACAATGTCAATCATCTGCTTCTAAGGCAACCAAGATATTGCCATGCATTAAACGAGGCATGGACTCGCGGAGCAGGGATGTATGATTATCACTTTACAAGGCATTGGTGGCATTTGTGCGGCCTCCTCTAGAATATGCAGTTCAGTTCTGGGCGCCAGTCCATAGAAAGGATGCTCTGCAGCTGTAAAAAGTACAGAGGAGAGCGACTAAACTGATAAGGGGGGTGGAGGGTCTTAGTTATGAAGAAAGATTAAAATAATTACATTTATTTAGTCTTGAGAAGAGACGTCTAAGGGGGGGACATGATTAACCTATACATATATATATGGGCCATACAAAAAATACGGTGAAAAACAGTTCCATGTAAAATGCCCTCAAAAGACAAGGGGGCACTGCCTCCGACTGGAGAAGAAAAAGTTCAGTCTCCAGAAGCATCAAAACTTCTTTACTGTAATAACTGTGAAGCTGTGAAATAGACTTCCTCAGGACGTGGTCACAGCAGGAACAGTGGACAGTTTTAAAAAGGGTTTAGATAATTCTTAAAAGTAAATGACAAGTAAATGAAATCTGAGTCTCACTTCTTTCTGGGATTCACACCCCCACCTATGCCTTGGTTGAACTTGATGGACTTATGTCTTTTTTCAACCATATTAACTACTATGTAACTATGTAACCCCCCCCCCCCCCCTTCTTGGCATGAAGCAGAACCGGCCCACTTCTCCCAAGAGGGGAGAAACAGGGTTGTTAACTAAGCAAGCAGTAAAACATATAATAGATAACAATATAATTTGTAGTACCTCCAGGTCTAGGATACTACACATGTAAAAGGCTTGTGAGTAGCCAACTTAGCCTGGGCTCTGTATTTGTACTTTAGAGTTTTCCAGTGGTGCCTTTCCCTAACATGGCCGAACACGCTCATTTTAGGAGTTAAAGGGATTCTGTCACCAGGTTTTGGCCTATAGAGATACGGACATGCATGGCTAGATCGCAGCTAGCATGTCCGCAATATATCTGTCCTATAGGGTTGTGTGGTTTTAATTTCTTTAAAAAAGGATTTTATAGATATGTAAATGAGTCTTGAATGTGTCCAGGGGGCTGCACTAACCTTACTTGTGCCCAGCCGTGCCCGCCTGTGAAGGAGCCCAGCACCGCCTATGTCCTCCGAACCTCCTCCTTTCATCAACGATAGATAGCCGTAATCTTGCGATGCGCGAGATCGCGCATGCGCAGTTCTTTCCCTGAGGCTGATGCCAGCACAGGGAAGGAACACTATACCGGCACTGCTCATGCGCGATCTCACGCATCGCGAGATTACGGCTATCTATCGTTGATGAAAGGAGGAGATAGGCGGTGCTGGGCTCCTTCACAGGCGGGCACGGCTGGGCACAAGTAAGGTTAGTGCAGCCCCTTGGACACATTCAAGACACATTTACATATCTATAAAATCCTTTTTTAAAGAAATTAAAACCACACAGCCCTATAGGACAGATATATTGCGGACATGCTAGCGGCGATCTAGCCGTGCATGTCCGTATCTCTATAGGCCAAAGCCTGGTGACAGAATCCCTTTAAGGGAGTTTGCTTGCCATTTTACATAACAGAGGCATGAAGCCTACACCTTTATGTGCTGGCAGAGCATGTGCAGTATTATGCAACAGGCTCCACCTCGCACATAGACTACTGTATCTGGGTCTGTGTCCATCTGCCGGTAACAGACAGTGCCTAATCATCCTATACAAGTAACATAACTGCATCTGCAACTCAATCCACCTAATACTAATATTTTACTAGAAGTAAATTACTGCTCAAGAAGCCATCAGGGTATGGTGCAAAAGACCCTCAGGATGCCATTAATTGTAAACATCAAAGGAAAAATGTTGTCCCTTGTTGTTTACAACTAATATGAGGGAAGGAATAAGTGTCTTCTTCACCATAATCTATTTGCTCTTTTTATCAAGTGATTTAATGCTAGTAAAATGTTAATATTAGGTGCATTGATCAAGTTGCAAAGGTAGTTGTTATGAGGAAAGATTTCATGTTTGGCGCAGTCCTCTTCAGGGCCCTCACCTAGTTGTCCATGATCTCTCCGCACTTTGCATTTGGTGAGAGCTTTGGAAGCACTCCTGAGAAGAAAAGGGCATGTCTTGTGACGAAACCCCAACTGTAACATAGTAACATAGTACATAAGGCCGAAAAAAGACATTTGTCCATCCAGTTCGGCCTGTCATCCTACAAGTTGATCCAGAGGAAGGCAAAAAAAACCCTGTGAGGTAGAAGCCAATTTTCCTCACTTTAGGGGAATAAAAAATTCCTTCCCGACTCCAATCAGGCAATCAGAATAACTCCCTGGATCAACGACCCCTCTCTAGTAGCTATAGCCTGTAATATTATTACACTCCAGAAATACATCCAGGCCCCTCTTGAATTCCTTTATTGTACTCACCATCACCACCTCCTCAGGCAGAGAGTTCCATAGTCTCACTGCTCTTACCGTAAAGAACCCTTTTCTATGTTTGTGTACAAACCTTCTTTCCTCCAAACGCAGAGGATGTCCCCTCGTCACAGTCACAGTCCTGGGGATAAATAGATGATGGGATAGATCTCTGTACTGCCCCCTGATATATTTATACATAGTAATTAGATCTCCCCTCAGTCGTCTTTTTTCTAACGTGAATAACCCTAATTTTGATAATCTTTCAGGGTACTGTAGTTGCCCCATTCCAGTTATTACTTTAGTTGCCCTCCTCTGGACCCTCTCCAGCTCTGCTATGTCTGCCTTGTTTACAGGAGCCCAGAACTGTACACAGTACTCCATGTGTGGTCTGACCAGTGATTTGTAAAGTAGTAGGAATATGTTCTCATCACGGGCATCTATGCCCCTTTTGATGCAACCCATTATCTTATTGGCCTTGGCAGCCGCTGCCTGACACTGTTTTTTGCAGCTTAGTTTGCTGTTTATTAAAATTCCTAGATCCTTTTCCATGTCAGTGTTACCGAGTGTTTTACCATTTAGTATGTACGGGTGACTTGCATTATTCCTTCCCATGTGCATAACTTTACATTTCTCAGTGTTAAACCTCATCTGCCACTTATCTGCCCAAGCCTCCAATCTATCCAGATCCCTCTGTAGTAGTATACTGTCCTCTTCAGTGTTAATTACTTTACACAGTTTAGTGTCATCTGCGAAAATTGATATTTTACTATGCAAGCCTTCTACAAGATCATTAATAAATATATTGAAGAGAATAGGGCCCAATACTGACCCCTGAGGTACTCCACTAGTGACAGTGACCCAATCTGAGTATGTACCGTTAATAACCACCCTCTGTTTTCTATCATTGAGCCAGTTACTTACCCACTTACAGACGTTTTCTCCGAGTCCGAGCATTCTCATTTTATATACTAACCTTTTATGAGGTACAGTGTCAAATGCTTTGGAGAAGTCCAGATACACGACATCCATTGATTTGCCGCTGTCAAGTCTAGTACTTACCTCCTCATAGAAACTGATTAAATTAGTTTGACATGACCGATCCCTCACGAAGCCATGCTGATATGGCGTTATTTGCTTATTTCCCATAAGATGCTCTAACATAGCATCTCAGGAATCTGGTGAAATGGAGAGTGAAAGAGTGGGACCCAGGGGTTGACGATAAAAGGGTAATGTTAACAGTTTTAGTCACAGGTGCATATAAGATTTAGTACATTTTTCAGAAAACCCCTTCAGGTGTGAGTTGTCAGCTCTGTAGCAAATCAAATTTTCCCATGAAATTCGGATACTAGGGAACTTCGATTAGCTCAAAACTAGCCACCAGCCCTGTTTTCTGTTAGAAACTTTGACAGCTACAGGACATGCCCCCTGAGTTGTTGGGCAATTGGAGAAATGAATGAGAGGAGCTCTGGATCCATGTCAGGTACAAGGTTGGTTCTAGTTTTGTTAGAAAGTATTGTCATATACTATATGATGTCTGTTTTTTTTTTTTTATTAATCATGGCTCTTTTAAAATATAGTACTATAACTGTATGTATGTTGCTTTTAAGATTGCAGAACTTGACTTCCCCCATATCAGTAATTTTTTTCCAAACCCTAAACAGTGGCTCTTAGTTCTCACATACCCCCAAGATTTCAGCAGAACAGAATAGTCACAAGAAAATATATATGAAGCATGTATCAGACAACAAATGCAAAAAAAAAACTGAGGATAAAAGCAGATGAGGGAGTTGAATTCCAGCAGTGGAACAGACAGCAGATGCCCATTGCATACAGATGGAGAGTGATGAATGTACTGTAGGTACCTGATATGAGATCATGAAATCAACTTCTTCTTCTTGTTTTTCTTTTTTTTCTTGCAGTAACCATCAAGACAACCATGGGGGTGGGAAGGGGGGGGTTACATTTACCTTTATATAGGTATGACATGAGAAAAGAAATAGGATAGGGATAGATTCCGGATGCTTAATGATAAGTGAGTAACAAATGTATGTGTATATTCAGGAAATATCATCGCTTATGTCCGTTTGTATTATTGTGTATTTTCATGTCTTTTTTTGAATTTTTTATATGCTGAAAAGGAACAAAAATAAAAATTCTCTAATTTAAAAAGAATGTACTGTAGGTAAGAGAAAAAAAAACTAGTAGAAAATGATCCTGAACTGCTATGTCCAACTTGTGATCGGATCGGCTAGCAGATGATGAGCCCTAACCTTAGCAGTGGGGGGTGTGGCGGAACTGCTTGTGTAAGGAAAGCCTAAAGGGGGCCACCTTGAAAGGAGGATGTGTGAGTTGAGGGCTGTGGGTGGGCGGGTGAGCTGAAGCTGCAGACCGCGTCACCCGGGAGCTCGCCGCTCCCACCTTTTGTAGTGGTGCTGGCGCCTCCCCTCACACAAATGCGGCATCTACCGCGCCTATACTTGTGATCGGATCGGCTAGCAGATGATGAGCCCTAACCTTAGCAGTGGGGGTGTGGCGGAACTGCTTGTGTAAGGAAAGCCTAAAGGGGCCAAAAATGACGCGTGAGACACGGATGGTACAAAGGACTCATTTTACGGACTTACAGTAATACCTTCTGAAAGGCACAAGACATTTCGGAGCGTGGATTGGGAATGTACCTGGTATAGCATGAAGACTGCCACCGACCTAGTTTCTTTGATGTGCGCCGGGGTGCTATATTTGAAGCTGCGGAAGCTGCGCCTATCCTAAAGGAATGCCCCGTGATTGATCGCGGGTTTACCTTTAGCTTGGAGAGGAGGATCCGGACGGGCTTTAGGAAGACTAGAATGCTGAGGGGAACGGAGCCAAGAGCTAGTAGGGGAGATCAGCTGAATCATCGTCAGCCGGGGCCCACAGGTGCCTATGAATAGCCTAGTAATCAGCCAGCCTGGGCCCACAGGTACGTATAATCAGCCTAGCAATCAGCCAGCCTGGGCCCACAGGTGCGTGTAATGAGCCCTGTAATCAGCCTCCCCTCCCACAAATGCAGCAATATATTTGCTTAATACCTGTGGTCGGATAGGCTATCAGAAAGGTGGACCTACCCTATCTACCCCTATCTACAACAAGCAGTAGAATTATGCCATGACTGCCGTGGTAGGGCAGCCTAAAGGGGCCAAAAAGAGCAGACCTTGTTTGGAGTAAATATATACATACCGTTGCGACACCCGATCTTGAACGGAAATGACCTTTCACGATGGCTGTGCGGAATATACCGTATATATCACAGTGACTACCATCTACCTTACCTCTTTGTCATGTGTACCGCCACATCGTTCTTGGAGATGGTTAATGCTGATGCAATTGAAAGAGTGGCCGGTAACCAGGAACGATTTACTCCTATGTTGACTAACGTATGACCATATTACGAGAAGGTCTGAATCCTGAGAGCTGCAGACTGAAACAAACAATGGTGAATCTGTTGGTAGGGCCTAGATGAATTCCAACCATCCGCCCAGGGCCCTGATCGGGCACCAACTGTTCCTGGTGGCAAAATACTTTACCTCTGCTTATTCCCCCGGCCACACTTCCTATTAAGGGCCCACAAGTCAGAGCATGGTGTCTGCCGTCTTACTGTAGTAGTAAATAAGTGAAATGTGTAAACCCCCCAGGCCTGGGGAACCATCCACAGGAATACATGGCTATTTCGATTAACGAGCTAATGTTGCCTGTAATGAGGACAGAACGTACACGATACCTGCAATTGTGACAGAAAATGCTTAAGGTCGTGATGAACTGTGTATGCTGCGCCTGTAGTCGTGATAGGACTAGTCGTGTCAGAAGACATGACAGACTTCGTAAGCTGCGCCTTATTACTGTACCTCCTACTGGAAGATGGAACGATACCCAGGACTTAGGCCGGACACCAACACCCTCAGCCCGAGTTTGTAGATGAAGTAAGCATGCCTGGGAGAATATGATGTCCGCAAAGGCAGGCTTGGGATGACTGCTAATAAAGAAAACAATGAAACCCAACAACCTAGAAAATAAAAGTCAGGGAAAACAATAACGTGAGTGAGACTCTAATGGCACAAGTCACACGTGCGAGCCACCACGAGAAAATTGTATTGCGAGCCACAGATTGCCGAGCCATGCAAGCGGGTCTGAAGGCAGAAAAAGACATGGAACTTACTTGTTGTGGGAGCCTACTGGCTATAATTCCCGTTTCTGGTCCTATTAAAAAATATCTTTTATTTGTCTTTTAATAACTATATTCCAACACAGAAAAAACACACACTTTTTAAAAGGTATATGGAGGACATGGACCTGTGGGCTACGAGGATTGTTATATTGTTCAAGGACTTGCTCTTTCCCACATATGTATCGCACATAGGCTACTAGTATTCAGCCCACGTATTTACAGCAAGGAATTATATACAGAGGATTACGTATTCCTCTACGACCCAACACACAAATCTTGAAGCCATACAATTTACAAAAGGCTGGGAACAGCTACTGACTGAGTGCTCCTTGCGACTAATTAAATATCTGTCTGATTACGAAAAAAGTTCCTTTACAAAATTAGATCAGCAATTAGAAAAAGAGATCAAAAAAATACAGGAATTTAGTCAACATCCAGAATTTACAACTTTGGAACAAAATATAAAGAAAAATATTGACCTCTTACAAAATGAGATAAAGGAACGGAAACACGTGAAATATATCAGAGACCGACAAGACTTTGAAACAAATAGAGTATACGTGTGGAAAAATAGGAATAATAATAGGAATACCTATAGGAGACAGACAGAGACTTCCGACACGGATACATCAGGCACAGAAGAGTCAGTACAGAGGAACTTAAGAACAGGTAACAAACGAAAAATAAAGAAAGGGAGATATCAACAACCCAAAAGGCCCGCCCAAGAGAATAGATCAAATCCACAATTATGCCCCACAGTAGCCATAAGACAACCCTATATGGGACTAAGCCACACAATGACCAATATGGATGTAAATCCATCCTTGGGTGTAACATCTATCTCCACATCTACACAACCCTTCTCCTTTGGTCAGTCAGCAAATGCTGGAGCCAGTGTAGCTCCGAATACAACCGTGAGCCATGCATCGACAACACAGGTGAATACTCAGCCAAGTGCACCAATAGCCCCCCTTTTTTTAGGACAGGCAGGGATCCAACTGAGGGATCGAGAAAAATGGGGTTACAGCAAATAGAAGATCAAATAACAATTGATGAAGTGAATGATAGACAAATTATCAATCTGTCTGAGCATGTACTCACAATGGCACAGAAAACACTCCTTAAAAAAGGCTTGACATTCTCACCTGTTCCACAGTGTGATAAATTCATGTGGATAAAGGATGTTAACCTTTTCGCACGGAAGTTGGCATTACATAAGGTCCATAAACAGGAAGAATGGGACCTAAAAAAGATGTATGAAAATGAAAGGAGATGTGTCCAGACCTTGGAAGATCTACTCAAAGAGAATGAGGGACAATGTATCCCTCCAGACCCCCCTTTCTCGTCTCTTAAACCTAAGTCAAAAACTACTCCCTCCTTTGTACAGTTTAAGGAGATTGACACTTTTGTGAATCTGGTGACGCAGGATATTAAATCTCTGAAAATGAGGAAAGACCAGATTGCACCCAATTTGAGCACTCAGGAACTGGAGGCCCTTGAAGAACTTAAGGAAAATGAAAATATCATAATTAAGCCCAGTGACAAGGGTGGAAACATAGTCATCCAAAACAGGGATGACTATGTTGGAATGGTACTGAGATTGCTGAGGGACAAAAAAACATATCAAATACTCCCGAACGATCCCACTAAGACCTATGCAAATGAATTGAAAACTCTACTCTGTGATGCCAGATCTAGAGATTTAATATCAAAAGACGAATTCCTGTACCTTCTTAAGAAAGATCCGACCATCTCCACATTCTATGCACTGCCTAAAGTGCATAAGGATAAAATTCCTATCCCTGGAAGACCAATAGTGTCCGGAAATGACAATTTAACCCAAGGGATCAGTCAATATATTGACCAGATACTGAGACCCTTTGTCACCACACTTCCATCTTATATCAAGGACACAAAAGACCTCCTCTTGAAAATCAATGAAATAACAATAACGTCAAACACCATCTTAGCAAGCCTGGATGTCGAATCCCTATATAGTAATATCGAGCACTCACTAGGGCTTAAAGCAGTTCACCAATTCCTCAGTACAAGGAGTAGGAACTTTCACCAACACAATCACCTTGTTCTATCTATGCTAGAATTTGTTTTGGAGCACAATTTTTTTATTTTTCAAGGGCACTTTTACAGGCAGATTAATGGAACCGCGATGGGGACATCATGTGCCCCCACTTATGCAAATTTATTTTTGGGGTGGTGGGAAAATGATTTGGTGTTCACGGAGGGGATGTCGTCATATACCTGCCACATCCTCTTTTGGGGCAGGTATATAGACGACATCCTCATCCTATGGGATGGGGGACAATCACTATTTAAAGAATTCACTCAAATATTAAACACTAATAATATAGGGATGAGATATACATATGAAATACAGGAAAAGGAGATAGTCTTCCTCGATTTAAAAATTAAAATTCTGGAGAATGGACGTCTTAACACAGAAGTGTACAGGAAACCAACTTCGACCAATAGTTACTTGCATTGGACTAGCTGGCATCCGGAGCCCCTCAGGAGAGGAATACCTACGGGCCAATATTTAAGGGCCCGTAGGAATTGCTCTGATGAGGGGACTTTTGAGAGGGAGAGTGAACATCTCTATGAGAGGTTTAAAAGGAGGGGATATCCATCTGCCCCCCTAAAAAAAAGCTTATAATAGAGCCAGGACTATAAATAGAGAAGACCTCTTAAAACCCTCCCCCCAGAAAAAGAATGATATCATTCGATGTATAGGTACCTTCGATGGATACAATAAAGAGATACAGAACATCCTAAAGAAATATTGGTATATAATACAATCAGACAGTGATCTAAGACCAATACTCACCAGCAATCCAAGTGTAACATACAGAAGAGGGTCCAACCTAAAGGATCAATTGGTGCACAGCCACCTAAAGGAAAAAGGAACAAGTAGTATTCAAAATAGAGAGAAGTATCAAGGGTCATCACCGTGTGGAGACTGCACCTTTTGTAAATACATCCCACGAATTAAAAAATTTATTAATCCAGCTGACAAAAGGGTGTATGAGATCAGACAACTGATCACATGCAAAACCCAAGGAGTGGTGTACATAGCATCATGCCCGTGTCCCAGATTATATGTGGGAAAAACCACTCAGGAATTGAGACGGCGGATATCAGGTCATCTAAGCTCAATAGAAACAGAGAAAGATACACCCATTGCAAGACATATAAAATATGTACATGGGAATAATAAATCAGTACTACGTTTCTGGGGCATAGAGAAAGTAACCATGGGCCCTAGGGGAGGCAATCTTGACAAAAAACTACTACAGAATGAAGCCAGATGGATTCAACGACTTAATACAATGAGTCCAGTGGGCCTGAATGAGGGCTTCACATGTGCAGCATTCATATGACACCTCAAATGTGGGAATAAAATAAAATAAACAAATAAACAATAAATGATAGAAGGTTATAGAAATATACCTTCCACATATATCTCTCTTTTTAGATATAAAGAAAGATTGTAGGTAATGACTACAATAAACAGATTAAAAGGATTAGATCAAAGGTTTGATCAGAAAAAATACAGGCCATAACATATTTAAAGGTGAAAAAAATCCGAGAGACGAATCTAAAAAACCATGAATAAATAAAGGGAAAAGTCTCCATAATGAAATAAATAAAAAATAAAAACAAAAATATGAACATATTATATAGTACTGACCCGTTGGTTGGAAGTCTGCCCATGTGCAGTTCGGTGTCTCCCTTTCCTTTTTGTTTGGTGGGTTTATGGTGTGGGATATGGCTGGTCGTCGGGAGGAACCCTATCCTGGTGGTCTGGTGGATCTGGATTAGTGCTGGGCTATGGGAAAAATACTAATATTACAGTGTATAGTAATGTACATATAAATGAGGTGATATAGGTAGAAATACAGCCCCATAAAGATTGGAAATATGATAGGGGCATGATAGTAACAAAATGTAATAGGATAGAAACACCAGCATCTATATATGCACATTAATGGAAAGAACAGAATGATATGGCTAAGCTCCGATACCCCTTAATACCCCAGGCGCAAGCACAGAGGACAAGGAGAAAAGTCATTCCAATTCGGGAGTGTACGAACATAAATCAAAGTCCCGACGCACGCGCATAAGCTCATAGAGTAAAAAATTAACAAACACCGGACGCAGGCGCAGAAGACAGGGGAGACGAGGAAATCCAAGTCCCAGAGCATGCGCATATGATAGGAACTCTAGCTGACAATATATCTATTTCCCCACGCATGCGCACAACCCATAGCAAGACAGAAATTGTTAAATACCGGACGCATGCGTGGAATATATTCTGGGAAATAGTCTATGCTGCCACGCATGCGTACCAACTCATAGTAATGGGAGAAAATCTAAAGACCGGACGAAAGCGCAGAATATATGTTGGAAAATAGTCTATGTCGGCACGCACTCGCATACTATTTACAGCGGCGGGAGAGAATGTTCAAACACTGGACGCATGCGCAGATGATACTATACTCCGTCTCACTCGGAAGTAATGTGTGATTGGCCACAATAGACATCAGTCAACGCGAGGCTGCGATGTGATAGGCGATCTTTAAGCGTGACCCACCCTACTAGTATAAAGAGGTGGAATTAGCAGACGCTCGTGTTGATAGTAGCTCCATTCCCCTGAAGACGCCGCTTATGCGGTGAAACATGTTGGGGGAGCTGTGTCTTTAACAATTTTAATTAATTGGTAGGGCTGTGAATGGATAGGGAACGGCGATCTGCAGACGCCGTATCCCCCTGAGGGCCAGAGTGCTAATATGACAAGCAGCCTGTAAATAGGCAGTATAGGACATATCATATGGGCTAAGCCTAAAACATAATAATCAGCAAGTGCGGTATTGCGGGTCAAAGACCTGACAATAGGCGACACCTATAGATACCCAAGCGCAATTACATGGGCTGAATACTAGTAGCCTATGTGCGATACATATGTGGGAAAGAGCAAGTCCTTGAACAATATAACAATCCTCGTAGCCCACAGGTCCATGTCCTCCATATACCTTTTAAAAAGTGTGTGTTTTTTCTGTGTTGGAATATAGTTATTAAAAGACAAATAAAAGTTATTTTTTAATAGGACCAGAAACGGGAATTATAGCCAGTAGGCTATTGGAATAAATTAATTAATATCCTGGGTTAGTGGATCATTTGGTAATATATACTTGTTGTGGGACTACGCATCTGGGCTCGAATGGCGTTGTTGTGTGTAAAATTTAAACGGAGAAGCCATACGTGAGAGACTCTAATGGCGGAGACATGTGTAACACTGAAAGAGAGAAGCCATGCGTGAGAGACTAATGGCGGAGTCATATGTGTAAACTAACCGGAGAAGCCACGCGTGAGAGACTAATGGCGGAGTCATACGTGTAACACTAAAATGGAGAAGCCATGCGTGAGAGACTCTAATGGCTAAGCCATGCGTGAGAGACTCTAATGGCTAAGCCATATGTAACACTAAAAGGGGAGAAGCCATGCGTGAGAGACTCTAATGGCTAAGCCATGGGTGAGAGACTCTAATGGCTAAGCCATATGTAACACTAAAAGGGGGAAGCCATGCGTGAGAGACTCTGATGGCTAAGCCATGCGTGAGAGACTCTAATGGCGGAGTCATATGTAACACTAAAAGGGGAGAAGCCATGCGTGAGAGACTCTAATGGCTAAGCCATTCATGAGAGACTCTAATGGCGGAGTCATATGTAACACTAAACAGGGGAGAAGCCATGTGTGAGAGACTCTAATGGCTAAGCCACGCGTGAGAGACACTAATGGCGGAGTCATATGTACCACTAAAGTGGGAAGCCATACGTGAGAGACTCTAATGGCGGAGCCATGAGTGAGAGACTCTAATGGCGGAGTCATATGTGACACTAAAAGGGGGAAGCCATACGTGAGAGACTCTAATGGCGGAGCCATGAGTGAGAGACTCTAATGGCGGAGTCATATGTGTAACATTAAAACGGAGAAGCCGTTCGTGAGAGACTAATGGCGGAGTCATATGTGTAAACCTAAAACGGAGAAGCTATGCGTGAGAGGCTCTGATGGCGGAGTCATGTGTGTAAAACTAAAACGGAGAAGCCATACGTGAGAGACTAATGGCTAAGCCATGTGTGAGAGACTAATGCCGGAGTCATATGTATAAACCTAAAACGGAGAAGCCATGCGGGAGAGACTAATGGCGGAGTCATATGTGTAAACCTAAAAACCGAAGAAGCCATGCGTGAGAGACTAATGGCGAAGCCATGCGTGGGAGGCTCTAATGGCGGAGTCATGTGTGTGAAACTAAACGGAGAGCCATGCGTGAGAGACTCTAATGGCGGAGCCAAGCGTGAGAGACTCATGGCGGAGTCATATGTGTAAACCTGAAAACGGAGAAGCCATGCGTGGGAGACTCTAATGGTGGAGCCATATGTGTAACACTAAAACGGAGAAGTCATGCGTGAGAGACTAATGGCGGATTTTTTATTATATATATTATTATTTATTTATTTTTTTATTATGACCACTTATGCAGCTCCAGTATGACTTGGGGACTCGCATAACCATGACCCTCTCCGACAACCTAGGACTCTAACCAGCCTACACCATATTGTACCCCTAACGAACAACATGAAGGACGGTCATCGGGCCCCCTAAGCCATGAGGCCCCCTGAGCCAAGAGACTGACCTGGATGACCTTACGGTGACGATAAGTAATTTAAAACGTGAGCCAGACCTAATGGAAAATGCATAGACATTAGTGATCCGAACCACTTGCATAAACAAAACATTAACCAACCGCGAAATTGAAACCGATGGGAGAAAAACAAGAGCCAGAGGCATTGCATTTCGCTAAGAAAAGACACTTGTCATGACAAACAAATGAACAACTGTGAAAACATTGTAGGAACTTACTCCTATTGGCCCACTGTCCACTAGGGAGCTATTTGGTTAACTGGGGCAGGAGATCAATCTGAGTGAATGCGAACCAGAAGTAAAGGAGACCAGTCTGAGTGAATGCCAACCAGGATTTAAAGAACACCAACAGAAAAGGGTGGGCCTAAGGAATGTAACAAACCACCGAGGAAAGAAACGTAAGCCTGAAAAGAAAGCAGCTATGTTTATTGGAAGAGCGTATCAGAGCGGTGTGCTGATAGCCCTAGTAAGAATACAGAGTAACCATTATGTGCAATGAAAAGAAATGCAGCTTTAAGTGGAAGCGGAGTATAACACATGATGTAAGAACAAGTGGGTAAATGCAGCTCTGGATGTGAGTGGAGCCTAAAAACGTAGTATGGGCACAGCTCTGAGTATGAATATAAGGAGCATGGTATAAAGCAGCCGTATGAATGCAATCTGAAAGTGAGCAGAGTATTAATGTAATGCAACAGCGAACGCTGCTCTAGTAGTGAATGGCGTATAGGACAAAATGTAAGTGCAGACACACGGATGTAGCTTTGAAGGTAACAATCCTAACCACGATCATTTGACCATTGGAGCCCAACCCCCTTCGCCCCAGAGCGCTACACGTCACGGACCGCTTTTAAATCATTGACTGTTGATCCACATTTACCATCACTTAAACCCAGCACGCGTAGCTTGAGACACTGCGTATTTGGGTACTCAGAGAGGACAGACAGACACGTGAGCCTGACAATACATGGTGATGCGCGACTAGCGCCCCAGCGATGAGGGGGCGCAGCTGATTGTTGCAGAATACCCGGGCCGTACTGCCCCTTATGAAAATTTCCCCTACACGACCTATCATGCAGCAGGATAATGTCACCATCACCAACATTTCCTCTTTCCCCCCCCCCCCCCCTCTCCCACAGGCAGATAGTCCCCTTTTTTTTTTTTCTTCTCCCATTACCTTCAATTATTTACTGAGACTGGCGCCCTGTAAAGGAAGATGTACTTGATGATCGAATCCCAGAATTGCAGTGCCACGGCCCTATCATCCCCAGACAATACCTTCAGCACACCCACAGTAAGCGCTGCTTTAGTACGAGATACCGAACTGCCACTAGCGACAACCTGTGGAAGAAAACATGTGAGGAGGCGGGTTGATGCGCCGCAAGGACCGGGCGTGCGTGCCAGTGATCCGGCTGCCGCTGGTGAGTATGAACGTGTCTGGCTGGTGTCTGCGCCCCTACTTACCCTCCGTGTGCGCCTCATACTTACCCACCGGAGGACGTATCAGGGGGATCGCGTTCCACGCCGACGCCGGAGCAAGAGTGTGAGCGTGAGCACCGGCAGGAGAATCCCGGAAGTGACGTCTGAGCTGAAGCTGCAGACCGCGTCACCCGGGAGCTCGCCGCTCCCACCTTTTGTAGTGGTGCTGGCGCCTCCCCTCACACAAATGCGGCGTCTACCGCGCCTATACAAGTCAGACAAAAAAATATCAAAATCCATACAGCAAATAGAAAGCTGAACCCACAATAAACACAAGTACAATAAAGACAACAATAAGACCATGTGGCAGAACTCATGTTTCAGCTACGTTTAAATAAATTAATTAATATACTGGAAATTGCCCGGGGCGCTAAAATGCAAGGAAACTGGGCCCAAACAATGCCATTTACTGTGTCCAGGCACAATGGACCTCTGCCAGGAAGCCGCCTGACAAGATTAAACATTAGTTGCACTGATGATGCAAACCCTGCATTATCATTGCAGTTCTGATGCTTAGAAAGTTAAAGGACCTGTCCTGAAAGATCTAAGAGTAAAGGAACTGCATGGAAAATGGTGTAGTTCCGAGGTTAAGACTGTGTAGGGATATGTGAAGTGATCTTCGGATCCTAGATCCGAAATTGCTTCGCGCAAAAACTTCGGTTTAATACTGTACGGAGATCCGTCTCTGTACAGCATTAAAATGTGTGGCCTTCCGATGAGGCAAAGTCAGTTATTCCCGAAGTCTCGCAAGACTTTGGTAAATAACTTCTGTATTTGATTTTTTTACTGGAAAATAGTTTTAAAACTTGGATACGAACTCGACTTCGGTTCCTAGGTACCGATTGGAACCATAGTCGAGTTCGGATCCAACTTTTAAAATGGTTTCAAGTTCAAAAATCAAATACCGAAGTTATTCACAGAAGTCTTGCAAGACTTTAGGAATAACTGACTTCGCCTCGCCGGAGCCCATACATTTTAATGCTGTATGGAGACGGATCTCTGTATAGCATTAAACTGAAGTTTTGAGTGAAGCGACTTCGGATCTAGATTTTGAAGCTCGCTTCACTCATCACCTATGAAGGACCTATGATGACATCATCAAAGGTCCTTCACCCCTGATGTCTATTACAGAATTGCAGGAGAAGCTCTCCAACTCCAGCCACCCTGCTCCTGTCCTGCAAATTATAAGAAAAGTGAGACATTTACAGTAAATGGTGACAATTCTACTGCCAGTGGGGGAGAAGGCTGTTTTGTAATCCCAGTCTGGCCCTGTCACATGTCCAAATAAGTCATTGAAATGCAATTACATGATGCGCGCAATTTACCTAGTCGCATACTGCACACAGCTCACAGACTGGCTCAGTCCTGCAGCCTATGAGAGTGGCTGGCGGTGTGTGCAGTGATGAGCCATTAGAGCATGCACACCTGGTTCTCTCGTAGGTCGCTCCCAGCTCAAGTCCACAGTCTCTGGGCACTGTTAGTGGCTCTGCAGTGAGGTATTACTTTTTTTTTTTCAGAGGGAATTTTAGTGATGGGAGTGAGAGGCTAAATAGGGTTTGGGACTTGCCTCATAGGTTTATTACTGTGGGAGCTTAAGTGATGTCAGGCCCATGGGAATTTACTAATTAGAGTAGTACTAGTGAAATTCAAATGGACCTGCTAAGCAGACTACATTAGTGCACCACAAGAATAATTCTCCTTATTAATGCAGTGTACCAGACCACAGGGGCAACACATGAGTTACGGTGGAACGATGGGGGTAGTAATTCATTTACTCACAGTTAGCAGAGCCTCCCTCTGCCGGCAGTGCAGCGGAGGGAAGGACAGCACTAAATCCTCTGGGGCACTCTCTATCGCAGGGAACACCAGCCAGATGGAAGTTGAGGTGCCTTAGATAATATAGGTGTTTAAGGTGCTTTGGTGGCTGGGCTCCTGTGTTCGTGATGCCAGCACTGTAAGGTGCAAATGTTCAGAGTAGTAGAAAGGATGAAGAGTCAGTTGTAGTAGAAAGCAGTTGAACATTTACTGAATCAATCATCTCAGGGCAGTTGTTACAGTTCATCAATACAGCAAAAGCAGTAATCCAGATGTTGGTTTAACTGGAATTCCTTATAACAGGTCTGGCAATTGTCAGTTGATGCGTGCTCTCAAGATTTTCTAGCACTCAGGTTATAATAATGATTTCCTATTTATGTTTAGCAATCAAATAAGGGCGTTCTCCATCGTGACAGGCAAACTCTCTGCTACATTATTTCTTGCAGGATGCTCTCCTGAAATATTCAGGTTCACTATGTCACTATTTAGTGAAAAAGGATAATTCTGCGCACTAATTATCCAGTTGTGTCCAGGTACCTTTTAGTTCCTCCTGGTCACTTGCTTGTGCTTGTAAAGTCCCTTGGCTAGACTCAGCTCTAATCTTCACTAGACTTGCTTTATATTCATACATAGACTCACTTGTCTGTGCTAGGCCGCTGTGACTACTTAGTCTGTCCTCTCCAGGCTTGATCAGGGCCCAGAGCAAAGAAAGGCAGCTATATCTTGGTCTAAGACTGCTCTCCTCCTCCATACACTAACTTCTCCTCTCTGTTTCTCTTTACACACTCAACTTGAACTAACTTTATTAAAACACCCCGATACATATAATATGTGCCGCCAGCACCACCTAGGGGCAAACATATAAGCCCACATATAAGCACATAGTGGGACACTGCATTAACTCCATTGCAACCAAGTGCCATGCATCTATAACACGTGCGACAGTGACAGTTGGAGACCCTGAGGAAAAGACTGGTGGTTTATTACTGAATCTGCCTTCTCCTTTTTGCTTGGTGCATAGCACTAAATGAGTAGGATTCGGCTATGCAGCTACCGTACCTCTAGTGGACCTAGCAATAATGTGATCTCTGGTTGTCTCCGGAGAAGAGTAGAGCTTCTGGGTTTAGCAGACCCTGAATGTCTCTGCTGGCGTAAAAAGGGCATATCCACAGGTTAGTGCGATATTGGGCACTGGCAATCCACACTATGCCACTGCATCAGGGACACTCTTTCTGGCCTAGATTTACTATCACAATGGCTTCAGCTCAGATGCTAGGCTTAAATGTAATAATTTTGTTCTAGACACATAGTGGTAGTATATTTTCAAGCAAGACCATTTGTAGTTGCTTAATTTCATCTACTGAAAGGTAAAATTTTGCAAATGTGTACATAGCCTTTAACCACCTCCGGACCGCTGTACGCACAGACGCGTCCTGGAGATGGTTGATTCATTCCTCCTGGACGCGCCGGCGCGTCCTCTCGCGAGACGCGAGATTTCGGTCACAGCCGGCCCGCGCATGCGCATCGCGGGCCGGCAAAAGTTAGAGGAGTATTTCATCAGCAACCTGCCAGCCAATGATCGTCGCTGGCAGGTTGCTGATTTTTAAAAAATCGAATCACAAGCCAGATAACAGATCATATTAGTAAATATGATCTGTTATATGGCTTCTCTGCTTTTCTGCTGGTCCTTTTCGTCGGTTGGATCCAGCAGAGAAGCAGACATCACTGTGAGTACACACCAAACACTGCCCTTAGCCCCTGATCACCATCCATCACCCCCATCATCCAAATTAACCCCTTGATCGCCCCCTGTCAATCACTTAGTGAAAGACAAAAAGTGATCAGTGTAAACTGACACTTTTTTTTTTTCACTAGTATTGGCTGTTAGGTTTTAGGGATAGTTTAGGCCCCTTGGTTAGGTAGTTAGCGTCAGTTAGCGCCCACCCCACCGCACCGCAGTCACTTTTATTCGCTGTTTAGCGTATCGCTAATCAGCATTTGTACTTTTATAGTATCTGTAAGTGATCAAAACTGATCACGGTCAGATCTATAATAGTATTAGTGTCACTTTAGTTCGCCCTCCACCCAAAACGCAGTGTTTGCCCGATCAGGCCTGATCGGTCGCCCACACGTGCGTTCACCCACGCCCGCCCCACCGCAGTGATAAAAAATTTTTTTTTTTTGATCACTGCACATTCACTTTACACGCTCTGCGGCGATAAAAAAATCAGTTTTGATATTTTTTATCAACCGCAGCGGCCTCCGGTACTTCGCTAGCCTCCCCTTTGTAAGACAGGCTTGCTTTTTTTCTTGGGTAGTCTCAGGGAATACCCCTAAATTTAGTAGTCCAAATGTCAAACAGGGGGTATTCTTCTGAAGAGGCCTACAGGATTCTGACCCAGTCGGATGAGGAGTGGGAACCCTCATCTGATGAATCTAGCGGGTCAGAATATGAACCTGTAGAAAGCAGTGGCTCTCTGACCCAAAGTTCGGACGAGGAGGTTGAGGTCCCTGGCAGCACCAGGCGTACCCGGCCCCGTGTCGCTAGACCACAGGTTATGCAGGATCCGCTTCAAGAGCAGCAGAGTGGGGCTGTCGCTGCCGGATCACGTGGTGAGGCATACACCAGCAGCGCAGCCCTTCCTGGACCTAGTACCAGCACTGCCGTACAACATGGTGAAGTAGCGAGCACCAGAAGGGCAGTTGAAGCTGGTACGGTGGCACGTGCACTAGTTACCCCGTCGCAGCCACCGCACAGACAGGCCCGTAGAGCCCCTAGAATCCCTGAGGTGCTGGCAAACCCTGATTGGCAGTCACCAACTTCAGCCGCACCAGTAGTTCCCCCTTTCACCGCCCAGTCTGGAGTTCGGGTTGAGACGGCTCAGATCAGTACGGCCCTGGGATTTTTTGAGCTGTTCTTGACTGCGGAGCTCTTGGACTTAGTCGTGGCAGAGACCAACCAATATGCCACACAATTTATAACCGCAAACCCGGGAAGCTTTTATGCCCAGCCTTTCCGGTGGAAACCAGTCCAAGTTTCCGAACTTAAAATTTTTCTGGGCCTTCTCCTCAACATGGGCCTGACAAAAAAGCATGAATTGCGGTCATATTGGTCAACACACCCAATTCATCACATGCCCATGTTCTCTGCTGCTATGTCCAGGACACGATTTGAGGCCATCCTGCGTTTCCTGCACTTTAGCGACAACACCACCTCCCGTCCCAGAGGCCACCCAGCTTTTGACCGGCTCCACAAAATTCGACCCCTCATAGACCATTTCAACCAGAAATTTGCAGATTTGTATACCCCTGAGCAAAACATCTGCGTAGACGAGTCCCTAATACATTTTACCGGGCGCCTTGGCTTCAAACAGTACATCCCAAGCAAGCGTGCCCGGTATGGGGTCAAATTGTATAAGCTCTGTGAAAGGGCCACAGGCTATACCCACAAATTTCGGATCTATGAGGGAAAAGATCAGACCCTGGAGCCGGTCGGTTGCCCTGACTACCTGGGGAGCAGTGGGAAGACAGTCTGGGACTTGGTGTCACCCTTATTCGGCAAGGGGTACCATCTTTATGTGGACAATTTTTACACAAGTGTGGCCCTCTTTAGGCATTTGTTTCTAGAACGGATTTGCGCCTGTGGCACCGCGCGAACTAGTCGCGTGGGCTTCCCCCAACGGCTTGTAACCACCGGTCTTGCAAGGGGGGAGAGGGCTGCCTTGTGTAACGAAGAACTGCTCGCGGTGAAATGGAGAGACAAGCGTGACGTTTACATGCTCTCCTCCATTCACGCAGACACGACAATACAAATTCAAAGGGCAACCCGTGTCATTGAAAAGCCCCTCTCAGTCCACGACTATAATGCGCTCATGGGAGGGGTGGACTTCAATGACCAGATGTTGGCTCCCTATTTAGTTTCCCGCAGAACCAGACGCTGGTATAAGAAGGTGTCTGTATATTTAATTCAATTGGCGCTCTACAATAGTTTTGTTCTCTACAGTAAGGCTGGGAGAACACGATCCTTCCTCAAATTCCAGGAAGAGATCATCGAGAACCTCCTTTACCCAGGAGGTTCCGTGGCCC
Organism: Bufo bufo; assembly: GCF_905171765.1. Lineage (NCBI taxonomy): Eukaryota > Metazoa > Chordata > Amphibia > Anura > Bufonidae > Bufo > Bufo bufo. The sequence goes on from NC_053391.1 coordinate 82,546,173, forward strand.
CATCCACCAGTGTAGTTAGCCGTCTACACGAGCGACATTTCCCCAGTGTCGTTGCTGGTACCTCAACCCAACCGCCACCCCGAAAAAAATGTCGTGTCTGTAGCAGGAGTGGAATAAGGCGTGACACCCGCTATTTCTGTCCTGACTGTCCGGACCACCCTGCCCTATGCTTAGGAGAGTGTTTCCGGAAGTACCACACACAGGTACACCTAGCATAGGGATCACATCTCACCAGGACAGGCACACAGGGCTATTAGGGCCCTTTCTCTCACAGCTGCTGCAAACCTCTCCTTTCACCTGGGATAAAGTGCATAACGTACTTCGCCACATCTTTGGGCGATTTGCGCTTTGCACATTGTCCCATGGGGAAGGAGAGGTTTGTTCTATAAAGGTAAAAAAAAAAAAACAAAAAAAAAATTACCGGTAAGTAAAAAAGTTAAATAAGTTTAAAAAAGTTAATATGTTCTGTTCTAAAGTTAATAAAGTTATTGCTTTGCGGCCTGGTTTTTTCTTTTTTGTTTTGTTTTTTTTACCTTCCAGGTGGACCATCCGATCGACCAGCTGCAGCACTGATGTGCATTCGGACAGAAGCATTGCGCTGCTGTCAGATTACACGCAAGTCGGTGTATGCGGCGCTGCAAGACGAGATTTCTCCTCTGCAGTAAAAGATATGTTTGCCAAGGCATATGAGCTGAGGAGGTGGCGGTGTTCATATACTTTGGCAAACACTTTGTATATATAAAAAAAAAAATCCCGGCAATGATTTATTCATCCACATCGATTGATGTGAATGGAGAAATCTGGTTTGCCAGGGCATACGAGCTGAAGTGGGTATGGATGTTGGGCGGAGCTCCTATGTCCTGGCAGACGCCTTTCCCCTCCTTTTTTCTTTTTTTGGCAGAGATTTTTTCATCCACATTGATCGATGCGAATGAAGAAATCTGTGCCGTTCATTTTTTTCTTTCAGCCCAGAGGCTGAACGGAAAAAAAAAATCTCATTACCCGTATGCTCAATATAAGGAGAATAGCAGAAACTCCTAATGCTGGGCATACATGTAATGATTGCGGAGACCCTCAAATGCCAGGGCAGTACAAACACCCCACAAATAACACCATTTTGGAAAGAAGACACCCCAAGGTATTCGCTGAGGGGCATATTGAGTCCATGAAAGATTGAAATTTTTGTCCCAAGTTAGCGGAAAGGGAGACTTTGTGAGAACAAAATCTAAAAAATCAATTTCCGCTAACTTGTGCCAAAATTTTTTTTTTTCAATGAACTCGCCATGCCCCTCATTGAATACCTTGGGGTGTCTTCTTTCCAAAATGGGGTCACATGTGGGGTATTTATACTGCCCTGGCATTTTAGGGGCCCCAAAGCGTGAGAAGAAGTCTGGTATACAAATGTCTAAAAATGCTCTGCTAAAAGGAATTTGGGCCCCTTTGCCCACCTAGGCTGCAAAAAAGTGTCACACATCTGGTATCTCCGTACTCAGGAGAAGTTGAGGAATGTGTTTTGGGGTGTCTTTTTACATATACCCATGCTGGGTGAGATAAATATCTTGGTCAAATGCAAACTTTGTATAAAAAAAATGGGAAAAGTTGTCTTTGCCAAGATATTTCTCTCACCCAGCATGGGTATATGTAAAATGACACCCCAAAACACATTCCCCACCTTCTCCTGAGTACGGAGATACCAGATGTGTGACACTTTTTTGCAGCCTAGGTGGGCAAAGGGGCCCACATTCCAAAGAGCACCTTTCGGATTTCACAGGTCATTTACCTACTTACCACACATTAGGGCCCCTGTAAAATGCCAGGGCAGTATAACTACCCCACAAGTGACCCCATTTTGGAAAGAAGACACCCCAAGGTATTCCGTGAGGGGCATGGCAAGTTCCTAGAATTTTTAATTTTTAGTCACAAGTTAGTGGAAAATGATGATTTTTTTTTTTTTTTTTTTTTCATACAAAGTCTCATATTCCACTAACTTGTGACAAAAAATAAAAACTTCCATGAACTCACTATGCCCATCAGCGAATACCTTGGGGTCTCTTCTTTCCAAAATGGGGTCACTTGTGGGGTAGTTATACTGCCCTGGCATTCTAGGGGCCCAAATGTGTGGTAAGGAGTTTGAAATCAAATTCAGTAAAAAATGACCTGTGAAATCCGAAAGGTGCTCTTTGGAATGTGGGCCCCTTTGCCCACCTAGGCTGCAAAAAAGTGTCACACATCTGGTATCTCCGTACTCAGGAGAAGTTGAGGAATGTGTTTTGGGGTGTCTTTTTACATATACCCATGCTGGGTGAGATAAATATCTTGGTCAAATGCCAACTTTGTATAAAAAAAATGGGAAAAGTTGTCTTTTGCCAAGATATTTCTCTCACCCAGCATGGGTATATATAAAATGACACCCCAAAACACATTCCCCACCTTCTCCTGAGTACGGAGATACCAGATGTGTGACACTTTTTTGCAGCCTAGGTGGGCAAAGGGGCCCATATTCCAAAGAGCACCTTTCGGATTTCACAGGTCAATTTTTACAGAATTTGATTTCAAACTCCTTACCACACATTTGGGCCCCTAGAATGCCAGGGCAGTATAACTACCCCACAAGTGACCCCATTTTGGAAAGAAGACACCCCAAGGTATTCCGTGAGGGGCATGGCGAGTTCCTAGAATTTTTTATTTTTTGTCACAAGTTAGTGGAAAATGATGATTTTTTTTTTTTTTTCATACAAAGTCTCATATTCCACTAACTTGTGACAAAAAATAAAAACTTCCATGAACTCACTATGCCCATCAGCGAATACCTTGGGGTCTCTTCTTTCCAAAATGGGGTCACTTGTGGGGTAGTTATACTGCCCTGGCATTCTAGGGGCCCAAATGTGTGGTAAGGAGTTTGAAATCAAATTCTGTAAAAATTGACCTGTGAAATCCGAAAGGTGCTCTTTGGAATATGGGCCCCTTTGCCCACCTAGGCTGCAAAAAAGTGTCACACATCTGGTATCTCCGTACTCAGGAGAAGGTGGGGAATGTGTTTTGGGGTGTCATTTTATATATACCCATGCTGGGTGAGAGAAATATCTTGGCAAAAGACAACTTTTCCCATTTTTTTATACAAAGTTGGCATTTGACCAAGATATTTATCTCACCCAGCATGGGTATATGTAAAAAGACACCCCAAAACACATTCCTCAACTTCTCCTGAGTACGGAGATACCAGATGTGTGACACTTTTTTGCAGCCTAGGTGGGCAAAGGGGCCCACATTCCAAAGAGCACCTTTCGGATTTCACAGGTCATTTTTTACTGAATTTGATTTCAAACTCCTTACCACACATTTGGGCCCCTAGAATGCCAGGGCAGTATAACTACCCCACAAGTGACCCCATTTTGGAAAGAAGACACCCCAAGGTATTCCGTGAGGGGCATGGCGAGTTCCTAGAATTTTTTATTTTTTGTCACAAGTTAGTGGAAAATGATGATTTTTTTTTTTTTTTTTTTTTCATACAAAGTCTCATATTCCACTAACTTGTGACAAAAAATAAAAACTTCCATGAACTCACTATGCCCATCAGCGAATACCTTGGGGTCTCTTCTTTCCAAAATGGGGTCACTTGTGGGGTAGTTATACTGCCCTGGCATTCTAGGGGCCCAAATGTGTGGTAAGGAGTTTGAAATCAAATTCTGTAAAAATTGACCTGTGAAATCCGAAAGGTGCTCTTTGGAATATGGGCCCCTTTGCCCACCTAGGCTGCAAAAAAGTGTCACACATCTGGTATCTCCGTACTCAGGAGAAGTTGAGGAATGTGTTTTGGGGTGTCTTTTTACATATACCCATGCTGAGTGAGATAAATATCTTGGTCAAATGCCAACTTTGTATAAAAAAATGGGAAAAGTTGTCTTTTGCCAAGATATTTCTCTCACCCAGCATGGGTATATATAAAATGACACCCCAAAACACATTCCCCACCTTCTCCTGAGTACGGAGATACCAGATGTGTGACACTTTTTTGCAGCCTAGGTGGGCAAAGGGGCCCATATTCCAAAGAGCACCTTTCGGATTTCACAGGTCAATTTTTACAGAATTTGATTTCAAACTCCTTACCACACATTTGGGCCCCTAGAATGCCAGGGCAGTATAACTACCCCACAAGTGACCCCATTTTGGAAAGAAGAGACCCCAAGGTATTCGCTGATGGGCATAGTGAGTTCATAGAACTTTTTATTTTTTGTCACAAGTTAGTGGAATATGAGACTTTGTAAGAAAAAAAAAAAAAAAAAAAAAAAATCATCATTTACCGCTAACTTGTGACAAAAAATAAAAAGTTCTATGAACTCACTATGCCCATCAGTGAATACCTTAGGGTGTCTACTTTCAGAAATGGGGTCATTTGTGGGGTGTTTGTACTGTCTGGGCATTGTAGAACCTCAGGAAACATGACAGGTGCTCAGAAAGTCAGAGCTGCTTCAAAAAGCGGAAATTCACATTTTTGTACCATAGTTTGTAAACGCTATAACTTTTACCCAAACCATTTTTTTTTTACCCAAACATTTTTTTTTTATCAAAGACATGTAGAACTATAAATTTAGAGCAAAATTTCTATATGGATGTCGTTTTTTTTGCAAAATTTTACACCTGAAAGTGAAAAATGTCATTTTTTTGCAAAAAAATCGTTAAATTTCGATTAATAACAAAAAAAGTAAAAATGTCAGCAGCAAAGAAATACCACCAAATGAAAGCTCTATTAGTGAGAAGAAAAGGAGGTAAAATTCATTTGGGTGGTAAGTTGCATGACCGAGCAATAAACGGTGAAAGTAGTGTAGGTCAGAAGTGTAAAAAGTGGCCTGGTCTTTCAAGGTGTTTAAGCACTGGGGGCTGAGGTGGTTAAAGGCAACCTGTCACCAGGATTTTGTGCATAGAGCTGAGGGCATGGATTGCTAGATGGCCGCTAGCACATCCGCAATACCCAGTCCCCAAAGCTCTGTGTGCTTTTATTGTGTAAAAAAAACTATTTGATACATATGCAAATTAACCTGAGATGAGTCCTGTCCCTGACTCATCTCACATACAGCACTCATCTCAGGTTAATTTGCATATGTATCAAATCGTTTTTTTTACACAATAAAAGCACACAGAGCTATGGGGACTGGGTATTGCGGATGTGCTAGCGGCCATCTAGCAATCCATGTCCTCAGCTCTATACCCAAAATCCCGGTGACAGGTTCCCTTTAAGTATGATCTAACAAAATGCAATATGGAAAAGTAGCCCTAAGGCCCTTTGAAGGATTCAATGATGGCCACAAATAGGAAATTCCCCAAACAAGTATAATTGTAAAGTCCCTTTTTGACCATGTTGCTGCATTAACAATGGTTACAAAGACGTTAAAATGCCATTATGTGAAGTTTCTACAACAGGAGCCCACACTATCAATATGTGTATGACACAACTTAGAAAAGTGTTAATAGATCCATAAGTACCATTAATACTAAAACTCATAGTTTTAGTAGTAAAATTCATATACGGTAACTCCCAGCACTCTGCGTTCTTAGGTAGCTTCACATTACCATCTTGGTCATTTATCATAGACAAAACGTGTATCGATTTGTCTTTTTTCCAGCCTAAAAATGACAGGCTGTTAACAGCAGAAAGTCTAAGACAGAAGCTTGGCTCTAATACCTCTGTACAATTACTGTTTAATGAATTCAGACCAGTTCATTAAAAACGAAAATCACCGCAGAGACCTTTTAAGACTAATCATGCATGTTACAGTGATAAAGAGTTGGAGTTGTAAGTACAAGAGAACTTGAGCAGACAAAAGGATCGTGCAGACCAAGTAATTTACAACACAGGCAAACAATTGATAAGAAAATATATCAAATGATTGGTTTCTATTAGGAAAAGCTCAGTGGCAAACACATTATTTTCTATTTAGGATCTGTTCAAGATCAAGTATCTTGCGTAATCAAGAAGAAGCTCCCACACTTGGGACCTCTTCTCTAAACCAGAGCAGAGTGGTACTCAAAAACAACATCTCTTAGGCCCCTTTCACACGGGCGAGTATTCCGCGCGGATGCGGTGATTTTCATGCATCACTTGTGCGTTGTGTGAAAATCGCAGCATGCTCTATATTCTGCGTTTTTCACGCAACGCAGGCCTCATAGAAGTGAATGGGGTAGCGTGAAAACCGCAAGCATCCGCAAGCAAGTGTGGATGTGGTGCGATTTTCACGCACGGTTGCTAGGAGACGATCGGGATGGAGACCCGATCATTATTATTTTCCCTTATAACATGGTTATAAGGGAAAATAATAGCATTCTGAATACAAAATGCATAGTAAAATAGCGCTGGAGGGGTTAAAAAAATAAAAATAAAATTTAACTCACCTTAATCCACTTGCTCGTGCAGCCCGGCATCTCCTTCTGTCTCCTTTGCTGAACAGGACCTGTGGTGACGTCACTCCGGTCATCACATGATCTTTTACGATGGATCATGTGATGGATCATGTGATGACCGGAGTGACGTCACCACAGGTCCTGTTCAGCAATGGAGACAGAAGGAGATTCCAGCTCCGCGATCAAGTGGATTAAGGTGAGTTAAATTTTATTTATTTTTTTAACCCCTCCAGCGCTATTTTACTATGCATTCTGTATTCAGAATGCTATTATTTTCCCTTATAACCATGTTATAAGGGAAAATAATACAATCTACAGAACACCGATCCCAAGCCCGAACCTCTGTGAAGAAGTTCGGGTTTGGGTACCAAACATGCACGATTTTTCCCACGCGAGTGCAAAACGCATTACAATGTTTTGCACTCGCGCCGAAAAATCGCGCGTGTTCCCGCAACGCACCCGCACCTTTTCCCGCAACGCCCGTGTGAACTCAGCCTTAGGGTAAGACCACACGGTCAGGTTTCTGCATGAAGTTTTGGAAGCCAAGACCAGGAATGAATTTAAAAAAAGAGGTTGTATCTGTCCTGTGTACTTGCTATCCTTTTATGATCCATTCCTGATACTGACTTCCAAAACTGCAAACAGTCATCTGATTGTGTGGTCATACCCTTGGTCTGGCAGACCCAGTTTGCCTATTAGAAATGAACATATCAATTCTTAAAAATCTAAATTTGATCCAAAAAATTTGGATGCTTTAGAATTTCTTGAGATTTGCTTCAAATTTATCCCCCCAAAAAAGAGAGAGGGTGGATGAAGAGAGAGGGAGATAATTTTCCAGGCATTCAAATTATTTTTGATTTGGGTACAAGTGATTCATACCTAAATTGAATCACAAAGTCGAATCGCACCTGAAATGAAATTTACTAGTCACTATGTATGCTCAGGAATTTATCATGACTTACTGATATTTAAAGGGGTTGGTCCCTTTCTAGCTAGTGTTTACCAATGTGTATGTAAGATGACTATATGACACTTACTTATACAGCCTTTGCTGATATTCTGTACCGTTTGCTATGTTTCATAAGCTATGTCCCCTTGTTGCGCAAATATTTAGTTCTGTCCACATAGAGGTCCTGTACATAAGATGGCCACTGAACACATTGCACCTGCACTAAACTCTCAAAAGTACAAGTGCCGATGACAAGTGCAGTGTATTTGAATGGAGGAAACATCACATGGAGGTGAATTGCATGGTCACGTGACCCTCCATCAGCAGCCATTTTATGGACAAGACCTCTCTCTGGACAGCACAAAAGACTTGGCAAACAAGGGGCATACTTTATTAAATATAGAAAATGGCACAGAATTTCAGCAAAGTCTATATTAGTAAGTGCCATATGGTAACATAGTAACATAGTATATAACATAGTATATAAGGCCGAAAAAAGACATTTGTCCATCCAGTTCGGCCTGTCATCCTGCAAGTTGATCTAGAGGAAGGCAAAAAAAAAAAACGGGGAGGTAGAAGCCAATTTTTCCCACTTAAGGGGGAAAAAATTCCTTCCCGACTCCAATCAGGCAATCAGAATAACTCCCTAGATCAGTGATGGCGAACCTTTTAGAGACCGAGTGCCCAAACTGCAACCCAAAACCCACTTATTTAGTGCCGACACGGTAATTCACCCTGAATACTACAGTCCAGTATAGTGTATCTTCCATGTACTTTATCATTTAGCTATAATACCCTGCCTACATTCAGTGCGCTGCCTGCGCTGTTCATAGTGCGCCCTGCGCTGATGAATGGCAGGCAAAGTCTTTGGCATATTGGTACACCACAGACTTATTCCAGGATGTGGGTGCCCACAGAGGGGGCTCTGAGTGCCACCTCTGGCACCCGTGCCATAGGTTCGCCACCACTGCCCTAGATCAACGACCCCTCTCTAACATAAACATTGTTTAACCAACGGTAACCAGTAAGTGGTCAACCCCTTTAATATTCTAACTAGGGGTGTCTGGAGTCAGATTCTTGACCATCACTGGTTTAATTTAACTTTGGGTTGTCTTCATGAGCATTTATGTGTGCACAGTTTAGAAGAGAAATATGTACCGTATATAAAAATACCCTATGTAGACTACCACTTTCATATGCCCTCTGTTGCTAATAGGGATTCCTTTCCATTAGCCAAAATGACTCTTGCTTTGGAGGACTGAGCATGACCCATTAAACTGCCCCTATATACTGAATAACAGCTTCCCCTTGCCTCCATGCTTTGCCATGAGTGAGCGCTCACCACATTGGTTCATTACATAGCACACCAGGAGTACAGGGGTAGAGCTCACTGACAGAGCTGGCCATGCTGATCAGTGAGCAGAAACGGAGTTGTTATTTACTTATGTATTATTGTATATTTCATGTATTATAACTGTATTGGCCCCACTGTATAATGGAGCAGCGAAGGCAGAAGCTCGCCAGCTCCCAGCCTGTCTCCCTAGGCAGAGCAGAGGCTCTGAAAAAGATTGCTGCTGAGGGTCATTTCAGCCCTATTTTTCTACTATAAATAAAGGTTTTCCCCAAATAAAGTATAGAATAATGTTCCCTATCTCTGTCCCTACACATTGGCAAAATAAAATATGACAGTCACACTTTAAGACCTATATGCAGCGTGGCAAATATAGTCGTATTTGTTCAGATTAAATAAAAAACATACCTGTAACAATACATTTTGCAAATACAGTAGTTTTAGCTATGCTATTAAAACTGCCCTACTACTGTATTTTGTGTATGTGAATATATATCTGTATGGTCACAAACTGTTAAGAAAACTATTTAAAAAACACCTTTTAATCCCTTCAACCACCATGAAGCACATGAGGTAATGTATGGGGCGGGCTGCTGGGTCAGGTGCCAGCTGTATCTGTGACGGACGTTCCAGTGGCAGCTACCAGGAGATCAGAGAGACTGGCAACACATGGGTTAAATTGACAAGTTCCTTGCGGATCTTATTGTGTCTGTGTTTTGGTGAATGCCACACCCCTTGCTTCAGGTGTTGCTTGTTGGTAATTTACCTTCCCCATAAGTAGCCGCTTCTTATTCTTGGATGTGCGGTTTATAGATTTTCTTCCTGTCTTATTACTACCTGGTCGGTTGTACTCTGTGGTGCTTCTGGAGTTGCCAGTTTTCTACTTTAAGCTAAGTCTTGTATTTTCTTATTGTAATGTGTGTGTTATATTCCCTGTTGCTTGTATCTGGGCCTGAGACAGAGACTTCCATTCGTCCATCTGGGGAGGAATGAGTTGTCTCTGGTCCTAACCTTAGTCCAGGGCATTTTAGGGAAATAAGGGCCTAGGTATCCCGCATATGAATATTCCTACCTTCAAGGTCTATTCATATTGATAGGTAGTTAGAGCCCGGATCAGGATTGTTTAGGAGGTGACCTGTTCCTTCCCTAGTTTCCAGGCCCAGTTACTGTTCCCCTTCCCTCATGAGTTCAGTGTGGAGTTTCCCCCGACACTGATCGTGACAGTATAATACAGTAGGTACCCGGCAGCAATGACTGGGAGCGGTGATCCCACCATTCAGGTGCTGCATTCAATGCATCTCCCTCTGTCTTCCAATAATAGCCCCCACAGTGAAATTGCAGTGCTCCGATCAGTTACCATGGCAGCCTGGACACTTGTGAAGCTTTCCGGGCCTGCCACGGTAAGCTCCCTGCGAAGCGTCAGCAGGGAAGAAATGAAAATACTATTCACCCAAATAGATGTCAATTAGGGTGCAGGGGTGTGGAAATCGTATCACCCGACGCCCGGGACATGCAGTTCTGGGCGCCGGGCAGGTAGTTTGTTCAGTAGATTAGCCCTGCTGCGGGCAAGTAGCAGGGCTGAGATGGCTTTGTTTACCGTAGCAGTGGATCGGCGAAGAGCTGTGGGCGTGGAGCAGCGGTGACCGAGCAGTGAGCGTAGAGCAGTGACGCAGCCGCGGTGACAGAGCTGGGGGGGGCGTGGTGTAGTGACAGCGTGGGGAAGAAGAAATGACAGAGCTGGAGGGGTGGAGAAATGGCAGGTTCTGTCACGTCACGTGGGGGGAGGAGCAGTGACAGAGCCGTTACAGAGCCAGGGGCATTGATAGAACTCTCAACTCTGCCAGCATCCCTCAGAGGACCCCCTTTCTGCAGGTGTTGTCAAACTGGGAAGGTGAAGGGGGTCCTTTCCATGCCACATCAGCAGCTAATTTGCCTAAACCACCTAGAGGTACAAGTAGTAATGTGCTAAGAGCAAGAGTGTGCACTAAACAAATTGCTGTGATCACATTAAGGCCTCGTTCACACCAGGCAGTGCATTCTGGCCTGATTCTGTCCAGAATGCTCTGCACCACATTGCAGCCTGCTAACTATATTGTGGGGCAGGTGGGGGCGTAGTGGTCTGTTAAAGTGATTGGCACGATAACCATGCCCAACGGCTGCAATGCGATCGGCTGCACAGGATCGCAAGGCACATTATGCCTGCAGTTCAGTCCAAACAAAATGCTGCAAGCAGCATTTTGACCGGACCTCAGGCATAATTGTGCCTTGAGATCCCGTGCATCCGATCGCCTGCGGCTGTGGCTACGGTGCCATCCACTTCAATGGATCACCACGCCCCCTCCTGCCCCCCAACATAGTGAGCCGGCCGCGATGTAGTGCATTCTGGACAGAATCATCTGGTGTGAACAAGGACTAAACTTAGAGTCATGTCACACCACAAAGACTGGAACGCAAGCCAGCCACCTCCCTGCATTAGGAAGCGTGGCGGTGCATTAAAATATAGTTTTGATTTAAAAAAAAAATTTGTATCAGGACAAGTAGATTGTCATAAGGGACAAGTAGATCGAGCCCCCGCTTTAGTCCTTCGACAAGTAGTTTTTTTTTTTATTTCCACACCCCTGACTGGGTGAATAGAAAAAGGGATCAAAATATCCCAGGTTCTAGCACCCTAAGGGGGGCTAATAAAAAGTTAATAAAAATAAAAAATATTAAAAGTTTAAATCACCTATTTTACATATTAAAATATATTAACAATAAGAAAAATAAACATATTATGTATCACTGCATCCTAAAATATCTGAACTAATAAAATATTTTTTTAAATTTCAAGTGGGGAATGGTGTAATGGAAAAAAAAAAAAACCACACAATTCGCCATTTCTTACTCACTCCCCCAACAAAATTGAATAACAGTGATCAAAAAGTCGTACATACCACAAAAATGGTAGCTATAAAAAACTACAGTTCGTCCCGCAAAAAAAAGCCATCATACAGCACTGTGGATCAAAATATAAAAACTGTTATGGCTGTCAGAAAATGGTGATGCAAAGAAAGTTTTGAGTTTTTTATTAAAAAGTAGTAAAAAAGAAAAAACCTATATAAGTTTGGTATCGCTGTATTCATACTGAGCAGAAGAATAAGAACATCATGTCATTTTTAGCGCACATGAACTCCCCCAAAACCTTGGTGGAATTGTGTTGTGTTTTTTTTTTTTTTTTTTTATTTAACACCACAAAGATTTTTTTTTCCCGTTTTCCAATAACAGACATGGTAAATTAAATGGTGCCCTTAAAAATACTTTTCCTGTCAAAAATTAAACCCTCATATGATTGTAAAATTTTAAAGTTATGGCTATTCGAACGTGAGAAGGAAATAATAAAAATGCAAAACCAAAAATGGGCCAGGTACTTAAGGGGTTAATAGTCAGCACCTGCAACCATGTACAGTATTATCACAGGATAACATATTTCTGAGTAAACTCCATTTAGTGAATTTACTACCTCAAAAAAATGCAATGGAAGCCACATTGGTATGAGAAGGAAGGAGGAAAACAATGTACAGCACAGAGAAGAAGCATGTTTCACAGGTAATGCCCACTGACCTCAGAGCGTGCAGCTTTACATGTAGGCAGAGTCAACAACCACTTGCAACTTGAAACAAAAGATATACAGTATTGTGCAAATGTTTTAAGCAAACGTAGGAAAAATGCTGCGACGTAATAATGCTTTCAAAAATAAGCAAAATTAATGAACAAGAGAAATTTAAATAAAATTTATATTTGGTGTGACCTCCCTTTCCCTTCAAAACCGCATCAGTTCTTCTTGGTACTCTTGCACACTGTTTTTGAATGAAATTGGTAAGGTACATATCCAGATCCAGGTTCCAGATATTTCAGAGAATCGAGCACAGATCTGTAGAGTAGGCTTGCTCCTCTTGTCTCTTCATGTAATCCCAGACAAAATCGATGAAATTGGGGCTCTGTGGGGGTCATATCATCACATCCAGGACTTCTTGATCTTCTTTACGCTGATGATAGTTCTTAATGGCATTGGCTGGATGTTTAGAGTTGTTGTTCTGCTTCAGAATACATTTAAATGTAAACTATTTACACTTTTTAAAAGCATTCTTACTTTCCGGACTTTTTCCACACCTGCCCAGAACCTTTGCACAGTACTGTGGATCTTTCATAGAACCTAGCATTCCTGTGCAAAGTTTATTTAAAGTCTGTGTATGTGTGTGTACAGGGTAAAAAAAGGGTTGTCCAGATAAAAAGATGATGGAGGTAATTTATTAAAAAGAAATACACCTAAATTAGGCATATTTCTGGTGCAGATTGCGGCACAAAGGTTCTTTGTACCCTAATCTGCGACTTCTCTCCGATCACGCCAGGTCTAAAAAAGTGGGCCGGGGAAGGGAACGATCAAGGAGGCCCATCTAATTTACCATTTTCTACGCATGGTTTAGGCATAGAAAATGGTCTAAATGTAAGACATCAAGGAAGCTGTCTTACATTTAGAAGTGGTGGTGGATCCGCCAAAGTTATCTGTGCAGACTAACCAATCGGATCGCGGCAGTGTTAAAATGCCAGTTTCATGCTCTGATCTGCGCTCTGCAGATTAGAGCCTGAAATCAGGCACTGGCTGCTGTATGCCCCCGATATGTGCCCCCTGATGTCTTCCCTGGTGTCCATCTGCCCCTTGATGTCTTCCCTGCTTGCTGTTTCCTCCATGCTCTGCCCCATCTGTGCCGGCCCTGCCCCATCTGTGCCGGTCCTGCCCCCATTTGGACCCTGCGCTCCCCCCTGTGCGTCCCTCTGCTCCGTGCCCCTGCTATTTGCGATAGCGGCTGCTCCGTTCCTGAGCCACCGCCATCAACAGCGAGTGTCAGCTGTATGCTGACACTCATAGAAACATAGAAACATAGAATGTGTCGGCAGATAAGAACCATTTGGCCCATCTAGTCTGCCCAATATAATGAATACTATGGATAGCCCCCGGCCCTATCTTATATGAAGGATGGCCTTATGCCTATCCCATGCATGCTTAAACCCCTTCACTGTATTTGCAGCTACCACTTCTGCAGGAAGGCTATTCCATGCATCCACTACTCTCTCAGTAAAGTAATACTTCCTTATATTACTTTTAAACCTTTGCCACTCTGCTGTAACCCTTTCGATGCCGCTGTCAGTGACATCCAAGGGGTTAACAGAGGGAGGGGGCTGCCTCTCTCAACCACCGGGCTGCCATGTTGCGATGGCAGCGCCCGATGGTTGCCATGGCAACCGGACGCCTTGCAAAGGCGTCCAGTGTTGCCATCTATCAGTGTAAAACTGATAGTATTATACTTTGCAATGCAAGAGCATTGCAAAGTATAGTACAGCCATCAGCCCCACTGGATCTTTAAGATCCAAGTGAGACTTGATAAAAAAAAAGTGTGAAAATAAAAAAGTAAAAATAAATAAATAAATAAAAATGTAAATTAAAAATAAAATAAATTGCCTTTTACTACATCCGCTCATTTATAAGAGATTAAAATATGAAAAAATAAATAAACTACACATATTAGGTATCACCGCATCCGTAACGACCGTCTCTATAAATATATCACATGATCGACCCCGTCCGATAAACACTATAAAAATAAAAAATAAAAACTGTGTAAAAAAATGCCATTTTTGTCACCCTACATCACAAAAAGTGCAACACTAAGCGATCAAAAAGGTGTACGTACTATAAAATGGTGCCAATAAAACCGTCACCTCATCCCGCAAAAAATGAGACCCTACATAAGAAAATCGCTTAAAAAATAAAAAAAACTATAGCTCTTAGAAAGTGGAGACACTAAAACATCATTTTTTTGTTTCAAATATGCTATTATTGTGTTAAAGTGAAATAAATTTTAAAAAGTATACATATTAGGTATTGCCGCATCCGTAACAACCAGCTCTATAAAAATATCACATGACCTAACCCCTCAGCTGAACACCGTAAAAAAATAAAAATAAAAACAGTGCCAAAAAAGCTATTTTTTGTCACCTTACTTCACAAAAATTGCAACACCAAGCGATCAAGACGATGTATGCCTCCAAAAATAGTACCAATCTAACCGTCACCTCATCCCACAAAAAATTATATCCTAACTAAGACAATTGGTTAAAAAAATAAAAAAGCTATGGCTCTCAGACTATGGAGACAATAAAACATAATTTTTTTGGTTTGAAAAAAAAAATTCTATTATTGTGTAAAACCTAAATAAATAAGAAAAAGTATACATATTAAGTATTGCTATGTCCGTAATGATCTGCTCTATAAAAATATCACATGACCTAACTGCTCAGGTGAACGCTGTAAAAATAAATAAATAAAAACAGTTCCAAAATTTTTTGGTCACCTTGCCCCATAAAGTATAATAATAATTGATCAAAAAATGATATGTTGCTAAAAATTGTACCAATAAAAACATCAACTCTTTCTGCAAAAAACGAGCCCCTGCACAAGACGATCGGCAGAAAAATAAAAATAATAAGGCATTCAGAAAATGGAGACACAAAAACATAATTTTTTTCCCAAAAATGCTTTGTTATGTAAAACTGAAACAAACAAACAAAGAAAGTAGACATATTTGATATCATTGCATCCGTAACAACCTGCTCTATAAAAATAGCACATGATTTACCCTGTCAGATGAATGTTGTGAAAAATAAAAAATAAAGCGGTGCGAAAACAGCCATTTTTTGGTTACCTCGCCTCACAAAAAACGTAATATAGAGCAATTAAAAATCATATGTACCCCAAAATAGTACCAATAAATGTGGCACCTTATCCCTTAGTTTCCAAAATGAGGTCACTTTTTGGGAGTTTCTACTGTAAGCGTGCATCAGGGAGGCTTCAAATGGGACATGGCATCTAAAAACCAGTCCAGTAAAATCTGCCTTCCAAAAACTATCTGGCGCTCCTTTTCTTCTGTGCCCTGCTGTGCCTGTACAGCAGTTTACGACCACATGTGGGGTGTTTCTGTAAACCGCAGAATCAGGTTAATAAATATATAATTTTTTTTGGCTGTTAGCCCTCAATGTGTTAAAGAAAAAATTGATTAAAATGGAAAATCTGACAAAAAAGTGAAATTTAGAAATTTCATCTCCATATTCCTTTAATTCTTGTGGAACACCAAAAGGGTTAACAAAGTTTGTAAAATCAGTTTTGAGTAATTTGAGGGGTGTAGTTTCTGAAATGTGGTCATTTATGGGGGGTTTCCACTATGAAAGCACCACAAACTGACTTCAGACCTGAATTGGTTTTGGAAATTTTCTTAAAAATTTTAAGAATGTCTTCTAAACTTCTAAGCCTTCTAACGTCCTAAAAAAATAAAATGACATTTTACAAAATGATGCCAACATAAAGTAGACATATGGGGAATGTTAAGTAATAAATATTTTAAGAGGTATCACTTTCTGTTTTAAAAGCAGAGAAATTGAAATTTTTTAAATTGCAAATTTTTCAAAATTTTTGGTAAATTTGGGATTTTTTCATAAATAAAGGTGAAAAATATTGACTCAAATTTATGACTATCATGAAGTACAATGTGTCACGAGAACTCAAACTCAGAATGGTTTGGATAAGTAAAAGTGTTCCAAAGTTATTACCACATAAAGTGACACGTCAGATTTGCAAAATTAGACATGGTCACAGGGGTATCAATGACCTTTGGTCATGAAAGGGTTAATGCTGTGTGTGAAAGGGGCTGACTGACTGATTTATCTCAACAGCTAAGTCAGCCCATTGCAAGTCCGTGCATTGGCTGCAATGGAGAAGGGGCTGACTTGGCTATCCACTTCACACATTTCTCAGATGATGTGCCAACACAAGGAGTGCTGTCCTATTGTCCTATATTGAACACAATCATTCTCTTGAATTGGAGATAATGCAGGAATTACACCGCACCACCCACCAATCTAGTAATGACCTATCCGCAGGATAGGTCATCATTGTCATAAAACCAGACAACCCCTTTAGAGATATGTTTTTTTAAAATCTGGATTAACCCCTTTAAATAATTGTTCTCTTTCCTGTGCTATACATGAAATAAGTTCATTTTATAATATAAAGTCACTGATGCTGAAAATTGTTTAGTCTTTCGTTATTAGCAAGAACAACGCAACAGGCGGCTTATTGTCTCATGAGATAAATATACAATTTTGATGAATAGATTTCTAAATATCGAAATTTGCATGATCATGATTGCCTTTCTTTTATGGTGAATTAGATTGCAGATTCCAATCCATCATGATTAGTGCGCTGTAACTACACATACAAATTAGGCATAATAATACTATACCATAGCAATACATACATTATTGAACAAATAAAATATAAGTTTGGCTTAAGCACTGGGCAGAGCAGCACACTGCTGTAAGCTTATATGTAGATTTAATAGATATCACTATCATGTACAAATCACACAGCAGCAATAGAATAAGACCCTTTGTGGGTATGGCAGGGCTAGGCACAGCTGGTACAACAAGAGATTAAGTTACCCATACACTAAACCTAGTGATTGATGCCTGAGCTTTTCATCTAGCAAAGTGCAGTTTTGTTTCATAATTACAAACATTATATGCAGCACTAAATCCATTTCCTGACAATAAATTGAAGGGTTGTTCTGACTGAGTTATGAAAGAAATTATGAACTAATTTGTGGCAACAACATCTGTTGTGCGCCTGAAAAAAAGCTTCTGTGAGACAAAAAATAATTTATTTCCCTCAGTGATAAAGCTATTTATTATACAAAAGAGAACCACATTCCACTCTGTATCGGTATTAGAAGAAAAGCTATTGCTTTGTTTCTGAAAAATTTTAATGTCTCATTATTTTGGGGGGATTTGAAAATAATTAGAATAAGGCTTCAGACAGAGCACCGAGCTTAGTTTATGAAGCTATAAATACTTGTATTGCCATTACTTGAATGTATCTGCAGCGTACATATTTTTCTTTTATTTTACTATTTTTTTCTTTCAAAAAAATTTCCTCTCATTTTTAATACAGAATATTTTATGGGGGCCCCCTAGAAAAATGTTATTGTTATTATTCATAGATTAGTAACAAAGCGCATTGTGGGAAAAATACAACAGGCTCAAGAAGACTATGCCTCCACTCTGCCACCGAGAGGCCACCACTCTGTCCCATGGGCATGCCATCACTGCCCCTTGTATGCCACCAGTCTGCTCCTGTATGCCATCACTGTGCCCAGGGTATTTCACCACTCTACCCCTGTATGCCATCACTGTCCCCTGGGTATGTCACCACTCTGTCCCTGTATGCTATCACTGTCCCCTGGGTATGTCATCACTCTGTTCCTGTAGGCTATCACTGTCCCCTGGGTATATCACCACTCTACCCCTGTATGCCATTGCAATGAGCAGGGAAATGGGGTATACACGTTGATGCCAAATTATGTAATGACTGGGTCAGGTGTAGATGACAGTCCATGTTTTGTAGTTGTTTGTGACACCAATTGCAGCGTGTGCAGGGTACTATCACAGGGCCTCTCCAAGATGTTATAACTCACGCCCCAGGTTAGGAATGCCAGAGTGGTGTGATTGCCTATAATGTCTCTGTATGGTGGTGATAATGGTGTCAACTGTGTCTCCTACCTGGGTACGGCTGGACTCCTGGCTCCTGGCTCACTTGCAATAAATTGAGTGTAGTGATAGTAGGAGTAATAGAGGGATTTTGCAGCAGAAATTGATGTCCAGACCTTTTAGATGAAATTCAAACTTGTCTTTACTGAAGATAACTTTCATCCAAGCAATGTGCAGCTTTGGTCTTAGGTCCCAGCAGGTTTTGGCAATGGTTGGCAGGAATGAATCTTCTGCACTATAAATCAGGAGCTTGCAGGAAAGGACGTCTGCTTGTTAGCTCTATAACTGTGGCAGGAATTTAGCTCCTGCACTTCTCTTTATCTTCTGCTTTGGAGACTGACTAGCTGAGGAGCAATATGGCATCTCCTAGGTCTCTGGACTTTACTCACAGATAGGCTCTCAGGGAATGCCTTCGTCCTGGAACTCTGGAGGTTGTCTGCTTTCTTCATCCAGCCGAGGCTGCAGGGCTCAGGCTGGGGATTTGATCAATGTCTCAGCCAAGACAAGATCCTGGCTTTGTTCCCTATATCGGGGAGCTCCTAACACACACACCCTACCCCTAGCAGGGGGTTGGTTACACACACCACTAACTTCCTTCTCCACCCAGGGTGTAGGTTGTGGGAACAGTCCCCACCTCCACAAAGAGGGAGCTAAGCTGGAATAAACCTTTCCAGCTTAGATACACTAAACTGTTGCTAACTCAACCAATTACCAATCCATTGCTGCCATCTGCTGGTGAACATGGAAAATTACAACAATAATTGTATTTAACATGGTTTATGCACATTTGTGAATGACATAATGTAAAATCATATCAGATGACAAGGTTAAGGCTCTTAGGAGATAGTAGGCGTGTAGTAACACAACTCTTGGGTGTTACACCATCACTGTCCCCTGGGTATGTCACCACACTGCCCCTTTATGCCATCACTGTCCCCTGGGTATGTCATCACTCTGTCCCTGTATACTGTGGGGATTCACTCTGGTGGACAGGACAAGCGGATGCAGTATAGAGGCAAAGACCAGTTTGTAACTCAAAAACTTCAGTGTTTTATTCACACTTATGGCAACAAAACAGTACGACAGTCCATTTAACTTTGGTTAGATGACTTTCCCAGTCGGTACTGTGGATGACCATATCGTCCAGGTAAGTCGAAGTGTACCGATGATGTGGACGCAGCACATTGTCCCTGAGCCGTTGAAAAGTGGCAGGAGCGCCATGCAGACCAAAGGGTAACACCTTATATTGGTACAGCCCCTCTGGTGTGATGAAGGCAGTTTTCTCTGAGGCAGCCTCAGTCAAGGGTACCTGCCAGTACCCTTTGGTGAGGTCTAAAACAGAAAAATTCTGGGCTTGGCCTTACCTCTCAATAAGCTCATCCACCCGAGGCATGGGATATGCATCAAACTTAGAGATCTCGTTTAGTTTTCGGAAATCGTTACAAAACCGGAGTGTCACGTCTGGCTTGGGTATTAGCACTATAGGACTAGCCCTCTCACTTTTAGACTTCTCGATGACGTCTAGCCACAGCATCAGCTGCACTTCCTCTGAGATGGCTTGTTGCCGAGCCTCGGGTACCCGATATGGTTTTAGCCGGACTTTCGCCTGAGGCTCAGTGACAATGTCATGCTGAATTGTGGAAGTGCGTCCAGGGAGATCCGAAAACACATCCGTGTTCCGAATAATAAACTCCCTGGCCTCCTGAGCCTGCTTAGAGGAGAGGCTGTCAGCAATTCTTACTGTGGCATCCGCTTCCCTTGCTTCAGACAGAGGGTCCGAAACCGCTTCCCCTAGAAAACCTGGCCGTGAGCTGTCTTTAGTACAGGTTTCCCTATCTTTCCACGCTTTGAGTAGATTCACATGGTACACCTGGTCCAGCTTTCGCCTCCCTGGCTGGTGTACATTCTAATTTAACTCTCCAATTTTTTCAAGTACCTCGCAGGGCCCCTGCCACCTGGCCAGAAACTTACTGTCCATGGTTGGCACCAGAATAAAAACCCGGGTTAAAGATCCGGACTCGAGCCTGCCGATTTTAGATCCAACTCTGGGCTCGCTGAGCAGCCTCCATATGCTCCCTGACAAGAGGCAATACGGTCTCTATCCGCTGTTGCATCTTGGTAACATACTCAAGGACACTTTTATGAGGAGTGGGTTGCAGTTCCTATGCCTCTTTGGCCACGTCCAGCAAACCAAGAGGATGTCTGCCATATAGCAATTAAAAAGGCGAGAGCCCAGTAGAAGCCTGGGGTACCTCTTGCACAGCAAACATGAGATAGAGCAGAAGAAGGTCCCAGTCCTTCCCATCAAGACACCACCCTTTTTAACATGGTTTTTAGTGTTTTGTTAAACCTTTCAATCAGACCGTTCGTTTGCGGATGGTACACGGACGTCCATAACTGTTTGATATGCAGCAACTTACAGAGTTCCCTCATGACCTTGGACATAAAAGGGGTCCCCTGGTCAGTCAGAACCTCTTTAGGTAGCCCCACTCAGGAAAACATCTCCATTAGCTCCTTAGCTATAAGTTTAGCCAATGTATGTCGCAGTGGCACCGCCTCCAGGTATAGTGGCATAGTCCAGGACGACCAAGATGTGTTGGTGTACTCTAGCGGACTTCGGTACTGGGCCCACGAGGTCCATAGCAATTCGCTCAAACGGCACCTCGATGATCGGGAGAAGTACCAAGGGACTGCGAAAAAGGTGCTGGGGGCTAGTTGCCTGGCAGGTTGGGCAAGACTTACAGAATTTGTCCACCTCCCTCTTCCAACAAAGTGGCGGTCACCCCTACCGCTGGCCATTCGTCCTCAGGTTCCCAAGGTTCTGGCCTCCCCCTGGAACAAGGCCACTCTGCTGGGGTTACCCCGTCTCATGGGTATCAGTCACTTTCGTAGCAGGCCACAGTGCCGGGAAACCCCGAAAAGTCTCTCCCAATTATAAGTTCGTAGTGTAAGTTTGTGGCAACTGCCACTTCTTGAGTCCACCTGCCGGACCCCATGGTTAGAGACACCAGGGCGGTGGGATAGTCTTTTAAGGCCCCATGAATGCACATGACCACGACTTTCAGGCCAGTATACTCAACGGACCGTACCATGGGAAACCAGACTCCCTTAGTCCAGCAGAGCCTCCGCTGGAGTGTCTCCCACTTCCACCTGACACAAGTGATTTTGAGTTTCTGGGGTACCCGCTGCACACAGCTTCCTGGCATATAACAACTGACGGAAGCCATAGTTCGTGTTCATGGATTACACCTGATGTGGACATTCAGCTCGTACATGGCCAGGCTCCTGACACCACCCAGCAGACTATCGGAGCCGGGTCCATAGGGGGTACATCCTGGGCGGGTTTTGTTGGCACAAGTCGCTGGGTCTGGGGTGGAGATTTCCGGGATTTGACTCCACCCCTCCCAAAAGAACCCCTCTGTAGATTCCGGGTTGCCTCATAGTGTTCCACCAGGTCAACCATCTCAAGGGCATTACCTGGAGAGACCTGGCCGATCCATTGCTGGAGAGGGGATGGCAAAGCCCACCAGAACATATCAGCCACTATTCTGTCCAGAATAGCCATTGGACTCAGCACATCAGGCTGTAGTCACTTTTGCAAAAGGTGGAGTAAGTCATAATACTGAGTTCTCGCAGGCTCAGCCGGCTTAAACCCCCACTGATGTACCCGCTGAGCCCGGACCAACACATTCACCGCCAGTCTTGCCAAAATTTTACCCTTTACCGTCTGGTAGTCGGCCGTTTGATCGTCCGGCAAGTCGAAATATACCCGCTGGGAATCGGATGCCAAAAATGGAGCGAAGATCCCAGCCCACTGGTCTCGGGGTTGCTTCTCCCTTGTGGCCACTTTCTCGTACATCGGCAGGTAGGTTTCGATGTCATCTGCGATGTCCTCTTAGGAATCACCGTACGGACTGCCTTCCGAGCATTGTGGACGCTCGGGGTTGCTCCTGCTGTCTGCAAAGCCATCACATGTTGTAGCAGCAACTGGTTAGTATTTTGCTGCTACTTGTTAGCCTCCCATTGTTGCAGGTTTGTCTCTCGCTGCTGCAGATTAGCCTCTATGAGGGCCTTCACAACAGCCTCCATTTTGTCATGGGACACGGGTTGTAATACTGCCGTGCCCAAAAATGCAAACCAAAACATATTTCAGCATTCACGCCAGCCTCACTACTCTTGCCCGCATCCTCCACTAATTGTGGGGATTCTCTCTGGCAGACAGGCAAGCAGACGCAATATAGAGGCAAAGACCAGTTTGTCACTCAAAAACTTCAGTGTTTTATTCCACTTATAGTAACAAAACAGTACGACAGTCCATTTGCAGTTTTGGTGTTCATTCACACCTAGACAGTTCATATAGCAAAACAGTCACCTGTTATCCTAAGTGTTAGTTCACACCCGATCGTCATTGCTTAGGACAGAGCAGACCTCCCAAACTCAGGACTCCAGCCTAGCACACGGCTCAGATCCCAATCCAGTGATTGCCAGAGCTCCTCTGTCAGAGAGAGAGGTAATTACAACCAGCTGACACTGCTGGCTGGGTTTTTTATGTAGGTCAGTCAAGACCCGGCCTGGAACGTGGGGAGTAGTCACCCACCCAACACTTTGACTACTCCCAGTAAGAGCCGTCCCGGATCAGTTAATACAGCTATACTAAATAGCAAGGTGTCAAACAGCAACTGCTGCTGACACATGAAAACTGGCTCTTACTCCACCGAGGCCAGGAACTTCGGTAACACATACCTTCCATCAACGACAGTCCCTTGCACCTTCCTTCAATACCCATTCTGCAAAAAATGCAATGGGCTCTAGAAAAATGTCTTTCATTTTTCATGAAACATAAAAATTCCAAATGTGGAAGCATTTGTAGGATGATAATCTTTCCAGGGCAGGATATGTAGACCCCTTTCTACCTGTTGATTCATAATTATTTTTTATTTTTTTTACTTCATGGTTTCAGACTTTTTAACTCCCCCCCACCCCCCGTTCCTGTTATAAAGACTATATTCATCCACTGACCTCCAAATAGTGATAGACCTCCCCATTTACAACATAAAG
The DNA here is from genome assembly GCF_905171765.1 of Bufo bufo. Classification (NCBI taxonomy): domain Eukaryota; kingdom Metazoa; phylum Chordata; class Amphibia; order Anura; family Bufonidae; genus Bufo; species Bufo bufo. The sequence goes on from NC_053391.1 coordinate 82,569,563, forward strand.
AAGGATGTACATGGTAAACTGCTCTTTACCTGTGCTATACTGGCACAATCTAACCAGCTTTACTCTTTTTTCTGGCAGAGTCCACTGCTCAATAAGCCTGTTTCTGTAACAGAGGAGTAAAGAAGGAAGAGGGGTATTGAGTAGTGGATTGCTGCCCAAACAACCCAATCAGGGGTCTGCTTTCATTTATTGGACTACTCTAGTAAAATAAAAGTTATGATCTGATTGGTTGCTATGGGTCAAAACACTGTTTTCTTTTAGGCATCTTTGATAAATCTGCTCTACTAATTACAAATTACATGTAAAATGTGACATTTATTAGAATAATCCATGCAGGGAGATGAGAGGCAGCCTGATAAGCCATGTCCAAGCAGTTATGGTTAGCAATATGCAAGTCTGTTTCAGCCTGTTGCTGATTGTCTGAAGTGGTTTCACCATGTGACAACTGCAGCCAATCAGAGAAGAAGGGAGTCATTGGCAACACAGTGTGCCTTTTATATATTAAAATAATGCAGTTTAGGTAAAAAAATTAAGTACAATTTAAATATTGGTAGTTTTGTACTACTTATCGGGATATCTAGAAGCATCTATAGAGTGCTAGCACATAACATCCTTTAGGCATACTCTAAATGTCTCTCCATTTAGCGCCAGTTTAAAAATCACAGTTGCTCTGAACAAAAACGGGCCCACCTGTAGACTGAAGAACAATGTCTTCTCCACCTAGAATAGGCTGTAAAAGAGAATTAAACTTGCTGCTGAGCTTCTTAAGAAAATGTGTGTAGCTAGAAAATGAGTGTACCTAGAAGAACTAATGCTGTTTTAAAGGCAAAAGGTTGTCACATCAAATATTGATTGGTTTGGATTTCTCTCTTGATCATTCAAATTGCTTTTTGTTAATTAAGAAACTATTCACATTTCTATTTTTGAAAGCATTGTTACTATGCAGCATTTTCCACACATGTCTAAAACTTTTGCACAGTTCTGTATATCTAGAAAATTAATAATGGTGTTCAGTTTTAAAAAAAATATTCTGCATAAAGTATAAATAATGATCCATATCAGTCTGCAGGAGAGTGGAAATTTAAAGGGGTTCTGTATGTCACTGATGATCAGCATGGGTCCGACACCCAGAACCCCTGCCAATCAGCTTGTTTGAGAAGGCAGTGGTGCTCACAGTAGCACTGCAGCCTTCTTGCTGTTTCCTGTAGGCCAGTGACATCACAACTATTTAACTGCCTTGGGGCGTGGCTCAGCCCCATTGAAGTGAATAGGATAGATCAAGGGTAGGCAACCTCCGGCACTCCAGCTGTTGAGAAACTACAACTCCCAGCATGCAAACTTGTTCTGCTCTTCTTAGAACTCACATCGAAATGAATGGAGCATGCTGGGAATTGTAGTTTCACAACAGCTGGAGTGCCGAAGGTTGCTGATCCCTGGGATAGATCATCAGTAATGAAAATCTGTAGAACCCCTCTAAGATTTTTTATTGGTTCCAGTGCAGGAGCCCTCAGAAGATTACAGACCACATTTTACAGTAAAGAAATGGACCCAGTATTAGCATTGCTATGTGTTTCCTTTTTTGTTTTGCAACTTTTGCACAAGAAAAGCATAATATACTGTATTTATAAATATATACAGTGGATATAAAAAGTCTACACACCCCTGTTAAAATGTCATGTTTCTGTGATGTAAAAAAATGAGACAAAGATAAATCATTTCAGAACTTTTTCCACCTTTAATGTGACCTATAAACTGTACCATTCCATTGAAAAACAAACTGAAATCTTTTAGGTGGAGGGAAGAAAAAATAAATAAATAAATAATGTGGTTGTATAAGTGTACACACCCTCTTATAAGTGGGGATGTAGCTGTGTTCAGAATTAAGCAATCACATTCAAAATCATGTTAAATAGGAGTCAGCATACACCTGCCATCATTTAAAGTGCCTCTGATTAACCCCAAATAAAGTTCAGCTGCTCTAGTTGGTCTTTCCTGGAAGTTTCTTAATTGCATCCCACAGCAAAAGCCATGGTCCACAGAGAGCTTCCAAAACATCAGAGGGATCTAATTTTTGAAAGGTATCAGTCAGAAGACAAAAAAGGCATTAGATATACCATGGAACACAGTGAAGACAGTCATCATCAAGTGGAGAAAATATGGCACAACAGTGACATTACCAAGAACTGGACATCCCTCCAAAATTGATGAAAAGACTAGAAGAAAACTGGTCTGGGAGGCTACCAAGAGGCCTACAGCAACATTAAAGGAGCTGCAGGAATATCTGGCAAGTACTGGCTGTGTGGTACATGTGACAACAATCTCCCATATTCGTCATATGTCTGGGATATGGGGTAGAGTGGCAAGACGAAAGCCTTTTCGTACGAAGAAAAACATCCAAGGCAGGCTACATTTTGCAAAACCACATCTGAAGTCTCTCAAAAGCATGTGGGAAAAGGTGTTATGGTCTGATGAAACCAAGGTTGAACTTTTTGGTCATAATTCCAATAGATATGTTTGGCGCAAAAACAACACTGCACATCACCAAAAGAACACCATACCCACAGTGAAGCATGGTGGTGACAGCATCATGCTTTGGGGCTGTTTTTCTTCAGCTGGAACTGGGGCCTTAGTTAAGCTAGAGGGAATTCTGAACAGTTCCAAATACCAGTCAATATTGGCACAAAACCCACAGGCTTATGCTAGAAGCTGAACATGAAGAGGAACTTCATCTTTCAGCATGACAACGACCCAAAGCATACATCCAAATCAACAAAGGAATGGCTTCACCAGAAGAAGATTAAAGTTTTGGAATGGCCCAGCCAGAGCCCAGACCTGAGTCCAATTGAAAATCTGTGGGGTGATCTGAAGAGGGCTGTGCACAGGAGATGCCCTCGCAATCTGACAGAGTGTTTTTGCAAAGAAGAGTGGGCAAATCTTGCCAACTCAAAATGTGCCATGCTGATAGACTCATACCCAAAAAGACTGAGTGCTGTAATAAAATCAAAAGGTGGTTCAACAAAGTATTAGTTTATGGGTGTGCACACTTATGCAACCATATTATTTTATTTTTATTAGGGTTGAGCGAACCCGAACTGTAAAGTTCGGGTTCGTACCGAACTTTAGGATTTTTGGCCCCTGGACCCAAACCCGAACATTTCAGTAAAAGTTTGGGTTCAGGTTTGGTGTTCGGCTATTTCTTGGCACTTTTTGAAAGGCCGCAGAACAGCCAATCAACAAGCGTTTTACTCTGTGCCCTTAGAAGCCATCACAGCAATGGCTACTAATGGAATGGCTGAGATTGGCCAGTGCAGCATGTGACCCAGCCTCTATATAAGCTGGAGTCACGTAGCGCTACACCTCACTCTGCTGTTACTAGTGTAGGGAGAGAATAGGAAAGAAACTTTAATCAGAACTGCAATTGAACTCAGTGATCTACATAGATTTACTTGTGTGGGCGCAGTGCACAATCTTTTTACCCTGCCCTGAGCCCAGTGACAGAGAAAAATAACTTTTATCCGTCTGTTAGTTAGGTGGGCGGCGGCGGCCATTTTATGCAATCTCAGTGCACCAGCACTGCATATGTGCTTTTGTGACATTGAAATCCAAGCTTGAAATACTGCAATAATAATCTGGGTTTAAAAAAAACACCCATTTTTGGCAATATCCTACATCTGGTGCCTTTGCAGCATTAGTCAGTGTGCAATTTAAGCTAGAAACACAACTATAATTTTTGGGGTTTTAAAAAACACAATTTTTGGGCAAAATACTCAATTTTACAGCCCTTTCTGCATCTGTACGTGCGAAATTCAAGCGTTATATACTGATGTAATATTCTGTTATTAAAAAAACAACCTTATTGGGCAAAGTACTTAATATTGCAGCCTTTGCTACATCTGTTATTGTTAAAACAAGCTTTAAATACTTTAATAATTTTCTGGGTTTTAAAAAACACCCATTTTTTGCAATACCCTCCATTTGGGGCTTCTGCCGCATTAGTCAGTGTGCAATTTAAGCTAGAAATACAGCTATAATTTTCTAGGTTTTAAAAAACACCCTTTTGGGCAAAATACACCAATTTATAGCCCATGCAGCATCTGTATGTGTGAAATTCAAGCATTATATAATGCTGTCATATTCTGTTATTCAAAAAACACCCATTTTGGGCAAAATACTTAATTTGCGACCTTGTCTGCATCTGTCAGTGTGAAATTCTAGCGTTATATACTGCTGTCATATTCTGTTATAAAAAAAACACCCTTTTTGTGCAAAGTACTTAATATGAGGGGAGCGTCAAATAAGGGACGTGGCCCCGGTTGTGGTGCTGCTGGTGGAGATCCTGTTGCAGGGAGAAGACGTGGTCAATCTGTGCCAACTACACGCACAAGTGAAACACTTTCCTCAGGTGCAAGTAGGCGACAGAACCTTCAGCGGTATTTGGTCGGGCCTAATGCAGCTCTACAAATGGAGAGGCCAGAACAAGTACAGGCGATAGTAGATTGGGTTGCTGACAGTGCCTCCAGTTCCTTCACATTGTCTACCACCCAGTCTCCTGCTGAAAGATCAGAGTTGGCACCTGCAGCCGATGTCCATCAGTCTTTCACCTCACTCCCTTGCAAATCAGCTAAGCAGTCTGAGACCCAAGTCATGCAGCAGTCTCTTCTGCTTTTTGATGACTCTGTTAGCAGGGTTTCCCAGGGCCATCCACCTAGCCCTGCCCCAGAAGTGGAAGAGATTGAGTGCACCAATGCCCAACCACTTATGTTTCAAGATGAGTACATGGGAGGACCATCGCAGCACGTCTCGGATGATGACGAAACACCGGTGCCAACTGCTGTGGCTTTCGAAAGTGTGCAGACCGACAAGGAGGGCAGGGGTGAAGACTGGGTGGAAGATGATGTGGAGGATGACGAGGTCCTCGACCCCACATGGAATCAAGGTCATGCGAGTGACCTGTGTAGTTCGGAGGAAGAGGCGGTGGTCGCACAGAGCCACCAGCACTGCAGAAGAGGGAGCAGGGTGCAAAAGCGGAGCGGCCGTCCCCTAGACAGTACGTCTGCTACTGCCCACCGCAGCAAGGGACTGAGCACACCAAAGCCAGCTCCAAGGAGTTCCCTGGCGTGGCAGTTCTTCAGAAAATGTGCTGACGACAAGACACGAGTGGTTTGCACGCTGTGCAATCAGAGCCTGAAGCGAGGCATAAACGTTCTCAACCTTACCACAACCTGCATGACCAGGCATCTAAATGCAAAGCACGAGCTGCAGTGGAGTAGACACCTCAAAAACCAAGAAAGGTTTCTGGCTCCTCCTGCTTCCTCTTCTGCTGTAGTCTCAGCCTCTTCATCCACTTCTGGAGTGACAATGGCATCTGCCACCCCGCAAACAGAGGATCTGCCAGCAACACCACCATCTGGGTCACCAAGCATCTCCACAATGTCCCACGGAAGCGTTCAGCTCTCCATCTCCCAAACACTGGAGCGGAAGAGGAAGTACCCCCCTACTCACTCGCGATCCCTAGCCCTGAATGCCAGCAATTCAAAATTACTGTCCTTTGAAATGCTGTCATTCCGTCTGGTAGAGACGGTTTTAAAAACCTTATGGCGGTGGCTGTCCCACAGTACGTTGTGCCCAGCCGCCACTACTTTTCCAGGCGTGCCATCCCTTCCCTGCACAACCAAGTGGGGACAAAATCAGGTGTGCACTGCGCAACACCATCTGTGGCAAGGTGCACCTCACTACGGATACTTGGACCAGTAAGCACGGTCAGGGACGTTATATCTCACTGGGTAAATGCAGTGGCAGTTAGGCCTGAGGCAGATAGCAGTTTGCCGCATGTCCTTCCACCACCGAGGATTGCTGGGTGTTTCAGTTTGCCTCCTGTTGCTTCCTCCTCCTACTCTGCTTCCTCATCCTCTACTGGCTCCTCATCCGGTCAGCATAACACCTTCACCACCAACTTCAGCACAGCCAGGGGTAAACGACAGCAGGCAGCTTTAAAACTTATCTGTTTGGGGGAGAAACCCCACACCGCGCAGGAGCTGTAGACGGGCCTTGAGCAACAGACCAATGAGTGGTTGGTGCCAGTGAGCCTCAAGCCCGGCCAAGTGGTGTGCGATAATTGGCGAAATCTCATAGCAGCTCTGGGACTAGCCGGTTTGACCCCTTGCCTGGTGCATGTGCTGAATTTGGTGGTGCAGAGATTCCTTAAAAATTACCCCGATATGTCAGAGCTTCTGCATAAAGTGCGGCCCGTCTGTGCGCGCTTTCGGCATCCTCATCCTGCTGCCGCTCCCCTGTCAGCGCTGCAGCGTAACTTCGGCCTTCCCGCTCACCGCCTCATATGCGACGTGCCCACAAGGTGGAACGCCACCTTGCACATGCTGGCCAGACTGTGCGAGCAGCAGAAGGCGATAGTGGAGTTTCAGCTGCAGCATGCACTGGTGAGTCACTCTGCAGAACAGCACCACTTTACCACCAATGACTGGGCCTCCATGCGAGACCTGTGTTCCTTGTTGCGCTGTTTCGAGTACTCCACCAACATGGCCAGTGCCGATAACGCCGTTCTCAGCGTTACTATTCCACTTCTATTCCTCCTTGAAAAAACGCTGCTGGCGATGATTGAAGAGGATGTGGCACAAGAGGAGGAAGAGGGATCATTTTATAGGGTTTCCGGCCAGTCATTCACAAATGGCTGTGAGGGTGGGTTCCTGCACCCACAAACGCCTGGTACACAATTGTCCAACCAGGGCACAGTTCTGGAGGATGAGGAGGTGGAGGATGAGTAGATGATGGAGGAGGAACCATGTTCACAGCAGGGTGGCACCCAGGCCAGCTCATGGCCATCACTGGTGCATGGCTGGCGGAATACAGAGGACACAGATGATACACCTCTCACAGACAGCTTTTCGTGGCCTCTGCTGGGCAGTCTGGCGCACATGAGCGATTACATGCTGCAGTGTCTCCGCAACGACCGCCGAGTTGCCCACATTCTAACTTGTGCTGATTACTGGGTGGACACGCTGCTGGATCCCTGTTACAAGGACAATGTACCATCCTTAATTCCCTCACTGGAGTGTGATCGTAAGTGCGCGGGTATAAGCGCACGCTGGTAGACACGCTGCTGGTGGCATTCCCACCTGACAGCGGGGGCACAGTGGAAGCACAAGGCAAAGGCAGAGGAGGATGAAGAGGTTGCCAACGCAGCTGGGGCACCGCCAGCACCTCAGAAGGCAGGGTTAGCATGGCCGAAATGTGGAAAAGCTTTGTCAGCCCAGCACCACCAGCTGATATGGAACGTCTTAGCAGGAGGCAGCATTTCACCAACATGGTGGAGCAGTATGTGTGCACACACCTACAAGTACTGAATGACGGTTCTGCCCCCTTCAACTTCTGGGTCTCCAAATTAGGCACATGGCCTGAGCTTGCCCTTTTACGCCTTGGAGGTGCTGGCCTGCCCTGTAGCCAGTGTATTATCTGAACGTGTGTTTAGCACGGCAGGGGGCGTTATCACAGACAAGCGCAGCTGCCTGTCCACAGCTAATGTGGACAAGCTCACGTTCATTAAAATGAACCAGGTATGGATCCCACAGGACTTGTCCGTATCTTGTGCAGAATAGACATGTATACCGGCCTTAACCAGCCATTGTTATACTACAGCGCAATTGATCATTCTTGTATTTTGGATATTTCACATTCTTTTGGCGTGTACCTTAATTAAAAAATTAAAAAATTAAAACCAAAAACCAGTGTTGGCTACCTCGTCCTCCTCCACCACTGCTTCCATCTACACCGCTACGTCCACCCCCTCCTCAAACTCCTACTCCATATGGACCTCCACCTCATAAATCAATATTTTATTTTATTTTTTATGTATTTTATTTTATCTCATTTCACAAATTTGTCTGTTAAATTTTCGGGTGAAATTCACCAATTTTTGGGTGTGATATACCACTGCTCTACCTAGTAGACAGGTTAAAAAAATTCACTAATTTGTCTGTTACATTTTCGGGTGAGATTCACCAATTCATCTTTCGGGTGTGATATACCACTGCTCTACCTAGTAGACAGGTAATAAAAATTTTACTAATTTCTCTGTTACATTTTCGGGTGAAATTCACCAATTTTTGGGTGTGATATATCACTGTTATACCTAGTAAACAGGTTAAAAAAATTCACTAATTTGTCTGTTTCATTTTCGGGTGAAATTCACCAATTTTTGGGTGTGATATACCACTGTTATACCTAGTAAACAGGTTAAAAAAATTCACTAATTTGTCTGTTACATTTTCGGGTGAAATTCACCAATTTTTGGGTATGATATACCACTGCTATACCTAGTAGACAGGTTAAAAAAAATTCACTAATTTGTCTGTTACATTTTCGGGTGAAATTCACCAATTTTTGGGTGTGATATACCACTGCTCTACCTAGTAGACAGGTTAAAAAAATTCACTAATTTGTCTGTTACATTTTCGGGTGAAATTCACCAATTCATCTTTCGGGTGTGATATACCACTGCTCTACCTAGTAGACAGGTAATAAAAATTCACTAATTTCTCTGTTACATTTTCGGGTGAAATTCACCAATTTTTGGGTGTGATATACCACTGTTATACCTAGTAAACAGGTTAAAAAAATTCACTAATTTGTCTGTTACATTTTCGGGTGAAATTCACCAATTTTTGGGTGTGATATACCACTGCTATACCTAGTAGACAGGTTAAAAAAAATTCACTAATTTGTCTGTTACATTTTTGGGTGAAATTCACCAATTTTTGGGTGTGATATACCACTGCTCTACCTAGTAGACAGGTTAAAAAAATTCACTAATTTGTCTGTTACATTTTCAGGTGAAATTCACTAATACATTTTTTGGATGTGATATACCACTGCTATACCTAGTAGACAGGTAATAGAAATTCACTAATTTGTCTGTTTCATTTTCGGGTGAAATTCACAAATTTTTGGTGCAATATACCACTGTTATACATAGTAAACAGGTTAAAAAAATTCTTTCATTTGTCTGTTACATTTTCGGGTGAAATTCACCAATTTTTGGGCGTGATATACCACTGCTATACCTAGTAAACAGGTTAAAAAAAATTCTATAATTTGTCTGATACATTTTCGGGTGAAATTCACTAATTCATTTTTTGGGTGTGATATACCACTGCTATACCTAGTAGACAGGTTAAAAAAATTCACAAATTTGTCTGTTACATTTTCAGGTGTAATTCACAAATTTTTGGGTGTGATATACCACTGCTATACCTAGTAGACAGTTAAAAAAAATTCACTAATTTGTCTGTTAAATTTCTGGGTGAAATTCACCAATTGTTGGGTGTGATATACCACTGCTATACCTAGTAGACATGTATAAAAAATTCACTAATTTGTCTGTTTCATTTTCGGGTGAAATTCACCAATTTTTGGGTGCAATATACCACTGTTATTATACATAGTAAACAGGATAAAAAAATTCTATAATTTGTCTGTTACATTTTCGGGTGAAATTCACCAATTTTTGGGTGTGATATACCACAGCTATACCTAGTAAACAGGTTAAAAAAATTCTATAATTTGTCTGATACATTTTCGGGTGAAATTCACTAATTTTTGGGTGCAATATACCACTGTTATACATAGTAAACAGGTTAAAAAAATTCTATAATTTGTCTGTTACATTTTCGGGTGAAATTCACCAATTTTTGGGTGTGATATACCACTGCTATACCTAGTAGACAGGTTAAAAAAATTCACAAATTTGTCTGTTACATTTTCAGGTGAAATTCACAAATTTTTGGGTGTGATATACCACTGCTATACCTAGTAGACAGTTAAAAAAAATTCACGAATTTGTCTGTTAAATTTCTGGGTGAAATTCACCAATTGTTGGGTGTGATATACCACTGCTATACCTAGTAGACATGTATAAAAAATTCACTAATTTGTCTGTTACATTTTTGGGTGAAATTCACCAATTGTTAGGTGTGATATACCACTGCTATACCTAGTAGACATGTATAAAAAAATCACTAATTTGTCTGTTACATTTTCGGGTGAAATTTACCAATTTTTGGCCTAGTTGACAGCTTAATAAATTTCACAAATTTTTCTGTTACATTTTCGGGTGACATTAAAATTTTTTGGGCTGTGATAGACCCCTGCTCTACCTAGTAGACAGTTTAATAAATTTCACTAAATTTTCTGTTGGGTTTTCTTGGGTTGACATTTTACAATTTTTGCCGTGAATAAACCCCTGCTCTGCATAGGTGACAGGGACCGAATTTTTTAAAAATAATCTGTTCCATTGGTGGGTGACATTAACCCATTTCTGGCGATGAAAAACCCCTGCTCTGCTTAGGTGACCAGGGCCTAAATTTCAAAAATTTGTCTTTAATTGGCCCTTTCATTCGATCCTTCTGCTTTAATAACTTGTCCTAGATTTCCGCTTCATCCAATTGCAGCCATTGACCTCCCTTGGATGAGGTCTCCCTTTCTCATGCTCCTTCTCCGGCGTGGAACCCTGATTCGCTGATAACCGTGATCAACATGGTAGGCTCAGAAAAGAACATCGAAAGTTAATAGAGAAGATATCCAAATGGATGGTGGACGTCACAGGGACGTGCGATAAGGCAGAAGTTATCTAGAGTCAACAAAGCTGCAGCAGGGCCTCTCCTGGCTAACATTTCCAAATACAAAATACCCCAGTGACATTCCCTATAATTTTTTATTAATCATTCCAATAACAGGGCATCTTGAGAGTCCTGTATTGTTATTTATATTCACTACCTCTCCGAGTCGGCAGTGGGTAATTGCCGCGCGCCCCCTCCTTTACTTTGTCCCACATTTCCGCCAGATCACATTGAATTTCATCCCTTGACCTCCCTTGGATGTAGTATGCCTTTCTCAGGCTCCCTCTCCGGCATGGAACCCTGTTTCACCGATAACCGTGATCAACATGGTAAGTTCAGAAAAGAACATCGAAAGTTGATAGAGCAGATATCCAATTGTATCGTGAACATCACGGGGACGTGCAACATGGTGGGGAAATATGTTTGAGAACGCCTACACGAACTGACTGATGGTTCTGCCCCCTTCAACTTCTGGGTCTCCAAATTGGGCACATGGGCTGAGCTTGCCCTTTACGCCTTGGAGGTGCTGGCCTGCCCTGCAGCCAGTGTATTGTCTGAACGTGTGTTTAGCACGACTGGAGTGGGTTATCACAGGTTATATTTCCCAATGTTTTGGGGTGTACCCTAATTTAAAAAAATTAATGTAAAACCAAAAAGCAGTGTAGGCTACCTCCTCCTCCACCGCCGCTTCCACCTGTACCGCCACATCCACCGCCTCCTCAAACTCCTACTCCATATGGACCTCGTCCTCTTAGATCAAGATTATAATTTTTTATTTTTACGTATTTTATGTTATTTAAAGTCATTTCCTATCTGTCGAACCCGAACATCCTGGTGTCCGATCAACTCAAATTTATATTTTTTCTTCCCTCTACCTAAAAGATTTTAGTTTGTTTTTCAATTGAGTTGTACAGTTTATAGGTCACATTAAAGGTGGAAAAAGTTCTGAAATGATTTATCTTTGTCTCATTTTTTGACATCACAGAAACCTGACATTTTAACAGGGGTGTGTAGACTTTCTATATCCACTGTATATATATATATATATATATATATATATATATAGTACAGATCAAAAAGTTTAGACACACCTTCTCATTCAAAGAGTTTTCTTTATTTTCATGACTATGAAGGCATCAAAACTATGAATTAACACATGTGGAATTACAGGGAGTGCAGAATTATTAGGCAAGTTGTATTTTTGAGGATTAATTTTACTATTGAACAACAACCATGTTCTCAATGAACCCAAAAAACTCATTAATATCAAAGCTGAATATTTTTGGAAGTAGTTTTTAGTTTGTTTTTAGTTTTAGCTATTTTAGGGGGATATCTGTGTGTGCAGGTGACTATTACTGTGCATAATTATTAGGCAACTTAACAAAAAACAAATATATACCCATTTCAATTATTTATTTTTACCAGTGAAACCAATATAACATCTCAACATTCACAAATATACATTTCTGACATTCAAAAACAAAACAAAAACAAATCAGTGACCAATATAGCCACCTTTCTTTGCAAGGACACTCAAAAGCCTGCCATCCATGGATTCTGTCAGTGTTTTGATCTGTTCACTATCAACATTGCGTGCAGCAGCAACCACAGCCTCCCAGACACTGTTCAGAGAGGTGTACTGTTTTCCCTCCTTGTAAATCTCACATTTGATGATGGACCACAGGTTCTCAATGGGGTTCAGATCGGGTGAACAAGGAGGCCATGTCATTAAATTTTCTTCTTTTATACCCTTTCTTGCCAGCCACGCTGTGGAGTACTTGGACGCGTGTGATGGAGCATTGTCCTGCATGAAAATCATGTTTTTCTTGAAGGATGCAGACTTCTTCCTGTACCACTGCTTGAAGAAGGTGTCTTCCAGAAACTGGCAGTAGGACTGGGAGTTGAGCTTGACTCCATCCTCAACCCGAAAAGGCCCCACAAGCTCATCTTTGATGATACCAGCCCAAACCAGTACTCCACCTCCACCTTGCTGGCGTCTGAGTCGGACTGGAGTTCTCTGCTCTTTACCAATCCAGCCACGGGCCCATCCATCTGGCCCATCAAGACTCACTCTGATTTCATCAGTCCATAAAACCTTAGAAAAATCAGTCTTGAGATATTTCTTGGCCCAGTCTTGACGTTTCAGCTTGTGTGTCTTGTTCAGTGGTGGTCGTCTTTCAGCCTTTCTTACCTTGGCCATGTCTCTGAGTATTGCACACCTTGTGCTTTTGGGCACTCCAGTGATGTTGCAGCTCTGAAATATGGCCAAACTGATGGCAAGTGGCATCTTGGCAGCTGCACGCTTGACTTTTCTCAGTTCATGGGCAGTTATTTTGCACCTTGGTTTTTCCACACGCTTCTTGCGACCCTGTTGACTATTTTGAATGAAACGCTTGATTGTTCGATGATCACGCTTCAGAAGCTTTGCAATTTTAAGAGTGCTGCATCCCTCTGCAAGATATCTCACTATTTTTGACTTTTCTGAGCCTGTCAAGTCCTTCTTTTGACCCATTTTGCCAAAGGAAAGGAAGTTGCCTAATAATTATGCACACCTAATATAGGGTGTTGATGTCATTAGACCACACCCCTTCTCATTACAGAGATGCACATCACCTAATATGCTTAATTGGTAGTAGGCTTTCGAGCCTATACAGCTTGGAGTAAGACAACATGCATAAAGAGGATGATGTGGTCAAAATACTCATTTGCCTAATAATTCTGCACGCAGTGTATATACATAACAAACAAGTGTGAAACAACTGAAAATATGTCATATTCTAGGTTCTTCAAAGTAGCCACCTTTTGCTTTGATTACTGCTTTGCGCACTCTTGGCATTCTCTTGATGAGCTTCAAGAGGTAGTCCCCTGAAATGGTCTTCCAACAGTCTTGAAGGAGTTCCCAGAGATGCTTAGCACTTGTTGGCCCTTTTGCCTTCACTCTGCGGTCCAGCTCCCCTCAAATCTCGATTGGGTTTAGATCCGGTGACTGTGGAGGCCAGGTCATCTGGCGCAGCACCCCATCACTCTCCTTCATGGTCAAATAGCCCTTACTTTCAAAGTTTTCCCAGTTTTTCGGCTGACTGACTGACCTTCATTTCTTAAAGTAATGATGGCCACTCGTTTTTCTTTACTTAGCTGCTTTTTTCTTGCCATAATACAAATTCTAACAGTCTATTCAGTAGGACTATCAGCTGTGTATCCACCTGACTTCTCCTCAACGCAACTGATGGTCCCAACCCCATTTATAAGGCAAGAAATCCCACTTATTAAACCTGACAGGGAACACCTGTGAAGTGAAAACCATTTCAGGGGACTACCTCTTGAAGCTCATCAAGAGAATGCCAAGAGTGTGCAAAGCAGTAATCAAAGCAAAAGGTGGCTACTTTGAAGAACCTAGAATATGACATATTTTCAGTTGTTTCACACTTGTTTGTTATGTATATAATTCCACATGTGTTAATTCATAGTTTTGATGCCTTCAGTGTGAATCTACAATTTTCATAGTCATGAAAATAAAGAAAACTCTTTGAATGAGAAGGTGTGTCCAAACTTTTGGTCTGTACTGTATATATATATATATATAAAAATAAAAAAAATTCTCAATAGTGGTGTAGCTGTACAAGGATCTAGCTTTTGTAGCATGAGCTGTTGCTTTCATTTGTTTATCATTTTGTTGTCTATCGGGCACTGTGAGCAAAGCAAATGTATTTTTATAAAGTTGGTTATGTCATACCATCTTGTTGTACCTGAAGCCAAGAAGCAGTAGCCACCATAGCCCCTCCACTCGAGAATTATTTTCACATCCATTCCCAGATCTCACCGATACGCAGCCATTCATGACATCGGATGAGGAGGTAGCAATGGCCACCACCTAGCGATCTGACGACAGTACCCAGATCAGTGGTGGTCCCCGCTGTTGCTGCCTACTCCGAGATCTCTAATGTCAGTGGTGGTGAAGGTGACGATGATGACGTGTCGATGGACATCACGTGGGTGCCCACAAGAGAGGAAGAGGAGGGGAGTTCAGAGGGAGAGACGAATCATTAGATAGGGAGGAGAAGCAGGTAGACTCGCAGTGCACAGGAGGCAAAAAGCAGACTGCTACTGTATCTGGAGTGAGCCATCCACCATGCACGGTCATATCTTGCGCTCCCAGGACGCCGGCACATGGCTCCGCAATGTGGGCTTTTTTTAACATTTCAGCTGATGATAATAGTGTTGCCATCTGCAGCCTGTGCTGTCAATGCATAAGTCACGGTAAGCCCAACACTCACCTAGCAACGACCGCCATAAGAAGGCACCTGACCTCCCAACACTGTGCCCAGTGGGAGCAATGCCGACAGAACCCACAAATCCACACTCCCGGCGCTCCACGTCCTGCCTCTTCTCCTTCTCCTCTCTCCTTCCATTTGTCCTCCACTCCATCTACCACCGTGCCATTGTCGTGTCCATCTGGCACAAGGCAGGCTTCCGTGGCCCAAATGTTTGAGCGTAAAAAAATGATAACGCCGGATAATCCTCTTGCCCAACCTCTGACTGCTGGCTTGTCAGAACTGCTAGCCCGCCATTTACTGCCATGTAAATTAGTGGACTCGGAGGCGTTTAGAAAATTTATGGCCGTTGGCACACCACAATGGAAGGTCCCTGGAAGAAAATATTTCTCCCAGAAGGGCATCCCGAAGCTATATGGCCACGTTCAGCAGCAAGTGAATATATCTCTGGCACACAGTGTCGGTGCCAAGACACATCTGACCACAGACACGTCTGACCACAGACACGTGATCTAGAAAACACAGGCAGGAAAGGTACATAACTTTTACTGCCCACTGGGTGAACCTTCTGACGGCCATCAAGCATGTAACCCCTGGGACCCGTGTGGATTTGGTGTTACTGCCACGGATTGCATGCAGGCCTGCCTCTTCTTCTCCTCCTCCTACTCCATCCTCCGTCTCCTCCTCGGCTGACTCCGCCTTTTCCACTGCTAACGCCTCTTCTGCTGCACCCCCCCCAAGCTCCCCAGAACCTATTCGATGTGCCAGGTGAGACGTTGCCATGCTGTGCTGCGGCTGTTGTGCCTGGAAGCCAAGAGCCACACCTGTCTTGCACTCCTTTTAGCTCTGTGGTCACAGGCCCATCAGTGGCTAAACCCGCTCAATTTGACAGTTGGTAAAGTTATTTGCAACAACGATGCCAATCTGCTGAGCGCGCTGAAACAGGGCAATATGACACACGTGCCATGCATGGCACACATCCTGAATTAAAGGCAGTCTATCAGCACTTTAGCTGAGCTGCTGACAGAACTTGGTAGGGACTGGGGAGAGCAGCTTTGGAGCAGTTGAATACTTTTATTCTGCCAGATTCTGCTCCTGCAAGTGCCCAGGAGGTGGCGCTGCACTGTGAAGTGCACTCTGCATTGAGCTGCTTATAGCCCATTCATCTAATCTGAATGACAGCTGTAGCATCCAATAAGGAGACTACTACAACTGTCCCACAGAGTAGAGGGAAGATGTTGAGAAGTAGTTTGGCACAGAGAGCAGAAGCACTTCTGTCTCCACTTCTGTCTCCAGTGCACTTGCTTGAGCAGAACCCGGCAGAATAAGATTCCATATTCACACTACCCCATATAATAAAAGATATGTTTGTACTGCTCTTCCCAGTCCCTGTCTAGTGCTATCAGACATTTAGCATATTTCAAAACTGCTGAGAGATTCCCTGTAAGGTTCTGTATAAAACATGACCATGAGTTGTATTCTCTGTCCCTCACTGCCCCCTCCCCTTTTATTTGTGTGAAGTATTTAATTAAGTTATAATTTTAGCTAATAATCGTATTATCATTTCTTTCTCAGTTTCGACTCAGTTACCTTTTTATTAAATCATTTCTCTTTCGCAATTCATATACTGTTTCTGTATTTCTCAATAACATTAAGAAGTCTCATTCATTTTTCTATTCCATCATCAAATTACCTATTTCACACAGTTTTAATATGACAGCCATACATCAAGTTGGAACTGACTCAATGCTTAATACAATAGGTGATACGTGTGGCCTTAAATTAAAGTTCATTACCAGATGAGACATTACGGAGAGCTATAATTAAATTTTAAATGAATTTGTTAACGTTTCGCAGGATGTGCATGCCATTAACATTCACTACCATAAAAAGAATATTACAAATTAAATTCAGTAGAAAAGAAAAAAATAATAATCTGTTCCTGTCTGAAATATATAGGCATTTTTTTTTCAGAAAAGAATGGTTCATTTCGGTTCATTAACTTCAATAGGAATATTTACTTTCTTCATATGTACTGTACAGTACGTGTGACATGTCTCCTGTTTTAATGCCAGAACACACCTTTGGTTTTTTACTCTTCACTCTATGATTTTTATAGATTTAAAGGCGTTGTCTTGTTTAAAAGGACCTACCGTAATTTTCAGAATAAAAGACACACTTTTTTCCCAAAAAAGTGTGAATGCTTCCATTGCCGAAGTGATCATCAGCATGCAGAAAAATCTATAGGAAAAACACTACAAAAAACTTCCTGCCAAAAGCATGCAGCATTTCGAAAAATAAATAAATAAAATGGAAACTTTTTGCATCTTGTTCTAAAAGATTTTACACTGCCTATACGTACTGCATACAGATCAGTTTCAACCCTATGTATGGGTACCATGTGAGTTCCATGATTGTCATCCCTAAACTACACCTGTTCCAATGGGACTAATAGCTTGAACAAATTAGTTATTTTTTCTGTCTGGTATGAAAAACTAAAACAACACACTGTACAGTATATGTTCTTTTTTTAACATTTTAGCAAAGGCTACGTACTTACTGAGAGATAGAAACACATCATAAAATAACTGAAACCTTGTATACATACAGTGATAATGTAATGCTAATAGACATCGCCCTCATGTGAATTTGTTAGCTGTGACAAATAACCATTAATTGCCCTAAGGGAAGAAAAAGAACGTTGTGCTTCCACCCAAATTGCCAGAAAATAACAAACTATACCCTTTATTCAAAGATATTTAAATTGGGCTGTTTTGGCTATAAATGTGCTGAGGAAAGGGTTATAAACCTCGAGACCTGAATTAGTGCTAGTGAAAGTAAGGCTGGGTTCAAATCAAGTTTTTGCCCTACATTTAACTCATACAGTAGTCCCTCAAGTTACAATATTAATTGTTTCCAGGATGACCATTGTATGTTGAAACCAATGTAACTTGAGTAATCGGTTCCAAAGCCCCCAAATGTTATCCAAAATAAGAGAAGATTTCAGAAAAATAAGCAGATAACTAACACAGATAAAACATGTCCTTACATATAACCAGGGGCGTTGCTAGGGTCTCAATAGATCCGGGGCCCAAGCCCCAATGAATATGGCCCAATTCTCTAAGTCGACCCTCCCCCCGCACTTTCCTGTACTTGTTATACAGCAGCACATGCCTCCCACATTCAGTCCCTCCAGGTAACGTCTCCTCTGATGTACTGTAGATCTCTGTCATCATCTTCTCCATTCGGTCCGGACATCTTCTCTCAGCTGCCCCTTGTCTCTGCAGAGCGTTACACACAGACATCTTAGCTTTCTCACTTTTCTATCATCATCCTCCAACCTGGAGTCCCCACCAGGGCCGGCTCCAGGCTCATGTGGGCCCTTGGGCGATAAAGTCTCAGTGGGCCCCCTTACACAGTGATAACTCTCAGATAATATAATAGATGTCCCCTGCAGTCCTATGTAACAGCACAAATAACACAGTGATGGCTATCTGAGTACAGAAAATGTAGTAGTGTTACCTGCAGTCCTATGTAAACCACAGATAACACTAGTGCTGATAATGTGGTAGTGTTACCTGCAGTTCTATGTAAAACCTCAGATAACAGTAGTCCTGATAATGTGGTATTGTTACCTGCATTCCTATGTAAAGCCACATATAACACTAGTCCTTAAAATGTGGTAGTGTTACCTACATCCTTAGTGTGCCTCTCTGTGCCTCTCCAAAGGACTCTATGCTGGCGGCGCTGCCTCCTCTTCTTTCTTCTTCTTGCCCTGCACAGAATGTCCTGATGCAGCTGCGTCAAATACACATAGAGACTTACACACAGGGAGAGAGACACACACACAGGGACAGACACACACACAAGGATGGTCAAATACAGATAGGGACAGATACACATACAGGGACACACACACACATGGACGAACACACACACATGGACGAACACACACACATGGACAGACACACACACACACAAGGACAGACACACACACAGGGACAGACACACACATATGGACAGACACCTGTGCAATGGTGAGTCAACCAACTTTTATCTGATGTGTGTGACCACCTTAAGGAGGCATTAAAACGGAATTCCAACTTTAGTTATGCTCCAACCTCTTGTTACCTTCTAATATGACCCACTGATTCCCAGTACTGAGGGGACATGGACTGGGGATTAAAAGGTAGTTATCAACATATACTAGAAGGTGGTCTGAACTGGAACCCATTAGACACTGACTAGACTGTAGTATGGAGTCTAAGCAGGGGAGGGCTGGCAGCCTTAGTCCTGGGGGGCAAATCCAGTCAAGTGTCCCATTTTTAGCCACGCCCATTATTAAAAGCTCCTCCTACATATAATAGGCCACTCCCAACAAACACTGTACAGCTGACATTCTATAGTTGCGGCCTGTCTCTACACATCATACGGAGAGGGGAGGGTCTGTCCTGGCTGCACTGCCTGCTTATACAACAAGCTACAGCCAGAAAGCTCCTATCCAGACTAGGTCATCAGTAGTTAAGTCTGTAAACCATTTTAATTGTGAAATTTAACCCACTTCCACCAAACGAGCATCTGTAGTGGTGATATAATGGCTGTGACTTCACCATGTGCTAAGGCTCATTTGTTTATTTATATTTTCATTTTGTTTTATTTCTAGTTTTTTCCTAGCTAATTCATGTTTATATGTGAAAAACACTAACCTTCCAAAAATCCATGCTTGTCAAACTTGACTTTATATGTAGATATATAGCCATGCTCTGCACTCACAGTATATGCTAGTATGTAAAAGGCAAATAATCTAATACATTTAGTGTGGTTTTTCTTTTTTAACTCTATTTAACTTATGTTCATTGTTCAATTATTTTTCATTGCAAAAATAGTTTAATAAAAAAAAAATTTCCAATGATATTAAGGACTTAAAAATTCAATGTTCAAATAGAGAAACAATGTAGTAATATGAAGCATATTCATACAGTACTTTAGATGTCAAATGATTACTATGGCTTTCTTCAGTATTATTGTTATTCTTTTCTCAGGAATGTACACATAATTAAATTTCTGAGATTTTTAAATTCACCATCTATTCAAAATGATGTGAAATCACATGAAATTGCATATTTAGTATATAGAAATCATAAAATAGAGTTAAAAAGAACAGGTCACTTTTTTTCCCCTCTAGATTTGTGTAAGGACTCTAAAAGTTATTAACATGTAATGTGCATGGAGTGATGGTCACACATGCACACTGTCGCTTCATTTCTATATCATTGCCTAAAATACCTGAGTATTGTACAGTCTCATAGAATTACATGGAGTAGCAGTTATTCATTCACTTGGGAGAATCAGGAACACTCATTGTTGTGATCAGTGGGAGTCGTAATAGTCAGACCCCCACCAATACTTATCATCTGTCCCATTTCTAGGTTGATAACCTGTCTATCATGGGACAACTCATTTAGTTCATTTCACAAACTATAGGTCATGTTTGCAACTTTTGTGTATGTGTAAACCTGGTGTAAACTTTCTTATTTAATGTTGCCTTTCATTTCTATAGCTCTTTACTTTCCACCAAAGTGCGATAACATGGAACTAATAAGGTAAATTATTTAAAAGGCAGCCTCTCATGAATCCCATAGACCTTCATTTTCTTCAGGTATTTTTTAAATATGTTTTTAAAGCGGTTTACCGGGAGTTTTATACTGATGACCTATCCTCAGGATAAGGCCTCTTTCACACTACAGTATGTCCATTTCAGTGTTTTGCGCTCCGTTTTTCACGGATCCGTTTTTCCATTTTTTGTTTCCGTTGTGTTTCCGTTTCCGCTCCGTTTTTCCGTTCCGTTTTTCCGTATGGCATATACAGTATACAGTAATTACATAGAGAAAATTGGGCTGGGCATAACATTTTCAATAGATGGTTCAGAAAAAAACGGAACGGAAACGGAAGACATACGGATGCATTTCCGTATGTGTTCCGTTTTTTTTGCGGACCCATTGACTTTAATGGAGCCACGGAACGTGATTTGCGGCCAAATATAGGACATGTTCTATCTTTCAACGGAACGGAAAAACGGAAATACGGAAACGGAATGCATACGGAACACATTCCGTTTTTTTTGCAGAACCATTGAAATGAATGGTTCCGTATACGGACCGTATACGGAATGCAAAAAACGGACCGCAAAACGGAAAAAAAAAACGGTAGTGTGAAAGAGGCCTAAGTCATCAGTATCTGAATGCCGGGTGTCTGACACCCACCGATCAGCTGTTTGAGAAGGCAGCAGTGATTGCAGTAGGCCTTTCCTAGGCCTTTCTTTATGCTTCAGTTGTTAGGATGAAAAGCATTTCCAGTCTGATTGACAAGAAGAAAACATTATGTTGTCACAGAAAAGAAAAAAATCAGCAACACATAAATATAAAATCATAAACATTTCTTTAATAAGCTAGAAAATAAGATATTATTTTAAAATTACTGAAAACAATCCCTATTACCAGCAATGTGTTTGTGATCTGAATTCGAATATGAGGGTGTTATTGCCATTTAATGCTCAACACTTCATCAACAACCACCGACTGCTTAATGATCCAATGAAGCTAGATTTTTAATGTTACGTTTTCTGACATTTCTATTACTTTATATTTTAATTCCATAACAGGATTTTGATTGCTGATTATTTTACTATAATGTAATAACCCAATCCTTCAGCTATTGCACATCAGCTTCACATTTGATTGATGGGCAAATTCTGCACATCAATCTTCACAGACAGTGGATCACATTCGGATAGAATCTGAAATAAAAAGAGCTGTTTAACTTAAATTTAGACTTGTAGAAATGTTGTTTTTGTGAGGGTTTAAAATATAACGTTGTTAGAAGATAGAAACTAAAGGAAATATGTTTTGACCAAAGAAATTAGTTGAAATAGATGACAGAATGTGCTCCGTGTGTATCAGCTCCAGGTTTCTGGACCAAAATTACACTTATAGTTGAAGTTTTTTTTCTTGTTATTCTTTTTTTAACAAGTTGTATATTTTCTAATTACTCAAATTATTCAAACTTTAGTTTGTAAAGGAAGTTACAATAGTAAAGTAATAATGTGTCTGTTTAGAACTAAAAGACATAGGCAGAGCTCAATGGGACAGCCTAGAAGGGATGATGCTAGATTTGTGTCCCCTGTGCTTATGCACATTTTGACCAATTATTCTTATTTCTTTTTTTGTAACGCCTCACGACAATATTTGAACACCCCAATCCCCTACTCAAGGCCACAGGAATATGAAGTAATGTTTGGATGAATACTGGAGCCAATTAGCGGAAACCACCAAGTGACTTACTACAGCAGCTATACATTTTATGACGTGCCGCTTTTTACTTAATTTCTCTGCAACATGACTCTACAGCCAGTTTTTCACGTGTCAGAGCCACCTGCACACAACTCTTAATACATTAAAAGGAACCTGTCACCAGTTTTATGGTGTCCTAACTAAGGGCAACATAAATAAGTGACTGATTATTTTAGCAAAATGCTGGGTCACTTTTTTTAATTGACCCAGTCAATCTGCCAACATCTTGTATTGAATAGCTCCAGCTCATAATGATGAGTCCTGAATATTCATGAGCTCCTGACTCTTCCCGCCTACCTGCTGCTGATTGACAGTTATTTTCCATATGAATCAGCAGCAGGTGGGCGGGGGAGTGGCTATAGCTCTGAATTAAAAAAACGCTGGACTCAATGACATCACGCTGGACTCAAATCAGCTCATTAGCATGCGGCATGTGGCATCTTTGTGTGTATATTATGAGGTAACCATCTGTCACACCAGTAAGTGAATATATCTAAGGTACTTTTTAGTAGTTAATGATTGTATATAATTAGTTAGATTATAATCAAATATCCACATGACAGGTTCCCTTTAAAGTCAACTAGAAAAGCTACAGTTTCTGGGGAAATTGTGTGAAGTGTTCTTGCCTCCACCAGTAGTCTGCAACTGGAGTGGGCAGAGTACCTGGGTGGAGTGGCTTGAGGAACTGTTGTGTGGTTGGAGTGGCTGGAGTAACTGTGGAAATGTTGGACTGGGCAGAGTAACTTTATGGAGTGGGTAGAGTAACTGTGTGGAGTGTTTGGAGTGAGTAAAGATAGTAAACATTAAGCTAACCAATTGATTGATCAAATTTAAAAAGTGTACATGGCAAGCTTGATAGAGTGAGAAATGCATTTCAACTTTTATTTATTTTTATAGCACATTTAATTGCAATGTTGTTGCCCAAAGTGCTTCACAGTTACATTAAAACATACATTTATAAAAATATTAGCAACCGATTTGTGTAGTTGGGCTTCAAAATGATGGAGTGGTGGCAGTTTAGAAATCATGTCCTGATTTTTCAGATCACACTCTAGCTTTTGTCACTCTGTTGGCTGCTCATACACCTTGGTTCCTATGGCAACTTTCTCTACAGCAAAGGCAGAGAAGAACGGTTAAAAACAAACTGCTCCAACTAGCTCACTTCACTGGTGGTTGCCATCTTCAAATGGTTGTAGTGTAAACATTATAAATCCTACTGTGAAGAGCTTTATATTGTGAGAATCACAAGACCCAGACCTACATTTTGATGCATACTATGTCTCTGAAATATTTAAAAATAAAGGCAAAGTGGCAGTTTAGAAATTGCCCTTCAAATTTGAGGTGGCTAGTGTGGAGTTTCAATGAAAGTCAATGGTTGCAAACAAATGGTCATATTGTGAAAACTATCAGGACTATGGCTTAGCCATGGACATTTTAAGTGGCAGCAGGGATAGCTGAATGTTTTGATATAAGATTTGTGTAGGTGGGCTTAAAAATGAGGGAGTTGTGGCAGTTTTGAAATCATGTCCTGATTTTTCAGCTCACACTCTAGCTTTTGTCAGCTCACACTCTAATTTTGAACATTCCGCCATTCATTCCTATGGGGCCAATCTTGCCACAAAAATGCCGATATTTCGTGAAACATTCAGCGAAACGTTTCACAAAATAATATCACACCAATTGGGAACAATCCGCACGTTTCGGTATATCACTGTCTATGTAGTGTAAAAACTGTGGGATGAGTTAGGGTGGTAAATTTGGCTCTAATAATAAGAATATATAAGTGAGATAACAGTAAGTGGTCTTGCCATGCAAGAACACTAAATTATAGCACAATGTGAAATTATCTTTTAAGCTCCCCCTAGTGGTGGCAGCAGGCAGACAGTATTGCATCCGTTAACTCTTTGGCCCCCGTTTTTCATAACCCTACTTAAGTTTTATGGCATGAAAATGTCACACATTTTGGCACAAGACCCTGCTTGTGCAAAAGTGATTTACTTTTTAGTGGGTTTGCGTCTGCTCTCCACTTTTCCAAAGAGTAGGATATGTAAGGAAAAGGCCTGGACCTAGCCGGCTCAGCACATTTATCATAATTTATGCCTGAAAAGTGGCATAATTATGCCTGAAGTCTACATCAGTTGCAAGGTGGGCTAGATTTCAATCTGGTAACATGGACCTGCTGGACTGCTCCACAATAATTGTGGTGCATCTGATGCCAGTGGGGCAGAGGATTAGACCGGCATACAAAAAGTTGCTGAACTTAATAAATATTCAATCAATGATGCTCTCTAGCATGGCATATGGACTAACATCATATAGATATTTATATGGAATATACAGTGGATATAAAAAGTCTACAAACCCCTGTTAAAATGTCATGTTTCTGTGATGTAAAAAAATGAGACAAAGATAAATCATCTCAGAACTTTTTCCACCTTTAATGTGACCTATAAACTGTAAGACTCAATTGAAAAACAAACTGAAATTTTTTAGGTGGAGGGAAGAAAAAATAAAAAAATTAAATAATGTGGTTGCATAAGTGTGCATATCCTCTTATAACTGGGGATGTAGCTGTGTTCAGAATTAAGCAATCACATTCAAAATCATGTTAAATAGGTGTCAGCATACACCTGCCATCATTTAAAGTGCCTCTGATTAACCCCAAAAATAGTTCAGCTGCTCTAGTTGGTCTGTCCTGAAATTTTCTTAGTCGCATCCCACAGCAAAAGCCATGGTCCACAGAGACCTTCCAAAACTTCAGAGGGATCTCATTGTTAAAAGGTATCAGTCAGGAGAAGGGTACAAAAGAATTTCCAAGGCATTATATATACCACACAGTGAAGACAGTCATCATCAAGTAGAGAAAATATGGCACAACAGTAACATCACCAAGAACTGGACGTTCCTTCAAAATTGATGAAAAGACAAGAATAAAACTGGTCTGGGAGGCTACCAAGAGGCCTACAGCAACATTAAAGGAGCTGCAGGAATATTTGGCAAATACTGGCTGTGTGGTACATGTGACAACAATTTCCCGTATTCTTCATATGTCTGGGCTATGGGGTAGAGTGGCAAGACGAAAGCCTTTTCTAACGAAGAAAAACATCCAAGCCAGGCTACATTTTGCAAAAACACATCTGAAGTCTCCCAAAAGCATGTGAACATTTTGGCCATAATTCCAAAAGATATGTCTGGCGCAAAAACAACACTGCGCATCACCAAAAGAACACTATACCCACAGTGAAGCATGGTGGTGGCAGCTTCATGCTTTGGGGCTGTTTTTCTTTTTCAGCTGGAAATGGGGCCTTAGTTAAGCTAGAGGGAATTATGAACAGTTTCACATACCAGTCAACATTGGCACAAAAACTTCAGGCTTCTGCTAGAAAGCAAGAGGAACTTCATCTTTCAGCATGACAACGACCCAAAGTATTCATCCAAATCAACAAAGGAATGGCTTCACCAGAAGAAGATTCAAGTTTTGGAATGGCCCAGCTAGAGCCCAGACCTGAATCCGATTGAAAATCTGAAGAGGGCTGTGCACAGAAGATGCCCTCACAATCTGACATATTTGGAGTGTTTTTGCAAAGAAGAGTGGGCAAATCTTGCCAAGTCAAAATATGCCATGCTGATAGACTCATACCCCCAAAAAAATTGTGCTGTAATAAAATCAAAATGTGCTTCAACAAAGTACTAGTTTAAGGGTGTGAACACTTATGCAACCATATTATTTTTATATTTTTTCTTCCCTCTACCTAAAAGATTTCAGTTTGTTTTTTAATTGGGTTGTACAGTTTATAGGTCACATTAAAGGTCGAAAAAGTTCTAAATGATTTATCTTTGTCTCATTTTTTTTTTACATCACAGAAACCTGACATTTTATCAGGGGTGTGTAGACTTTTTATATCCACTGTGTGTATGTGTATATATATATATATATATATATATATATATATATATATATACAGTACAGACCAAAAGTTTGGACACACCTTCTCATTCAAAGAGTTTTCTTTATTTTCATGACTATGAAAATTGTAGATTCACACTGAAGGCATCAAAACTATGAATTAACACATGTGGAATTATATACATAACAAACAAGTGTGAAACAACTGAAAATATGTCATATTCTAGGTTCTTCAAAGTAGCCACCTTTTGCTTTGATTACTGCTTTGCACACTCTTGGCATTCTCTTGATGAGCTTCAAGAGGTAGTGCCCTGAAATGGTTTTCACTTCACAGGTGTGCCCTGTCAGGTTTAATAAGTGGGATTTCTTACCTTATAAATGGGGTTGGGACCATCAGTTGCGTTGAGGAGAAGTCAGGTGGATACACAGCTGATAGTCCTACTGAATAGACTGTTAGAATTTGTATTATGGCAAGAAAAAAGCAGCTAAGTAAAGAAAAACGAGAGGCCATCATTACTTTAAGAAATGAAGGTCAGTCAGTCAGTCAGCCGAAAAATTGGGAAAACTTTGAAAGTAAGGGCTATTTGACCATGAAGGAGAGTGATAGGGTGCTGCGCCCGATGACCTGGCCTCCACAGTCACCGGACCTGAACCCAATCGAGATGGTTTGGGGTGAGCTGGACCGCAGAGTGAAGGCAAAAGGGCCAACAAGTGCTAAGCATCTCTGAAAACTTCTTCAAGACTGTTGGAAGACCATTTCAGGGGACTACCTCTTGAAGCTCATCAAGAGAATGCCAAGAGTGTGCAAAGCAGTAATCAAAGCAAAAGGTGGCTACTTTGAAGAACCTAGAATATGACATATTTTCAGTTGTTTCACACTCACTTGTTTGTTATGTATATAATTCCACATGTGTTAATTCATAGTTTTGATGCCTTCATGGTCATGAAAATAAAGAAAACTCTTTGAATGAGAAGGTGTGTCCAAACTTTTGGTCTGTACTGTATATATATATATATATATATATATATATATATATACACTCACCTAAAGAATTATTACGAACACCTGTTCTATTTCTCATTAATGCAATTATCTAGTCAACCAATCACATGGCAATTGCTTCAATGCATTTAAGGGTGTGGTCCTGGTCAAGACAATCTCCTGAACTCCAAACTGAATGTCAGAATGGGAAAGAAAGGTGATTTAAGCAATTTTGAGCGTGGCATGGTTGTTGGTGCCAGACGGGCCGGTCTGAGTATTTCACAATCTGCTCAGTTACTGGGATTTTCACGCACAACCATTTCTAGGGTTTACAAAGAATGGTGTGAAAAGGGAAAAACATCCAGTATGCGGCAGTCCTGTGGGCAAAAATGCCTTGTGGATGCTAGAGGTCAGAGGAGAATGGGCCGACTGATTCAAGCTGATAGAAGAGCAACGTTGACTGAAATAACCACTCGTTACAACCGAGGTATGCAGCAAAGCATTTGTGAAGCCACAACACGCACAACCTTGAGGCGGATGGGCTACAACAGCAAAAGACCCCACCAGGTACCACTCATCTCCACTACAAATAGGAAAAAGAGGCTACAATTTGCACGAGCTCACCAAAATTGGACTGTTGAAGACTGGAAAAATGTTGCCTGGTCTGATGAGACTCGATTTCTGTTGAGACATTCAAATGGTAGAGTCCGAATTTGGCGTAAACAGAACGAGAACATGTATCCATCCTCTGATGGCTACTTCCAGCAGGATAATGCACCATGTCACAAAGCTCGAATCATTTCAAATCGGTTTCTTGAACATGACAATGAGTTCACTGTACTAAAATGGCCCCCAAAGTCACCAGATCTCAACCCAATAGAGCATCTTTGGGATGGGATGGGATTTGGGATGTGGTGGATGAGCTTCGTGCCCTGGATGTGCATCCCTCAAATCTCCATCAACTGCAAGATGCTATCCTAGCAATATGGGCCAACATTTCTAAAGAATGCTATCAGCACCTTGTTGAATCAATGCCACGTAGAATTAAGGCAGTTCTGAAGGCAAAAGGGGGTCCAACACTGTATTAGTATGGTGTTCCTAATAATTCTTTAGGTGAGTGTATATATCTATATATTTACTAATGGAGTAGGGAAGGATTTTTTTTCTCTCACAGATCACAGGGGATCAATATAGAATTACATGTTAGACTTGATGGACTTTTGCTTTTTTCCATCCTTAAACAGCTATGTAACCATTAGTGATGTTTCTGGAAACATTAGGTATCATTTAGGTAGGTCTGGGTTGAAATGAAAATTGAAGAATTTGCCCACAACAAACAGATATCTGCATTCATTTTTTAGGCTCATTTTAGGAACGTGGCATAGATCTATATAGTTAGTTTCAGCCACAGCCACTTTTGAGTATTTAGACTTTTGCCGTATTAAAATAAGAAATATTTTGAAGCAATAGATTATTGAAGCTATTTCCTGAGTCTTCCATCTATTGCGAATCATGGCTTATGTTCGTTTGTGTGCAGATTTGAAAAACTTACCCAACTACAACTCTAAAGCTGCACTATGAATATTAAAGGACCCTATTTTATAGACCTGTCTATTTTCAGAGTCATCATCCTAAAAGCATAGTTCAATTTCTTTTACTCAGCATGACTAAACTAATTATCAGCCTGACAAATACAATTATTAAAATAACATTTATTTAAAAATAAGAAAAACGACAAAACTAAAACTCAGGTCATTTTGCTGACATCCAAGAGGATAAACATTTGAAAATGTTATAACACATTGAAAATGAGAAATGAGGGATGGAGCTGACATGTCAGCTTTCATCATTTCTCATTAATGTTTGTAATTAAAATCTCTTTTCCAATAAATGAAACAACCTTCCTGGCCCTTATAACTGCTCAGGGAGTCGATACTTAGGGCTGGAGACTTTAGATGTGATATAATTTGAGATTTTGTTTTATAACTTTGTTAGCAGTATTAAGAGAGCTCTATTCTAGAAAAGCACCGGGAACCCTAAGTAGCATATTGTACTATGGCATTTGTATTTACAATAAGGGTCCATTCACACGTCCGCAATTTCGCTGAACGGAATTGCGGACCCATAAATTTCTATGGGGCAGCACGATGTGCTGCCCGGATCCAGAATTGCGGATTCGCACTTCCGGGTCTGCAATTCCAATCCCGAATAAAATAGAACATGTCCTATTCTTCTCCGGAATTGCGGACAATTTTCTATTAAGTGCCGGCGATGTGCGGTCCGCAAAATACTGCGTTCCGCACATCGCTGATGTCCGTGTTTTGCGGATCCACGGATCCGCAAAACACACACGGACGTGTGAATGGACCCTAAAGGGATTGTCCAGTTTTTTGGACATTTTTAACTATTGATAGCAGCATGCTTTACCTGTTGAAAAAAACATCATACTATACAAAAAAAAGAGCGAGGATGTATCACGATAAAAATTCTCATTTTATTCAAATCAAATGACATAATCAATACAGGTAAGAGCAAAAAGGGACAGAACATGTCGACTGAGCCTCTGTGGGGCTCTAAAATGTGGAGAATCACATTTGGGGGTGAGCGTAACCATGAACAGCAGATCACATGACAATTTAGCAGGAGCTGCAGACACAGGAGTAGTTGCGGGTGCGTAATGCTTGATATAAATCTAGCAGAGCAATGAATGGGGAGATCTCTGGATCCATTTGAGGTACAGGGCTGGTTCTAGCTTTGTTAGAAAGAGGTTGCCATGTATTATAAGATGTCTTTTTTTCATAAATGTTTAAAAACAGCAAATAAATGTACCCATCATCCTGAGAAACGTAATTAATGGCTGTCATTTTTATTAATTATATGCTGTAATCATTCATCCTATTATGGTAATATATTTAAAATCTATTGTGCATTACTGTATGTAATTCAACTCTTCTGAAAGCAAATTTTGTTTAGTAAAAATGTGCAGATTTCTGCTCTTTGGGGGAAGAAAAAGAGAAGAAAATCTCATGGCTCATTTAAATCGCTAATTGTAAGTATAAAGTAACATTATTCATTCTATCCGTCCCCTGGCTGCATTTATTGGCATACAAAGACTTTTCAAAAAATTGAATTACAGCAACTGTCCCCAAATTTCTTTACTTCAGCCGATTGGGTTACAAATAAAACCAGAATTTAAACAGCTCATTTACATTCAAATGTTATAGTACTTTACTTTCCTAGTCATTTTATTGGTATGTTTAATTGAACTTTATTTACCTTCTTATAACATGTATCAAAAACTGCCTAAAAAAGCTGTGTGACACCCTATAAATGAAGAAATTCAAAGTATAGTTCAATGAACTTTAAACTTTTAGACTCATTTAACAGCCTGATGATCCTTGGTTGACATGACCTGAACTTAAAGGGATTGTCTCAGTTCAGCAAATGGCATTTATCATGACAAAGTTAATACAAGGTACTTGCTAATGTATTGTGATTGTCCATATTGCCTCCTTTGCTGGCTTGATTCATTTTTTCATCACATTTTACACTACTCGTTATGACCACCCCCCAATTCACCAGTGGTGGTTATGCTCACACACTATAGAAAATTATGCAAGCCTCTCTGGTGGCGGGGACTGGAGGAGTGCATGTAGGACAGTGCTTGTTCCAATAGTGTGTAAGTACAACCACCACTGCTGGATTGCAGGGTGGTCATAACGCCTGGAAATGAGCAGAATATAATGTGGTGGAAAAATGAATCAAGCCAGCAAAGGAGGCAATATGGACAATCACAATACATTAGTAAGTGCCTTGTATTAGTAACATAGTAACATAGTTTATAAGGCTGAAAAAGGACATCTATCCACCAAGTTCAGACTGTTATCCTGCAAGTTGATCCAGAGGAAGGCAAAAAAAAAAAAGTGAGGTAGAAGCCAATTTCCTCACTTTAGGGGAAAACAAATTCTTCCCAGCTCCAATCAGGCAATCAGAATAACTCCCTGGATCAATAACCCTTCTCTAGTAACCTCACCTGTAATATTATTACACTCCAGAAATACATCCTGCCCCCTCTAGTCTTGAATAGTGTTGAGCGAACAGTTCGAGCATAGTTCGGGTCCGTACCGAATTTTGGGGTGTTCGTGACACGGACCCGAACCCGAACTTTTTCGTAAAAGTTTGGGTTCGGGTTCGTCGTTCGGCATGTATTTTGGCGCATTTTGAAAGGCTGCAAAGCAGCCAATCAACATGCATCATACTACTTGCCCTAAGATGCCATCGCAGCCATGCCTACTATTGGCAAGGCTGTGATTGGCCAAGTGCAGCATGTGACTCAGCCTCTTGTGATGTGAATAGAACAGGGATAGACGCAGCTGATGCTAGGGCGAGAATAGGCAGGGATAATTGAATAACTGGAAGCAAATTTCTCTCCTCCACCTGTGATTCATCTGAACAACTGCAGCTGAGCTGCTTTTTTGATAGGGATTGGCTATTTTTAGAGTGGCCAGAGTGATTTTTCCATCCACATGTACCTGGGCTGACCGCCGGCCGCCATTTTGCGACTTGTAGTGCTGCAGCAGAAGCTGCCACAGTGTGCATTCCAAAGCTCCAAACAAGTCAGACATCTACACCTGGGATTCAGACCAATAGCGATTTAGCAGCACAGTCCAAGGCTATTTTTTTTAAAGGTTGTGCAGACCATTTTGTGGCACATGTTACTGGGCTGATAGGCGGCGGCCATCTTGGGACTAGTGCTGCAGCACAATCTCTCCCAACGTCCATTAATCACTTGTAATAGTGGTCTGTGCCATAGAAATCCTGCATCAGGGACTTGGGTGTGCTTGTGTCACCCCTACTAATACCAGTCCACCTGTAATCCATACAGTGAAAAGCCATAAAGTATTCCAGTGAGGGAATTTTTTTTTTATTTAAAAAAGGCCAAGTTAGTTTATCTGGCGTTCAATATACTAGATACAGTTAGGCCTGCGTTTCATACATCTGGAATTAGCAAACTAATGTGCTGGGGTTGGGAAAACATATATGTACCCATACTAGAATCTGTCAAAGAAAGCGGTACTCACATATAACAGTCATTCCATCTGTAATCCATACAGTCAAAAGACTGAAAGTATTCCAGTGAGGGAATTTTTTTTTTTATTTAAAAAAGGCCAAGTTAGTTTATCTGGCGTTCAATATACTAGATACAGTTAGGCCTGCGTTTCATACATCTGGAATTAGCAAACTAATGTGCTGGGGTTGGGAAAACATATATGTACCCATACTAGAATCTGTCAAAGAAAGCGGTACTCACATATAACAGTCATTCCATCTGTAATCCATACAGTCAAAAGACTGAAAGTATTCCAGTGAGGGAATTTTTTTTATTTAAAAAAGGCCAAGTTAGTTTATCTGGCGTTCAATATACTAGATACAGTTAGGCCTGCGTTTCATATATCTGGAATTAGCAAACTAATGTGCTGGGGTTGGGAAAACATATATGTACCCATACTAGAATCTGTCAAAGAAAGCGGTACTCACATATAACAGTCATTCCATCTGTAATCCATACAGTCAAAAGACTGAAAGTATTCCAGTGAGGGAATTTTTTTTATTTAAAAAAGGCCAAGTTAGTTTATCTGGCGTTCAATATACTAGATACAGTTAGGCCTGCGTTTCATACATCTGGAATTAGCAAACTAATGTGCTGGGGTTGGGAAAACATATATGTACCCATACTAGAATCTGTCAAAGAAAGCGGTACTCACATATAACAGTCATTCCATCTGTAATCCATACAGTCAAAAGACTGAAAGTATTCCAGTGAGGGAATTTTTTTTATTTAAAAAAGGCCAAGTTAGTTTATCTGGCGTTCAATATACTAGATACAGTTAGGCCTGCGTTTCATACATCTGGAATTAGCAAACTAATGTGCTGGGGTTGGGAAAACATATATGTACCCATACTAGAATCTGTCAAAGAAAGCGGTACTCACATATAACAGTCATTCCATCTGTAATCCATACAGTCAAAAGACTGAAAGTATTCCAGTGAGGGAATTTTTTTTTTATTTAAAAAAGGCCAAGTTAGTTTATCTGGCGTTCAATATACTAGATACAGTTAGGCCTGCGTTTCATACATCTGGAATTAGCAAACTAATGTGCTGGGGTTGGGAAAACATATATGTACCCATACTAGAATCTGTCAAAGAAAGCGGTACTCACATATAACAGTCATTCCATCTGTAATCCATACAGTCAAAAGACTGAAAGTATTCCAGTGAGGGAATTTTTTTTATTTAAAAAAGGCCAAGTTAGTTTATCTGGCGTTCAATATACTAGATACAGTTAGGCCTGCGTTTCATACATCTGGAATTAGCAAACTAATGTGCTGGGGTTGGGAAAACATATATGTACCCATACTAGAATCTGTCAAAGAAAGCGGTACTCACATATAACAGTCATTCCATCTGTAATCCATACAGTCAAAAGACTGAAAGTATTCCAGTGAGGGAATTTTTTTTATTTAAAAAAGGCCAAGTTAGTTTATCTGGCGTTCAATATACTAGATACAGTTAGGCCTGCGTTTCATACATCTGGAATTAGCAAACTAATGTGCTGGGGTTGGGAAAACATATATGTACCCATACTAGAATCTGTCAAAGAAAGCGGTACTCACATATAACAGTCATTCCATCTGTAATCCATACAGTCAAAAGACTGAAAGTATTCCAGTGAGGGAATTTTTTTTTAATTTAAAAAAGGCCAAGTTAGTTTATCTGGCGTTCAATATACTAGATACAGTTAGGCCTGCGTTTCATACATCTGGAATTAGCAAACTAATGTGCTGGGGTTGGGAAAACATATATGTACCCATACTAGAATCTGTCAAAGAAAGCGGTACTCACATATAACAGTCATTCCATCTGTAATCCATACAGTCAAAAGACTGAAAGTATTCCAGTGAGGGAATTTTTTTTTAATTTAAAAAAGGCCAAGTTAGTTTATCTGGCGTTCAATATACTAGATACAGTTAGGCCTGCGTTTCATACATCTGGAATTAGCAAACTAATGTGCTGGGGTTGGGAAAACATATATGTACCCATACTAGAATCTGTCAAAGAAAGCGGTACTCACATATAACAGTCATTCCATCTGTAATCCATACAGTCAAAAGACTGAAAGTATTCCAGTGAGGGAATTTTTTTTTTATTTAAAAAAGGCCAAGTTAGTTTATCTGGCGTTCAATATACTAGATACAGTTAGGCCTGCGTTTCATACATCTGGAATTAGCAAACTAATGTGCTGGGGTTGGGAAAACATATATGTACCCATACTAGAATCTGTCAAAGAAAGCGGTACTCACATATAACAGTCATTCCATCTGTAAGCCATACAGTCAAAAGACTGAAAGTATTCCAGTGAGGGAATTTTTTTTATTTAAAAAAGGCCAAGTTAGTTTATCTGGCGTTCAATATACTAGATACAGTTAGGCCTGCGTTTCATACATCTGGAATTAGCAAACTAATGTGCTGGGGTTGGGAAAACATATATGTACCCATACTAGAATCTGTCAAAGAAAGCGGTACTCACATATAACAGTCATTCCATCTGTAATCCATACAGTCAAAAGACTGAAAGTATTCCAGTGAGGGGATTTTGCTTATAAAAAATAATATATTTTATTGTGGTGCGAGTTGAATCGCAACAATGAAGAAAAATACTATTAAGGGACGAGGACGCGGTCGTGGTGGTGTCCGTGGAGCCTCTGTTGCTGGTAGAGGACGTGGCCGTTCGGCCCTAGGCGCACACAGTAGGGAACGAACTCCCTCAACTAGCCGGCAGAATGTACCGCAATATCTCGTGGGGCCCAATGACGCTCTTAGGATGGTAAGGCCTGAGCAGGTACAGGCATTAATCGATTGGGTGGCCGACAGTGCTTCCAGCACGTTCACCACATGGTCTTCCACCCAGTCTTCTGCGGAAAGCGCACAGGTGGCACCTGAAAACCAAGCCCATCAGTCTGTCACATCACCCCCAAGCATATCAGGGAAACGGTCTGAGCCACAAGTTATGCAGCAGTCTCTTCTTCTGTTTGAAGACTCTGCTTCCAGGGTTTCCCAGGGGCGTCCACCTAGCCCTTCCCCAATGGAGGAAGACATACCATGCACTGACGCACAACCACTTATGTCTCCAGATGAAGAGGACATGGGAATACCACCACAGCAGAGTCACCGACTCTCTGATGATGACGAAACACAGGTGCCCACTGCCGCGTCTTTTTGCAGTGTGCAGACTGAACAGGAGGAGGTCAGGGAGGGAGACTGGGTGGAAGACGATGCAGAGGACGATGAGGTCTTAGACCCCACATGGACTGAAGGTCGTGGCGATGACTTTCACAGTTCAGAGGAAGAGGTAGTGGTGAGACCGAGACAACAGCGAAGCCAAAGAGGGAGCAGGGGGCCAAAGCAGACGAGCCGCCGCCCCCAGAGTTCGCCTGCTACTGGACATCGCCAACAGGGACCCAGCCCCACAAAGGCAGCTTCAAAGAGTTCCCTGGCATGGCACTTCTTTAAACAATGTCCTACCGACAAGACCCGAGTGACTTGCACGCTCTGCCATCGGAGCCTGAGGCGAGGCATTAACGTTCTGAACCTCAGCACAACCTGCATGACCAGGCATCTACATGCAAAGCATGAACTGCAGTGGGGTACACACCTTAAAAACCAGGCACTCGCTGAGGCTCCCCCTGCTCCCTCTACCGCTGCTGCCTCGGCTTCCGCCTCGAGAGGAATGTTGCCACCTGCCGAGCAGCAAACAGAGGATGTGCCACCGACACCACCACCACCGCCACCGTCAACTAGCGTCTCCACTATATCACACAGCAGCGTTCAGCTCTCAATATCTCAAACCTTAGAGAGGAAGCGCAAATTCCCCCCGAGTCACCCTCGAGCCCTTGGCCTGAACGCCAGCATTTCTAAACTGCTGGCCTTTGAAATGCTGTCATTCCGGCTGGTGGACACAGACAGCTTCAAACAGCTGATGGCCATGGCTGTCCCGCAGTATGTGGTTCCCAGCCGCCACTACTTCTCCAAGACAGCCGTGCCTTCCCTGCACATGCAAGTGTCCGATAAAATCAAGTGTGCACTGCGCAACGCCATTTGTGGCAAGGTCCACCTAACCACAGATACGTGGACCAGTAAGCACGGCCAGGGACGCTATATCTCACTAACTGCACACTGGATGAATGTAGTGGCGGCTGGGCCCCCGGCGGACAGTTCCTTGGCGCACGTCCTTCCGCCCCCTAGGATCGCAGGTCATCATTCTCTGCCTCCTGTAGCCTCCTCCTCCTACTCGGCTTCCTCCTCCACTGCTTCCACCAGCTCATCCGGTCAGCCACACACCTTCACCACCAACTTCAGCACAGCCCGGGGTAAACGTCAGCAGGCCATTCTGAAACTCATATGTTTGGGGGACAGGCCCCACACCGCACAGGAGTTGTGGCGGGGTATTGAACAACAGACCGACGAGTGGTTTCTGCCGGTGGGCCTCAAGCCAGGCCTGGTGGTATGCGATAATGGGCGAAATCTCGTGGCAGCTCTGGGACTAGCCGGTTTGACGCACATCCCTTGCCTGGCGCATGTGCTGAACTTGGTGGTGCAGAGGTTCATTCACCACTACCCCAACATGTCAGAGCTGCTGCATAAAGTGCGGGCCGTCTGTGCGCGCTTCCGCCGTTCACATCCTGCCGCTGCTCGCCTGTCTGCGCTACAGCGGAACTTCGGCCTTCCCGCTCACCGCCTCATATGCGACGTGCCCACCCGGTGGAACTCCACCTTGCACATGCTGGAGAGACTGTGCGAGCAGCAGCAGGCCATAGTGGAGTTTCAGCTGCAGCACGCTCGCGTCAGTCGTACTGCCGAACAGCACCACTTCACCACCAATGATTGGGCCTCCATGCGAGACCTGTGTGCCCTGCTGCGCTGTTTCGAGTACTCCACCAACATGGCCAGTGGCGATGACACTGTTATCAGCGTTACAATACCACTTCTATGTCTCCTTGAGAAAACACTTAGGGCAATGATGTTAGAGGAGGTGGCCCAGGTGGAGGAGGAGGAGGAGGATGAGGGCTCGTTTCTAACACTTTCGGGCCAGTCTGTTCGAAGTGGCTCAGAGGGAGGTTTGTTTAAGCAGCAGAGGACAGGTTCACAAGTCGCCAGCCAAGGCACTGTACTGGAGGACGAGGAGGAGGAGGAGGTGGAGGGGGACGAGGATGACGCAAGTTCACAGCGGGGTGGCAGCCCAGGTCCATCACTGGTGCGTGGCTGGGGGGATACGGTGGACGATGACGATACGCCTCCCACAGAGGACAGCTTGTCCTTACCCATGGGTAGCCTGGCCCACATGAGCGAATATATGCTCCAATGCCTGCGCAACGACAGCAGAGTTGCCCACGTTTTAACGTGTGCAGACTACTGGGTGGCCACCCTGCTGGATCCCCGGTATAAAGACAATGTGCCCACTTTAATTCCTGTACTGGAGCGCGACCGTAAGATGCGCGAGTACAAGCGCACGCTGATAGAGGCGCTCTTGAGAGCATTCCCACATGTCACAGGGGAACAGGTGGAAGGTGAAGGCAGAGGAGTGGCAAGAGGTCGCCAACAAAGCTGTGTCACGGCCAGCTCATCTGAGGGCAGGGTTAGCATGGCAGAAATGTGGAAAAGTTTTGTCTCCACGCCACAGCTATCTGCACCGACACCTGATACGGAACGTGTTAGCAGGAGGCAGCATTTCACTAACATGGTTGAACAGTATGTCTGCACACCCCTCCACATCCTGATGGATGGTTCGGCCCCATTCAACTACTGGGTTTCGAAATTGTCCACGTGGCCAGAGTTAGCATGTTATGCCTTGGAGGTGCTTTCCTGCCCGGCGGCCAGCGTTTTATCTGAACGTGTATTCAGCACGGCAGGGGGCGTCATTACTGACAAGCGCA
Organism: Bufo bufo; assembly: GCF_905171765.1. Lineage (NCBI taxonomy): Eukaryota > Metazoa > Chordata > Amphibia > Anura > Bufonidae > Bufo > Bufo bufo. The sequence goes on from NC_053391.1 coordinate 82,607,695, forward strand.
GCCGCCTGTCCACAGCCAACGTGGACAAGCTGACCTTCATAAAGATGAACCAGGCATGGATCCCACAGGACCTGTCCCTCCCTTGTGCAGAGTAGTCCTTATTAACTGCCTAAAACATGTCTTGTTGTGCTACGGGCCACTTCTTTATTTGATACAAATTTTATGAAACCCACAGTTGAATGAAACTCTTCTCTGTCTGGGCGCCGGGGCCTAACCAGATGAAAGTGGCCGGTTAAACTAACGGGTGACATGAAGCCATAACCTCTGCCATGCTACCTCTGTCTTCTGTCTGGGTGCTGAGGCCTAAGTCAAATAAAGCGGTCTTCTGCTGTGCTGGGGGATATGAAGCTAATCTCTGACCTCTCTCCTCTGTCTGGGTCCAAAGGCCTAAATCACTGAAAGAGGCCTTCTCCTGTGGTGTGTGATATGATGCCAGAATATGTGCTGTGGGGCCTCTCTCCTCTTCCTGGGTGCAGGGGTCAAATAAACTAAATTGTGGCCTACTCCTGTGGTGGTTGATATGATGCCTGATTCTCTGATGTGGAACCTCTCTCCTCTGTTTGGGTGAAGGGGTCAAAGTAACTAAATGGTGGCTTCTCCTGTGGTGGCTGATATGATGCCAGAATATGTGCTGTGGTGCCTCTCTCCTCTTCCTGGGTGCAGGGGTCAAAGTAACTCAATGGTGGCTTCTCCTGTGGTGGCTGATATGATGCCAGAATATGTGCTGTGGTGCCTCTCTCCTCTGTCTGGGTCCAAAGGCCTAAATCACTGAAAGAGGCCTTCTCCTGTGGTGTGTGATATGATGCCTGAATATGTGCTGTGGTGCCTCTCTCCTCTTCCTGGGTGCGGGGGTCAAAGTAACTCAATGGTGGCTTCTCCTGTGGTGGCTGATATGATGCCAGAATATGTGCTGTGGTGCCTCTCTCCTCTTCCTGGGTGCGGGGGTCAAAGTAACTCAATGGTGGCTTCTCCTGTGGTGGCTGATATGATGCCAGAATATGTGCTGTGGGGCCTCTCTCCTCTTCCTGGGTGCAGGGGTCAAAGTAACTCAATGGTGGCTTCTCCTGTGGTGGTTAGTATGATGCCAGAATATGTGCTGTGGGGCCTCTCTCCTCTTCCTGGGTGCAGGGGTCAAAGTAACTCAATGGTGGCTTCTCCTGTGGTGGCTGATATGATGCCAGAATATGTGCTGTGGTGCCTCTCTCCTCTTCCTGGGTGCGGGGGTCAAAGTAACTCAATGGTGGCTTCTCCTGTGGTGGCTGATATGATGCCAGAATATGTGCTGTGGGGCCTCTCTCCTCTTCCTGGGTGCAGGGTTCAAAGTAACTCAATGGTGGCTTCTCCTGTGCTGATTGATATAAAGCTGATGGTTGTGCCATCTGACATGGTTGCCAGGGTCTGATTCAATGGGGGCCTACTCCTGTGGTGGGTGATCTAAATACCTGATTCTCTGCTGTGAAACCTCTCTCCTCCGTCTGGGTGTAGGGGTCAAAGTCTTTCAAAGTCGCCTTCTCCTGTGCTGATTGATATGAAGCTGATGGTTGTGCCATCTGACATGGTTGCCGGGGTCCCATTAAATTGTGGCCTACTCCTGTGGTGGTTGATATGATGCCTGATTCTCTGATGTGGAACCTCTCTCCTCTGTTTGGGTGAAGGGGTCAAAGTAACTAAATGGTGGCTTCTCCTGTGGTGGCTGATATGATGCCAGAATATGTGCTGTGGGGCCTCTCTCCTCTTCCTGGGTGCAGGGGTCAAAGTAACTCAATGGTGGCTTCTCCTGTGGTGGCTGATATGATGCCAGAATATGTGCTGTGGTGCCTCTCTCCTCTTCCTGGGTGCGGGGGTCAAAGTAACTCAATGGTGGCTTCTCCTGTGGTGGCTGATATGATGCCAGAATATGTGCTGTGGTGCCTCTCTCCTCTTCCTGGGTGCGGGGGTCAAAGTAACTTAATGGTGGCTTCTCCTGTGGTGGCTGATATGATGCCAGAATATGTGCTGTGGTGCCTCTCTCCTCTTCCTGGGTGCAGGGGTCAAAGTAACTAAATGGTGGCTTCTCCTGTGGTGGTTGATATGATGCCTGATTCTCTGCTGTGAAACCTCTCTCCTCCATCTGGGTGTAGGGGTCAAAGTCTTTCAAAGTCGCCTTCTCCTGTGCTGATTGATATAAAGCTGATGGTTGTGCCATCTGACATGGTTGCCAGGGTCTGATTCAATGGGGGCCTACTCCTGTGGTGGGTGATCTAAATGCCTGATTCTCTGCTGTGAAACCTCTCTTCTCCTCCGTCTGGGTGTAGGGGTCAAAGTCTTTTAAAGTCGCCTTCTCCTGTGCTGATTGATATGAAGCTGATGGTTGTGCCATCTGACATGGTTGCCGGGGTCCCATTAAATTGTGGCCTACTCCTGTGGTGGTTGATATGATGCCTGATTCTCTGATGTGGAACCTCTCTCCTCTGTTTGGGTGAAGGGGTCAAAGTAACTAAATGGTGGCTTCTCCTGTGGTGGCTGATATGATGCCAGAATATGTGCTGTGGGGCCTCTCTCCTCTTCCTGGGTGCAGGGGTCAAAGTAACTCAATGGTGGCTTCTCCTGTGGTGGCTGATATGATGCCAGAATATGTGCTGTGGTGCCTCTCTCCTCTTCCTGGGTGCAGGGGTCAAAGTAACTAAATGGTGGCTTCTCCTGTGGTGGTTGATATGATGCCTGATTCTCTGCTGTGAAACCTCTCTCCTCCATCTGGGTGTAGGGGTCAAAGTCTTTCAAAGTCGCCTTCTCCTGTGCTGATTGATATAAAGCTGATGGTTGTGCCATCTGACATGGTTGCCAGGGTCTGATTCAATGGGGGCCTACTCCTGTGGTGGGTGATCTAAATGCCTGATTCTCTGCTGTGAAACCTCTCTCCTCCGTCTGGGTGTAGGGGTCAAAGTCTTTCAAAGTCTCCTTCTCCTGTGCTGATTGATATGAAGCTGATGGTTGTGCCATCTGACATGGTTGCCGGGGTCCCATTAAATTGGGGCCTACTCCTGTGGTGGGTGATCTAAATGCCTGATTCTCTGCTTTGAAACCTCTCTCCTCCGTCCGGGTGTAGGGGTCAAAGTCTGTCAAAGTCGCCTTCTCCTGTGCTGATTGATATAAAGCTTATGCTTGTGCCATCTGACATGGTTGCCGGGGTCTGATTCAATGGTGGCCTACTCCTGTGGTGGGTGATCTAAATGCCTGATTCTCTGCTGTGTAACCTCTCTCCTCCGTCTGGGTGTAGGGGTCAAAGTAACTAAATGGTGGCCTACTCCTGTGGTGGGTGATATGATGCCTGGTTCTCTGCTGTGGGACCTCTCTCCTTTGTCTGGGTGCTGTGGTCAAAATAATAGTAAGTGACCTTCTCCATTGGTGGGTGACTTGAAGCCTGATTCTGTGCTATGGGACCTCACTCCAATTAATATTGTTTAATTTTTATTTATTTTATGTTAACTCATCATTTCCCTATCTACATTTGTTTGCAGGGGATTTAACTACATTTTGCTGCCTTTTGCAGCCCTCTAGCCCTTTCCGGGTGTGTTTTACAGCCTTTTTAGTGCCCAAAAGTTCGGGTCCCCATTGACTTCTATGGGGTTCGGGTTCGGGATGAAGTTCGGGTCGAGTTCGGATCCCGAACCCGAACATTTTTCGAAAGTTCGGCCGAACTCGTCGAACCCGAACATCCAGGTGTTCGCTCAACTCTAGTCTTGAACTCTCTTAGTGAATTCACCATCACCACCTCCTCAGGCAGAGAGTTCCATAGTCTCACTGCTCTTATCATAAAGAATCATCTTCTATGTTTGTGTAGAAACCTTCTTTCCTCTAGACCAGGGGTCTGGAGCCTTTTTTGCTGCCGAGGGCAATTTGGATATTTGTAACATCATTCACGGGCTATACAAAATTCTCAGCTTAAAAATTTGACTACTACACTGCGTGCAGAATTATTAGGCAAATGAGTATTTTGACCACATCATCCTCTTTATGCATGTTGTCTTACTCCAAGGTGTATAGGCTCGAAAGCCTACTACCAGTTAAGCATATTAGGTGATGTGCATCTCTGTAATGAGAAAGGGGTGTGGTTTAATGACATCAACACCCTATATTAGGTGTGCATAATTATCAGGCAACTTCCTTTCCTTTGGCAAAATGGGTCAAAAGAAGGACTTGACAGACTCAGAAAAGTCAAAAATAGTGAGATATCTTGCAGAGGGATGCAGCACTCTTAAAATTGCAAAGCTTCTGAAGCGTGATCATCGAACAATCAAGCGTTTCATTCAAAATAGTCAACAGGGTCGCAAGAAGCGTGTGGAAAAACCAAGGCACAAAATAACTGCCCATGAACTGAGAAAAGTCAAGCGTGCAGCTGCCAAGATGCCACTTGCCACCAGTTTGGCCATATTTCAGAGCTGCAACATCACTGGAGTGCCCAAAAGCCCAAGGTGTGCAATACTCAGAGACATGGCCAAGGTAAGAAAGGCTGAAAGACGACCACCACTGAACAAGACACACAAGCTGAAACGTCAAGACTGGGCCAAGAAATATCTCAAGACTGATTTTTCTAAGGTTTTATGGACTGATGAAATGAGAGTGAGTCTTGATGGGCCAGATGGATGGGCCCGTGGCTGGATTGGTAAAGGGCAGAGAGCTCCAGTCCGACTCAGACGCCAGCAAGGTGGAGGTGGAGTACTGGTTTGGGCTGGTATCATCAAAGATGAGCTTGTGGGGCCTTTTCGGGTTGAGGATGGAGTCAAGCTCAACTCCCAGTCCTACTGCCAGTTTCTGGAAGACACCTTCTTCAAGCAGTGGTACAGGAAGAAGTCTGCATCCTTCAAGAAAAACATGATTTTCATGCAGGACAATGCTCCATCACACGCGTCCAAGTACTCCACAGCGTGGCTGGCAAGAAAGGGTATAAAAGAAGAAAATCTAATGACATGGCCTCCTTGTTCACCTGATCTGAACCCTTTTGAGAACCTGTGGTCCATCATCAAATGTGAGATTTACAAGGAGGGAAAACAGTACACCTCTCTGAACAGTGTCTGGGAGGCTGTGGTTGCTGCTGCACGCAATGTTGATCGTGAACAGATCAAAACACTGACAGAATCCATGGATGGCAGGCTTTTGAGTGTCCTTGCAAAGAAAGGTGGCTATATTGGTCACTGATTTGTTTTTGTTTTGTTTTTGAATGTCAGAAATGTATATTTGTGAATGTTGAGATGTTATATTGGTTTCACTGGTAAAAATAAATAATTGAAATGGGTATATATTTGTTTTTTGTTAAGTTGCCTAATAATTATGTACAGTAATAGTCACCTGCACACACAGATATCCCCCTAAAATAGCTAAAACTAAAAACAAACTAAAAACTACTTCCAAAAATATTCAGCTTTGATATTAATGAGTTTTTTGGGTTCATTGAGAACATGGTTGTTGTTCAATAATAAAATTAATCCTCAAAAATACAACTTGCCTAATAATTCTGCACTCTCTGTATATTTGGTCAAACATATAATTGACTTTGGGGTAAGTTACAGAAACTGAGCTTCAATTAAAAAAAATCTATTGGAACAAATAATTTCTACTGTTGTGATATACCAGTTGCCCCCCCCAAAAAAGTCATTGAGGCAGGGATGTGATATACCAATAATATACTTTCTATATGGTGCATTTGGGTAGTGCAACATTTGTGTGCGGTTTAGCTGCGTTACCGCAGCTACACAGAGTGACAAACGCTATTGGAACAAATATTTTCTACTGGTGTGATATACCAGTTGCGCCCCCAAAAAGTGATTGAGGCAGGGGTGTTATATACCAATAATATACTTTCCATATAGTGCATTTGGGTCGTGCAGCATTTGTTTGCGGTTTTGCTGCGTTACTGCGTTGCTGTTGCGAGCGCTGGCAGAGGAATTTCCACCCACAGCAAAACAGGTGCAGGTACCAATCTTACCACACCTGCAATAAGAGGGCTGTTTGAAGATGTGTTGGTCACTACGGATATGAGATCATTCTTGCAGCCAACCCATTGACGGCCGCCCTCCGGATACAGCCTCAGGGAACACTTAGACCGACAGGTGTCTGACTACATCGGGTTAACGGCCGATGTGGACACTCTGAGAAGTGAGGAACCCCTGGACTACTGGGCGTGCAGGCTTGACCTGTGGCCATAGCTGGTGCAATTTGCCATGGAACTCTTGGCTTGCCCCTCGTCCAGTGTCCTGTCCGAAAGGACATTCAGCGCAGCAGGGGGCATTGTGACCGATAAGCGCACTCGCCTAGCTCACGACAGTGTGGGCTACCTCACATTTATAAAAATGAATGAGGCATGGATCTCGGAGGAATTCAACACCTGTGACAACCACGTGTAATTGAATTTCCTTATGTGAGCCTACACATATCCGCCACCACCCAGAAAAAAGAATGGTCCTTGTCTTATGTATATACAACAGCATAAAAGGCCTTTTCTGTCATTTGAATGCCTAACTTTTGAGGCCTCTACTCCAGTGGCCTACAGTGCAATTTTTATCCAGTGACCGCCTAATGTACCTCCAGCCACAGAATCACAAGTTATTTTGTGTCAGGTAAATGCCTAATTTTTGGGGCCTCTACTCCAGTGGCCTACAGTAAAATTTGTATCCAGTGACCGCCTAATATACCTCCAGCCACAGAATCACAAGTTCTTTTGTGTCAGGCAAATGCCTAATTTCTGGGGCCTACCGTATACTCCAGTGTCCTACAGTTCAATTTTTATCCAGTGACCGCCTAATATACCTCCAGCCACAGAATCACAAGTTCTTTTGTGTCAGGTGAATGCCAAATTTTTGGGGCCTCTACTCCTTTGGCCTACAGTAAAATTTGTATCCAGTGACCACCAAATGTACCTCAAGCCACAGAATCACAAGTTCTTTTGTTTCAGGTGAATGCCTAATTTTTGGGGCATATACTCCAGTGGCCTACAGTTCTATTTTTATCCAGTGACCACCTATTTATCCAGTGACTACATATTTATTCCCAGATAATTCTTGTACAGTCACTCAGAGTTGAGAAAGCTCGTTGGAAGAACGAGTGAAACGTTTTCAAGAAATCTACAGTAAGTCCAGTTGCCTTGATTTATTCTTTACAGATATTACATAACTGGCATACTCACTATGCATAACATAGTTTGTAAGGATGGAAAAATACATCCGTCCATCAAGTTCAGCCTGTTACCTTGCAAAGTTGATATTGAGGAAGGCAAAAAAAAACCTTCTAGAGGAAGAAGCCAACTTTTGTCAACTTAGGGGAAAAAAAGTCCTTCCTGACACAAAATCTGGCAATCAGATCAACCCTTTCGATCAAAAATCAGAAATCTAGTGATTATAACCTGTAATGTAATTATACTCCGGAAATGCAACCAGGCACCTCTTGAAGTCTTTTAGTGACATCACAACCTACTGTGGTAGAGAGTTCCATTGTCTCACTGCTCTTACAGTAAAGAATCATCTTCTATATTGGTGAAGAAACCTTTGTTCCTCTAGATCTAGACATAGAAGATTTTTTATTGTTATATCTATCATCTTGGGTATTACGACAGCACACTCCTCAACATTGAATTTGCAACACCAAGAGGGACAAACCGTAGGGTTATTGAGGAAGTAGCTGGTGTTTTTAATATCTGCAAGTGATGACATTTTCAAGCACCTAGCTCCAATCTGTGGCATCTGGAAAGTGTCAAAAAAGCCAAATGGGAAGATATTTTTTTTAGCCACATTAAACCTGTAACGGTCGCGTACACACACACACAGAGGGGGAGGGAAGTGACCACTGCGCTCCACCCTTACCCCTGGCCCTGCCTACTTGCCTCGCGAGTCCTAATGACAGGGGACAACTGGACGGCAATCCCTAACTTGGAATAAGTGCAGGGATGACAGACAGACAAACAACAGGACGTGAACGGACCAAGTCAATACCAGGAAAGCTACAAAGTACAAAGGATTAAGCAATGAATGGTCAGGAGAAGCCGGGGTCAAATACCAGGAGAGCAGAGAAGTACAAGAGGAGTCCTAAGAGAGTAGTCAGATGGGAGCCGAGGTCACAATACCAGGACGGATGCGCAGTACAGGAGGATCAGGCAAAAGGATGGTCAAGGAACAGGATCAGGTAAGTATTCAGCAGTCCAACAAATAGCCAGGAACCTAGAAATTAACAGGCAACCTGTAGCCAGCAGGCTGCCTGTATTTATAGTGGGGAGTGAGGGTCATGTGACGTGGCCAGCGTCACATGACCGACAGACCAACCAGTCGAGCACCGAGTGATCAGCTCGGCGCTCAAGGCAGACTTAGGAGCAGGGAGCCACCCAGCTAGTAAAGCCGCCCTGGGAATGAGGTCAAACACAGATCCTCATTCCCAAAGCTAAGCAACAGGTCTGCGGGCGATGGGGGACCGAGTGTACCTTCGGAACCCCGTGACAGTACCCCCCCTTTTACGAGGGGCCACCGGACCCAAGACTTCAGGCGATGGCTTTTCAGGGTGTTCTAAATGAAATTTACGAACAAGTCTAGGAGCATGAACCTCCCTGGCAGGTACCCAAGATCTCTCTTCAGGTCCATACCCCTTCCAGTGAATCAGGTACTGCAAGGAATTACGCACCTTCCGGACATCCACTATTTTAGACACCACATACTCGACAGCATCATTAACAAGAACCGGCGGAGGCGAGGCTTTTGATGGTACTACCGGTTCAAAATATTTTTTAAGCAGAGATTTATGGAACACATTATGAATGTGGAATGACTCGGGCAGCTCCAACCTAAAAGATACCGGGTTAATCACTTCCGTGATCTTATATGGTCCAATAAAACGAGGAGCAAATTTTTTAGAAGTTACCTTGAGAGATAGATTCTTGGAGGACAACCATACTTTATCCCCAACCTGAAAGTTTACCCCCCTTGAACGTCTCCTATCGGCCTTGAGTTTCTGAGAACATTGAGCCTTTTCTAGGTTCTATTGAACCCGGGCCCAAACTGTGCACAGTTCGGAGGAGAGTTTATCCGCTTCAGGGTTAGAGGAGGAGACGGACGACCCAGAATGAAAACGGGGATGAAAACCATGGTTACAAAAGAAAGAGGAGACCCCAGCGGAAGAATTGACACGGTTATTCAAAGCAAATTCAGCCAATGGTAGAAATTTCACCCATAATTGCTGGTCATCAGCAACATACGACCTCAAGAATTGTTCGACAGACTGATTAAGGCGTTCAGTCTGCGCATTACTCTCAGGGTGGTAGGCAGAGGAAAAAGACAATGAAATTTTACATTTTTGACAGAAGGCCCTTCAGAATTTGGACACAAACTGCACACCCCTGTCAGAAACAATATTTTCCGGGATACCATGCAATCGAACAATTTCTTTCACAAAAATAGACGCCAGGGTTTTGGCATTCGGGAGTTTAGACAGGGGAATGAAATGGACCATCTTGCTAAACCTATCCACCACTACCCACACTACAGTCTTACCCTCCGCCGGCGGTAGGTCAGTTATAAAGTCCATCGAGATATGGGACCAGGGTCTACTGGGAATGGGTAGGGGTCGTAGGTTACCAGCAGGGCGAGTCCTAGGTGTCTTGGACCTGGCACAAACCTCACAGGCTGACACATAGGACTTGACATCCCTAGTTAGAGTGGGCCACCAATAAGATCTAGAAACCAGATCCTTAGTGCCCTCAACACCCGGATGTCCACAAAAGGCAGAATCGTGACACTCACCCAACAGCTGGAGACGAAATTGTACGGGAACAAACAACTTATCTGTTGGGGTGGATACCGGTGCCAGATGTTGTTCCGACCTAATGCGAGCCGAGATATCCTGGGTAAGAGCTGCTAAGAAGATTTTTGCTGGTAGGATGGATTCAGGTGGTACCTCAGTAGGTTGAAAAGCCTGGAAGCTCCGAGATAATGCGTCCGCCTTCACATTTTTACTTCCCGGCCTGAACGTGATGGAAAAATCAAAACGAGTAAAAAACAGAGCCCATCTGGCTTGACGGGGATTCAACCTCTTAGCAGACTCGAGAAACATAAGGTTTTTATGGTCAGTGACAACAGTTACACAATGCCTTGCCCCCTCCAGAAAATGCCTCCACTCCTCAAATGCCCATTTAATGGCCAGCAGCTCCCTATTCCCTATGTCGTAGTTTCTCTCCGTGGGAGAGAATTTCCTGGAGAAGAAGGCACATGGTCTCAGATTAGTGAGGCTAGCAGGACCTTGTGAAAGGACTGCTCCTGCGCCGTCCTCGGACGCATCCACCTCCACAATAAAAGGTTTCTCCTGATCAGGCTGGATCAGAATGGGAGCGCAACTGAATGCCTTTTTTAATTTTTCAAATGAAGAAATGGCCTCAGTAGACCAATTCTCCAAATCCGCCCCTTTCTTAGTAAGGTCGGTCAACGGTTTAGCAATTACGGAAAAATTCATAATAAATTTACGATAGTAATTGGCGAAACCTAAGAACCGTTGTAAGGCCTTTAAAGAAGAAGGTCTTACCCATTCCTTAATTGCTAGTACCTTACCAGGATCCATCTTGAAGGCGTGAGGAGTCAGAACATGCCCTAGAAACAGAATCTCCTGCACACCAAAGACACATTTCTCTTGTTTAGCGGATAGCTGATTCTCCCTCAACACCTCTAATACTTGTCTAACATGAGACACATGGAATTCGAAGTCAGGAGAGAATATCAAAATGTCGTCAAGATATACAATAACAAATTTACCTAAGAACTCCCTAAGAATGTCATTCATGAAGTTTTGGAACACAGCTGGGGCATTGCTGAGTCCAAAAGGCATCACCTGATATTCAAAGTGTCCTACCGGAGTATTGAATGCCGTCTTCCATTCGTCTCCCTCCTTGATTCGGATTAGATTGTATGCCCCTTTCAGGTCAATTTTGGAAAACCAGGTTGCCCCCAGGACCTGGTTAAATAAATCTGGAATCAATGGGAGGGAGTATCTATTCTGGACAGTGATTTTATTTAATCTCTGGTAATCGATACATGGCCTAAGACCACCATCTTTTTTCTTAACGAAGAAAAACCACCCCCCCATAGGAGAGACAGAAGGTCTAATATGCCCTTTACCAAGGCTCTCCTTAATATAATCTTCCATGGCCTTGCGTTCGGGCATAGAAAGATTATAAATTCGTCCTTTAGGAAACTTGGCCCCCTCTACTAGCTCTATGGTACAATCATAAGGTCTATGGGGGGTAGAACCTCCGGGGTTGGTGATGAGAATACATCAGAATATTCTCTAACAACAGAGGGTAAAGTATCAGACTTTACTGAGACCCCAGCCTGTACCACGGACAGGCAAGAGTCACACTTAGGCCCCCATCTCACCAACTCCCCATTGGACCAATCTATAGTGGGGTTATGTAGTCGGAGCCAAGGCAACCCTAGTACCACCTCAGCAGGTAGGTTCTCCAGGACTAGAAGCGAACATCTCTCTGAGTGGCACACACCCGCGGTTAGAGAAATCTCTGAGGTACATAAGCTCACCGTACCACCAATAAGAGGAGTAGCATCAATAGCCATGACATGGATAGGAGTTGGTAAGGCAAACATAGGAATACCCAATCTTACAGCATACTCAGAGTCAATAAAGCTAGCCGCTGAGCCAGAATCAATAAAGGCCTTACCCGGCCATTTATCTACTCCCAGAGAAATCGTAATGGGTACCGAAAGCTTACATTTAGAAAATTCATGGTGTACCTGGTCTTTAGGTTGCCTTGCCTTAGGAGACTTGACAGAGAGGACCTTCTTAGGACACTGGTTGATCCAATGGTCAGAATCTCCACAGTAAAAGCATTCTCCACGTCTGCGGCAAAGATTCCCTCGGGTCATGCCAACCTGCATGGGTTCCTCGGTGGAGACCTCAGCATTGTCTCTGGGATAGGCCTCTGGCTGGACCACCATCTGGGAAGAGAACTGTTGTTCCTGTCGTCTCTCTCTAACCCGTCGGTCAAGTCGGACAACAAGGGTCATCATCTCCTCTAAGGTCTCTGGAAGTTGATAACTGACCAGAAGATCCTTTAATTTATCAGACAGACCTGACCTGAACTGACTCTTCAGGGCTGGTTCGTTCCATCCTGAGGGGACACACCACCTTCTGAATTGGGTGCAATAATCCTCCACTGGTAAATTGCCCTGAACCAGTGCATTTAGAGCCGTCTCGGCTACTAGAGCCCTGTCTGGTTCATCATAGAGGGTAGCTAGGGCCTTAAAGAACCCCTCCACAGAATATAAACAACTGGCGCCAGCAGGTAAAGAGAACGCCCAGTCCTGGGGATCACCCTGTAATCGGGAAATGATAATGCCCACGCGTTGACTCTCGGTCCCAGAGGACACGGGGCGCAAACGGAAGTAAAGTTTGCAACTCTCCTTAAAAGAGAGAAACTTCTTCCGGTCTCCAGAAAAGGTTTCTGGGAGCTTAATCTGGGGCTCAAAATGCGGACTGGAGGCCTGAGGAGTGGAAGAGCCTTGCCCTAACTCAAAAGAGCTGAGTTTTTCCCCTAACTCCTGCACCATCTGCGTCAGATTAGAGACATAATCAGTCAGGGTCACCAGAGGATTCATAATACAGTGGTTATTTGGCCTGTTAATCTGTAACGGTCGCGTACACACACACACAGGGGGGGAGGGAAGTGACCCCTGGCCCTGCCTACTTGCCTCGCGAGTCCTAATGACAGGGGACAACTGGACGGCAATCCCTAACTTGGAATAAGTGCAGGGATGACAGACAGACAAACAACAGGACGTGAACGGACCGAGTCAATACCAGGAAAGCTACAAAGTACAAAGGATTAAGCAAAGAATGGTCAGGAGAAGCCGGGGTCAAATACCAGGAGAGCAGAGAAGTACAAGAGGAGTCCTAAGAGAGTAGTCAGGTGGGAGCCGAGGTCACATTACCAGGACGGATGCGCAGTACAGGAGGATCAGGCAAAAGGATGGTCAAGGAACAGGATCAGGTAAGTATTCAGCAGTCCAACAAGTAGCCAGGAACCTAGAAATTAACAGGCAACCTGTAGCCAGCAGGCTGCCTGTATTTATAGTGGGGAGTGAGGGTCATGTGACGTGGACAGCGTCACATGACCGACAGACCAACCAGTCGAGCACCGAGTGATCAGCTCGGCGCTCAAGGCAGACTTAGGAGCAGGGAGCCACCCAGCTAGTAAAGCCGCCCTGGGAATGAGGTCAAACACAGATCCTCATTCCCAAAGCTAAGCAACAGGTCTGCGGGCGATGGGGGACCGAGTGTACCTTCGGAACCCCGTGACAAAACCTCAAAAATCAGAACAAATCATGTGGGATGATTGTACAATGCCTCATGTTTGCCGACGTGCCAGTTATCACCACTTGTCACAAACTAGAACTGAGAGACCTGGGCTGAGATTTCAATACTGTTCAATACTGCAGCTCCCAGTTGCTGGGAGAACAACAATGAACTAGAACAACAGAAAGAGGTCCAGAGACGTGAATCTCTGCGAATGAGCCTCTAGAAGCAACAAGGGCATTGCTGTTACACCTAGATGCTCAGTTCTCTCTGCAACTGCTCTCTATTTTGATTGACTTTAGGAAAAGTCATGGCCAGGTTTGACTATGTTTACATTGCCTGGTCCTGTCAATCAAAGTGCAGAGAGCACAGCACTTGTAGAGAGATCAGAGCCTTTAGGAGTAACGGCAATGCCCCTTTTGCTACTGGAGGCTCATTTGCATATATTAAACATAATTTTTCTCAGCAATGCAGATACATATGAACATGAGACCAACATAGATGTCTTCAGCTGCCAACTACACATTCAAGTGTGGTCAGCCAGTTTCATAGGTACAAATCTGCTGATTTATTAGTATTACACCAAACCAGTATTAGTTACATTGTATGCAGCTAAACCCCTAATCTTCCGCTAGTGGTGTGGTGGCTGAATGCATTCAAAATTTTTATTATGTCTATAAAGAAGATTTGAAGCTTAGTGTAAGAAAAATAAGGTTCAGAGATGAGACTGTCGAGTGCCAAGTAACTATTGAAATGTTATAAAGGTTGTCTCACTTCAGAAATAATATATAATTTGTAGAGAAAGTTCCCCTGGGGGGAGGGAAATAAAACTGGGGAACTGGACTTAGTAATGTATGAGGAGGACTATGACATAGTGGGAATAACTGAGACATGGCTGGATGATAACTATAACTGGGCAGTTAACGTACAGGGTTAATGTCTGTTAATGTCAGAAAGGATTGTCAAAACTGGAGAGGGGGAGGGGTCTGACTTTATGTAAAGTCCTGTCTAAAGCCCACACTCCGTGAAGATATAAGTGAGGGACATGAACATGTGGAGTCACTATGAGTAGAAATACATGGAGGCAAAAACAATAATAAATTACTAATAGGAATTTATTATAAGCCACCAAATATACCCACATATTCGCAAAAACTCTACTTCTAAACAAGATAGACGAGGCAGCAAATCATAATGAGGTGGTTATTATGGGGGACTTCAACTACCCAGATATAGACTGGGAACCTGAAACCTGGATATCTCATAAAGGAAACAGGTTCTTGGCAATAACCAAAGACAATTACCTTTTCCAACTGTGTTCAGGACCCGATTAGAGGGACGGCCATACTGGACTTAGTATTAACCAATAGACCTGACAGAACAACAGATGTGCATGTTGGGGGACATCTGGGAAATAGTGACCATAAAATAATAACCTTCCAACTGTCATTCAAAAGGGTGGAAGGGAGGGGGAAAAAAATATCAAACTTCAAAAAATCTAAATTTAGCCAACGAAGAGAGGCCATGGGCCTAACTAACTGGGAAAAAGTCCTCAAAAATAAAAATATAGCCACAAAATGGGATATTTTTAAAAGCACCTTAAATTCTAATTGTGAGCGGTACATACCTTATGGGAATAAAAGGGTGAGGAACAAGAAAAAACCAATGTGAATAAATAGAATTGTAAAGAAAGCAATAAATGACAAAAAGAAAGCATTTAAATCACAAACACATGAGGGTAGCGAGAAACCATTGAAAGGGAAAAAAATACATTATGTAAAAGACAAATAAAAGCAGCCACACTAGAGACAGAGAGATTCTGTCAGGAATCATCCTGTTATGTCTGTTTAGTTCAGACTGTCTTGCCCTTAAGTTTTCACTCAGTTAAGATGGTGGATTGTGTCTTAGCTGGGTGCCATCTTACTTCCTGTTTCATATATAAACCTCTCAAGCCTGTTACTCATTGCTTGAGTATTGTGTTTTAGCTCCTGCTTGTGCAGTCCTCTCGCCTGGATCTTGCTTTCTGGTTTGTTCCTTTTCCTTGCGGTTTGCCCTGCTACTCCTGGACACCTGCCGACTGCTCGCTGGGTTTCCCCCTGACCTCTCGTCTAGATCCCTGCCTTCATCTGCATTACTAGTGATAGACAAACATCGGCCGGGACAATTAGCGAAAGCGCATTCGCGATCAAATGTTAGCGAACCACACGTTCGTGCCAAGCCCAATTCACTTTAGTGGCAGGCGAATTTGAAAAACCTTCAGGTCATATTTGCAGCTAGCAAACACTTACTAGAAGTGCACAAATCGTCCCACAACATGGAGAGTGACATACCAGAGGGGGATCATTGTCAAAAATTCCCACAAAAAATATGTATTTTAATCAGGGCCCATTTTAATGTGTCTTAAAGGGAAACTCTCAAAAATTTGCCCTGCTGGAGCCTAGAAAAATTCTATTTTAGGCAACGGGAGTAGAGGCCCCAAAAATTTGGCATTCACCTGACACAAAAGAACTTGTGATTCTGTGGCTGGAGGTACATTTGGCGGTCACTGGATAAAAATAAAACTGTAGGCCACTGCAGTAGAGGCCCCAAAAATTAGGCATTTACCTGACACAAAAGAACTTGTGATTCTGTGGCTGGAGGTATATTAGGCGTTCACTGGATAAAAAAATTTCTGTACGGCAATGGAGTACAGGTCCCAAAAATTTGGCATTCACCTGACACAAAAGAACTTGTGATTCTGTGGCTGGAGGTATATTAGGTAACGGGAGTTAGCGCAGGCTGGCAGCAGAAGTTAGCCTTCAGTGAAGCCTCCAGCCCGCGCATATATCGCTGCACTAAGCAGCACCTGACAGTTGGGCGGGCTGGCGGCTTCAACAGTTATGTAATACATTTTAAATATAAGGAGCCAAAGTTTTTCTAACAATGGCCACCAGCGTTAACTATTAAATGCACCAGAAGACTAATGTAGATGCTAATTTAGCACTGTTGACAGAAAAGATGTTTGTGTCTACAAAATGACAGCCTGACAGACAGTGCATCAGTTGTGTTGTTCTGCACGGCTTTGAATTTGATGTTCCCTAATGATACTAAAAAAGCCAGATAATTATTAGTTGCAAATTGAAGTCTCAGAAAGTTGACTGCTTTTATTTGTAGAGTTAGGGAAATTTTCAAGCTAGAGACCAGACTGAAATGCTGATTTAGGCAAGAGTCTAAGAAAGTTAATAGAAAAAGATACATGACCCTTAGGATCCCCATTACAATCTATGAATTATTTATAGAATTAAATAGCTCTGCGGTATTACTAGCTATGTAATCCTATTTACTGACTTCAGCTTGTGGGGTGCAATTACATTGACAGTGTGTGACTGAAGCTGTCTTTGTGATTTATTTGAGCAAAGCAAATACTCCTGGTTAGATCTTGATCCAAGCCAGAGAATAATTCATATTATGAGTGTACGGTGCCTTTTAATTTGCTATTTTGCTTCTAACTTGCAATGACTTTTTCAGTTTTCTTAGTTTATTTATTTATTTTGAGCAGTTCGGTCCTATAGCCTATCAATTTACAAATTCAAAATGTACAAATATTTGCAATTTGCAAATAAAATCTGGGTAAAAGGAAAAAAAATACTTAAAAGTTTTAAGTTAAATGCACTCTTATAGAGTAAATTGCAATATTCTGCTATATCCTTTGTAAGAGTTAGTGGGAGAAAGATGTATATAAAAATAAAGTCTACCTCTATGGTAACCAGCTCCCCTCTTGTCCATGGGTTGTGCCCAATATGACCTTATTCAAGTAAATAGGATGAGATGCAATACCACACAAAACCCATAAATGGGAGGGGTGCTGCTTCTAACAAAATGGAGATCTACTTTTCAAATCACCTAAAACCCCTTAACCACAAATCACCTAAAACCCCATGAAAACCCAAGGATATATATGATACAGTTAAAGAGGTTGTCCAAGATCAGACAAAAAAAATAATAGCCAGGGGAGGATCCAACACAAGAATACTACGGTGCACTGTATCCCAATCAAAACCAGTGTTATGGCCTTTGCACTGGATCGGATTGGGGTACATATTTTTTGCTTTATAAAACACACTTTTTTTTCCCTCCAAAGTGGAGGGAAAAAGTCAGTGTGTCTTATAAACGAAAGGTGACCACAAATGTGCAGGCTGCAGCAGCTCAGGAGCTCTCACTAACGGCTCCTGAGCTGCCATGAAACTGTGGGCGGGCGGGCAGGCGGCCGGGAGTTAGCGCAGGCTGGCAGCAGAAGTTAGCCTTCAGTGAAGCCTCCTGCCCGCACATACATCGCTGCACTAAGCTGCAGCTCACAGTTGGGCGGGCTGGCGGCTTCACTAAATGCTAAATGATGCCGCCAGCCCGTCCTTCCATTATGCACTACACTATCGTTGGGCGGGCTGGCGGCTTCTCTGTATGTGCTGTACTGCCGCCAGCCCGCACGTCCTTCACTTACCACAGCCAGAGTAGCAGAAGAATCCCTTTCTCCTCTGTGCTGCCTGCCCATTCCTCACGAAGCCATGCTGATATGGCGTTATTTGCTTATTTTCATTGAGATGCTCTAAGATAGCATCTCTCAGAAAACCTTCAAACAGTTTACCCACAACAGATGTTAAACTTACCGGCCAATAGTTACCAGGCTCTGTTTTTGGACCCTTTTTGAATATTGGCACCACATTTGCCATGCGCCAATCCTGTGGAACATTCCCTGTCAGTATAGAGTCCGCAAATATCAGAAATAAGGGTCTGGCTATGACATTACTTCATTCCCTTAGGATACGGGGGTGTATGCCATCCGGTCCTGGCGATTTGTCTATTTTAATCTTTTTAAGTCGCTGATGTACTTCTTCCTGGGTCACACAGGACACTTTTAATGCGGAATTTATTTTTACATTCTGCATGTCATCTAACAGTTTATTTTCCTCAGTGAATACACTGGAGAAAAAAAATATTTAACAGTTTTGCTTTCTCTTCGTCGCTCTCTGCGACTCTCCCCTCATTACTCTTTAAAGGGCCGACACCTTCAGATTTATACTTTTTAAAATTTATATAATTGAAGAACATTTTAGGGTTAGTTTTACTCTCTTTGGCAATTAATCTCTCGGTCTCTAGTTTGGCCGCTTTTATTTGTTTTTTACATGTTCTATTTTTTTCCTTATAGTTTTTCAGTGCTTCCGTGCTACCCTCCTGTTTTAGTGATTTATATGCTTTCTTTTTGTTATTTATTCCTTTCTTTACAGTTCTATTTATCCACATTGGTTTCTTTTTGTTCCTTAACCTTTTATTCCCATACGGTATGTACCTCTTACAATGAGATTTTAGGATGTTTTTAAAGATATCCCATTTTGTCGCTGTATCTTTATTTTTGAGGACTTTGTCCCAGTTAGTTAGGCCTGTGGCTTCTCTTAGTTGGCTAAATTTAGCTTTTTTGAATTTTGGTATTTTTGTTCCTCCCTGTAGAAACACTCTTTTGAATGATAATTGGAAGGTTATTACTTTATGGTCACTATTTCCCAGGTGTCCACCAACCTGCACGTCTGTTGTTCTGTCAGGCCTATTGGTTAATACTAAGTCCAGTATGGCCGTCCCTCTAGTCGGGTCCTGAACCAGTTGGGAGAGGTAATTGTCTTTGGTTATTGCCAAGAACCTGTTTCCCTTATGAGATATACAAGTTTCAGTTTCCCAGTCTATATCTGGGTAGTTGAAGTCCCCCATAATAACCACCTCATTATGATTTGCCGCCTTGTCTATCTCGTTTAGTAGTAGATTTTCTGTAGACTCTGGTATATTAGGTGGTTTATAGTAAACTCCTATTAGTAATTTATTGTTGTTTTTAGCTCCATGTATCTCTACCCACAGTGACTCCACATGTTCATGTCCCTCACTTATATCTTCACGGAGTGTGGGCTTTAGACAAGACTTTACATAAAGGAAGACCCCTCCCCCTCTCCGGTTTTGACGATCCTTTCTAAACAGACTGTAACCTTGTACATTAACTGCCCAGTCATAGCTATCATCCAGCCATGTCTCAGTTATTCCCACTATGTCATAGTCCTCCTCACACATCACTAATTCCAGCTCCCCAGTTTTATTAGTCAGGTTTCTGGCATTAGTATACATACATTTGTGTCTATTTGTGTCTATATTAAATATGACTATAACCCCCCTCATCCATAGGAATGCACCCATGTACTACAATATATATTCATATTTAATATAGACACATGCCAATTACAGAACAGTCCCTGGACAGTATTAATATTAAATATGACTATAACCCCCTCAGACAAAAAAAAAAAAATCACAGAAAAAACAAAGGTAAAAACATCCTACACGATATAATATATATTAATTTGCGGATGCCATTGGCCATATTATTGAAGAAAATCACAGAAATAAGATAATAATGCACTTAGTAAAGTAGATGCAAGCATTATATATGGACAAAGTCCTCACTCTATGATAAAATCTGAGACACTTAGAAAATATATTTTGATCAAAACACATCTGTGCCCGCCTACCAAGCAAAGGTGGTCTCAGGTCAGGCGGGTCCTACACTAAACCTACCTAAGCCATTGGGCTTCTATGTTCAGGAGCGCAGACGCCGCACTTATGGTGTGCTGCTCCTAGTTACCTCCATGTGAGTCAAGCAACCGATGGGAGGAGGAGCAAGCACAACTATATGTACCACCTAATCAAGGCGCTTTATTGGATAGGAAGGGCAAAAGTGCAAAGGAATGCTACTCCCAAGTTAAAATAGGTGCGCGTTCACACTTGAAGGTGCCACTCCCTCAAGCAAATACTGCATAGACAAAAAAATCACAGAAAAAACTAAGGTAAAAACATCCTGCACGGTATGATATATAAATTTGTGGATGTCACTGGCCATATTATTGAAGAAAATCACAGAAAAAAGATAATAATGCACTTAGTAAAGTAGATGCAAGCATTATATATGGACAAAGTCCTCACTCTGATATGATAAAATCTGAGACACTTAGCCAATATATTATGATCAAAACACATCTGTGCCCGCCTACCAAACGCCAAGGTGGTCTCAGGTCAGGCGGGTCCTATGCTAAACCTACCTAAGCCATTGGGCTTCTATGTTCAGGAGCGCAGACACCGCACATATGGTGTGCTGTTCCTAGTCACCTTCATGTGAGTCAAGCAACCGATGGGAGGAGGAGCAAGCACACCTATATGTACCACCTAATTAAGGCGCTCTATTTGATAGGAAGGGCTAAAGTGCAAAGGAATGCTACCCCCAAGATAAAATAGGTGCACATTCACATTTGAAGGTGCCACTCCCTTCAAGTGTGAATGTGCACCTATTTTAAAAAGGTTGAGTTCGGGACCCGAACTTGACCCT
This sequence comes from Bufo bufo, assembly GCF_905171765.1. Lineage (NCBI taxonomy): Eukaryota > Metazoa > Chordata > Amphibia > Anura > Bufonidae > Bufo > Bufo bufo. The sequence goes on from NC_053391.1 coordinate 82,628,399, forward strand.
GAACCCGAACCCCTTTGAAGTGAATGGGGACCCGAACTTTGAAACACTAAAATGGCTCTAAAAAAAGTCATGGAAAGCGCTAGAGGGCTGCAAATGGCAGCAAAATGTGATTAGGAGCATGGCAAGTGCTCTGCAAACAAATGTGGATAGGGAAATGAATTAAAATTAAGGAGGCGGTGAATGTGGCAGTGTAGGTGGAATCGTTGTGGAGGAGGAGGAGATAGCCAACACTGGTTTTTGTTTTTGTATTTTATTTTATTATTTTTATTTATTTTTTGTTCAAATTTGGGTAGACCCCAAAACATTGGAAAATATAAAAAATAAAACAAAGAGAAAGTGCGCTGGAGTATAACAATAGCTGGGTGAGGCCGGTATGCATGTCTATTCTGCACAAGGTACGGACAAGTCCTGTGCGTTCCCTGCCTGGTTCATTTTAATGAACGTGAGCTTGTCCACATTGGCTGTGGACAGGCGGCTGCACTTCTCTTTGATAACCCCTTCCTGCCAAACGTTCAGACAATACACTGGCTGCAGGGCAGGCCAGCATCTCCAGGGGGTAAAGGGCAATCTCAGGCCATGTGCCCAATTTGGAGACCCAGAAGTTGAAGGGGGCAGACCCGTCATTCAGTATGCGCAGGCGTGTGCACACATACTGCTCCACCATGTTGCTGAAATGCTGCCTCCTGCTAAGACGTTCCATATCAGCTGGTGGTGCCGGTTGTTGTGGCGTGCTGACAAAGCTTTTACACATTTCGGACATGCTAACCCTGACTTCTGAGGTGCTGGTGGTGCCCCAGCTGCGTTGGCGACCTCTTCTTCCTCCTCTGCCTTCGCCTTGAGCTTCCACTGTGCCCCCGCTGTCAGGTGGGAATGCCACCAGAAGCACGTCTCCCAGCGTGTGCTTGTACTCGCGTATCTTATGATCACGCTCCAGTGATGGAATTAAGGACGGTACGTTATCCTTGTAACGGGGATCCAGCAGCGTGGCCACCCAGTAATCAGCAGAAGTTAGAATGTGGGCAACTCGGCGGTCGTTGCGGAGACACTGCAGCATGTAATCGCTCATGTGTGCCAGGTTGCCCAGAGGCAACGAAAAGCTGTCCTCTGTGGGAGGTGTATCGTCTGTGTCCTCTATATCCCCCCAGCTACGCACCAGTGATGGCCATGAGCTGGTTTGGGTGCCACCCTGCTGTGAACACGGTTCCTCCTCCTCCTCCATCTCCTCCTCCTCATCGTCCACCTCGTCATCCTCCAGAACTGTGCCCCGGCTGGACAATTGTGTACCTGGCGTTTGTGGGTGCAGGAACCCACCCTCGGAGCCACTTGCGAATGACTGGCCGGAAACCCTATGAAATGATCCCTCTTCCTCCTCCTCCTCCTCCTGTGCCACATCCTCTTCCATCATCGCCAGCAGCGTTTTTTCAAGGAGGCATAGAAAAGGGATAGTAACGTTGAGATGCTGGCCATGTTGGTGGAGTACTCGAAACAGCGCAACAAGGAACACAGGTCTTGCATGGAGTCCCAGTCATTGGTGGTAAAGTGGTGCTGTTCCACAGAGCGACTCACCAGTGCATGCTGCAGCTGAAACTCCACTATCGCCTGCTCGCACAGTCTGGCCAGCATGTGCAAGGTGGAGATCCACCTTGCGTGCACGTCGCATATGAGGCGGTGAGCGGGAAGGCCGAAGTTACGCTGCAGCGCTGACAGGCAAGCAGCAGCAGGGTGAGAACGCCGGAAGCGCGCACAGACGGCCCGCACTTTACGCAGCAGCTCTGAAATATCGGGGTAATTTTTAAGGTACATCTGCACCACTAAAATCAGCACATGCGCCAGGCAAGGGATGTGCGTCAAACCGGCTACTCCCAGAGCTGCTACGAAATTTCTCCCATTATTGCACACCACCAGGCCGGGCTTGAGGCTCACTAGCACCAACCACTCATCGGTCTGTTGTTCAAGGCCCGTTCACAGCTCCTGCGCGGTGTGGGGTTTGTTCCCCAAACAGATAAGTTTTAAAACGGCCTGCTGTCGTTTACCCCTGCCTGTGCTGAAGTTGGTGATGAAGGTGTTACGCTAACCAGATGAGGAGCCGGTAGATGATGAGGAAGCGGAGTAGGAGGAGGAAGCAACAGGAGGCAAACTGCAATCCTCGGTGGTGGAACGACATGCGCCAAACTGCTATCCGCCTCAGGCCTAGCCACCACTGCATTCACCCAGTGTGCTGTTAGGGAGATATAACGTCCTTGACCGTGCTTACTGGTCCATATATCGACGACTGCAGCAGAAGAGAAAGCAGGAGGATCCAGAGACCTTTCTTTGTTTTTGAAGTGTCTACTCCACTGCAGCTTGTGCTTTGCACTTAGATGCCTGGTCATGCAGGTTGTGCTCAGGTTAAGAACGTTTATGCCTCGCTTCAGGCTCTGATTGCACAGCGTGCAAACCACTCGTGTCTTGTCGTCAGCACATTGTCTGAAGAACTGCCACGTCAAGGAACTCCTTGGAGCTGGCTTTGGTGTGCTCATCCCTTTCTGCGTTGAGCAGTAGCAGGCGTACTGTCTAGGGGACAGCTGCTACGCTTTTGCGCCCTGCTCCCTCTTCTGCTGTGCTGGTGGCTCTGTGCGACCACCGCCTCTTCCTCCGAACTACACAGGTCACTTGCATGACCTTGATTCCATGTGGGGTCGAGGACCTCATCGTCCTCCACATCATCTTCCACCCAGGTTTCACCCCTGCCCTCCTTGTCGGTCTAGACACTTTCGAAAGTCACAGCAGTTGGCACCTGTGTTTCATCATCATACGAGACGTGCTGCAGTGGTCCTCCCATGTACTCATCTTGAAAGATAAGTGGTTGGGCATCGGTGCACTCAATATCTTCCACTTCTGGGGCAGGGCTAGGTGGATGGCCCTGGGAAAGCCTGTTAGCAGAGTCATCAAAAAGCAGAAGAGACTTCTGCATGACTTGGGGCTCAGACTGCTTGGCTAATTTACAAGGGGGTGAGGTGAAAGACTGATGGACATCGGCTGCAGATGCCAACTCTGATCTATCAGCAGGAGACTGGGTGGGAGACAATGTGAAGGAACTGGAGGCACTGTCAGCAACCCAATCTACTATCGCCTGTACTTGTTCTGACCTCACCATTCGTAGAGCCGCATTAGGCCCGACCAAATACCTCTGAAGGTTCTGTCGCCTACTCGCAGCTGAGGAAGGTGTTTCACTTGTGCGTGTAGCTGGCACAGACCGACCACGTCCTCTCTCTGCAACAGGTGCTTTATCAGCAGCACCACGACCGGGGCCACGTCCCTAATTTGACTCTCTCCTCATATTTCTCAAATTTAGGATCTTGCCCAAAATGGGTGTTTTTTTAATAACAGAATAGAACACCACTATCTAACGCGTGTATCTCATACTGACAGATGCAGCCAAGGCCACAAATTTAGTATTTGGCCCAAAATTAGTGTTTTTTTAATAACAGAATAGAACAGCAGTATCTAACACATGTATCTCACACTGACAGATGCAGCCAAGGCCGCAAATTTTGTATGTGCCCCAAAATGGGTGTTTTTTTAATAACAGAATAGAACACCACTATCTAGCGAATGTATCTCACACTGACAGATGCAGCCAAGGCCACAAATTTTGTATTTGGCCCAAAATTGGTGTTTTTTTAATAACAGAATAGAACAGCAGTATCTAACTCGTGTATTTCACACTGACAGATGCAGCCAAGGCCGTAAATTTAGTATTTGGCCCAAAATGGGTGTTTTTTTAATAACAGAATAGAACACCAGTATCTAACTCGTGTATTTCACACTGACAAATGCAGCCAAGGCCGTAAATTTAGTATTTTGCCCAAAATTTGTTTTTTTTAATAACAGAATAGAACAGCAGTATCTAACGCGTGTCTCTCACACTGACAGATGCAGTCAAGGCCGCAAATTTAGTATTTGGGCCAAAATGTGTGTTTTTTTTTATAACAGAATAGAACACCACTATCTAACACGTGTATCTCACACTGACAGATGCAACAAAGGCTGCAAAATTAAGTATTTTGCCAAAAATGGGTGTTTTTTTAATAACAGAATAGAACACCACTATCTAACATGTGTATCTCACACTGACAGATGCAGCTAATTCTGCAAAATTCTGTATTTTGCCCAAAATGGGTGTTTTTTTTAATAGCAGAATATGACAGCAGTATCTAACGCTTGTATTTCACATTGAAAGATGCAACAAGGGCTGTAAAATTTTGTATTTTGACCAAAAAGGGTGTTTTTTAAAACCCAGAAGATTATTGCAGTATTTTAAGCTTAAAATTCACACTGACTAATGCTGCATAGGCCCCAGATGAAGGGTATTGCCAAAAATGTGTGCTTTTTTAAACCCATAAAATTATTGAAGTATTTCAAGCCTATATTGCACACTGACAAAACCTACATAGACCCCTAGATGGAGGGTATTGCCAAAAAAGGGTGCTTTTTTAAACCCAGAAAATTATTGCTGTATTTCAAGCTTGTATTTAACAATGACAGATGCAGCCAACGCCGCAAATGTAGTATTTTGCCCTAAATGGATGCTTTTTTAATAAAAGAATATGACAGTAGTATCTAACACTTGTATTTCACACTGACAGTTGCAACAAGGGCTGTAAAATGTAGTATTTTGCCCAAAATGGGTGTTTTTTAAAACCCAGAAAATGATTGCTGTATTTTAAGCTTAAATTGCACACTGACAAATGCTGCAAAGGCGACAGATGTAGGGTCTTGCCAAAAATGGGTGTTTTTTAAAACCAAGAAAATTATTGCAGTATTTCAAGCTTCTTTTTGACTGTCACAAATGCACATATGCTGTGCTGGTGCACAGAACTTTCATAAAATGGCCGCCGCCGCCCACCTAACTAACAGACGGATAAAAGTTATTTTTCTGTGTCACTGGGCTCAAGGCAGGGTAAATAGATTGTGCACTGCACCCACAAAACAAAATCTAGGTAGATCTCTGAGTTAACAAGCACTTCAGATTTAAGATTCTGTCCTATTTTCTCCCTCACAGCAGCAGCATCCTCTCCCTACACTAATCAGAGCAGAGTGACGTGCAGCGCTACGTGACTCCAGCTTATATAGAGACTGGGTCACATGCTGCACTGGCCAATCACAGCCATGAAGAAAAAGAAGGAAAAAGAACCTGTATATGGCGCCAGATACCTCTGGAATAATATCCCACTAAATAATGATTAGTGGCTGGTTGTGGGATGTCTTCAATTGGTTGCCCTTAAAATCAATAGCAGTAACTTAAAAAACATATGTACCTTTTAGTATAATAGTCGATATAATGATACCGGTGTTATAAAATATGGTAAAATGATGTAGTAAAAAACGTTAGAATAAAAACGATGAAAGACACTCACTTCACCCAGGAGGGGCAGGGTGGGATAAAGCTCAAGACACCCACTCTGCTTCCTCCTGCGCCTGGGTCTCCTGTAGAGTATCCGGAATTAACGGCAGTCACACGTGGTACATCTGGTTAATATCCTTTAATTAGCACAGAATAGGGGTAAAGTGCAGGCTCAACATGTTTCGGGGTCTATAGGATCCCCTTAATCACGAAGGGGATCCTATAGACCCCGAAACGCGTTGAGCCTGCACTTTACCCCTACCCTGTGCTAATTAAAGGATATTAACCAGATGTACCACGTGTGACTGCCGTTAATTCCGGATACTACCGGTATCATTATATGACTCGACTATTATACTAAAAGATACATGTGTTTTTTAAGTTACTTAAACCAGCCACTAATCATTATTTAGTGGGATATTATTCCAGAGGTATCTGGCGCCATATACAGGTAATTTTTCCTTCTTTTTCTTCATTTCTGTACCACGTCCACATAGGATTTTCCTTATCTGGACTGTATACCTGTGGCAGCTTATTACCTCCCCAGTAACTAATTACACCTAGAACTATTATCTACGGTCCTTCCTTTGGCGCCCTGCCAGGATATCCCAGACCCTTTTTTCCTAAAAGGGCCTGTGACTAATCCCCTCTTCCTTTTTTTCTTTTCCTCTTGTCCCTTGGCTTCTAAGGGCACACAAGTTGAACGCTTGTTGATTGGCTGCTCTGCAGCCTTTCAAAAAGCGCCATTAACTTGCTAAACACCGAACCCGAACCTGAACTTTTACAGAAAAGTTCGGGTTTGGGTCCGGGGTCCAAAAATCCTAAAGTTCGGTACGAACCCCATCTTTACAGTTCGAATTCGCTCAACACTAGTGCAGCCTTCGTTTGCGGTTTTGCTGCGTTACAGCATCTATACAGAGTGACAAATGCTATTGGAACCAATCATTTCTACTGGTGTGATTTACCAGTTGCCCCCCAATTTTTTTTATTGAAACAGGGGTGTTATATACCAATAATATGCTTTCTATATAGTGCATTTAGGTATTGCAGCATTTGTTTGCGGTTTTGCTGCATTACCGTATCTACATATAGAGTGACAAACGCTATTAGAACCAATAATTTCTACTGGTGTGATTTACCAGTTACCCTCCCAAAAAATTGTTTGAAGCAGGGTGTTATACACCAATAATATACTTTCTATATAGTGCATTTAGGTAGTGCAGCATTTGTTTGCGGTTTTGCTGCATTACCGCATCTATACAGAGTAACAAACACTATTGGAACCAATTATTTCTACTGGTGTGATATTCCAGTTGCCCCACCAAAAAAATTGACTAAAGCAGGGGTGTTATATACCAATAATATACTTTCCATATAGTGCATTTGGGTAGTGCAGCATTTGTTTGCAGTTTTGCTGCGTTACCGCAGTTGTGGGCTGTCCAGTTAATGCCTATTGGCTAATTTTTGGGGCCTGTACTGGCCGACAGTTACATTTTTATACTGTGACCGCCTAATGTTCTTCCAGCCACAGAATCCTACAAAGTTGTGTGCTCTCAGGTGAATGCCTATTGGCAAATTTTTGGGGCCTGTACAGGCCGATAGTTACATTTTTATCCTGTGACTGCCTAATGCAGTGTTTCCCAACCAGTGTGCCTCCAGCTGTTGCAAAACTACAACTCCCAGCAGGCCCGGACAGCCTTTGGCACTAAAAAGGCTGTAAAACAGCCCAGGAAAGAGCTAGAGGGCTGCAAAAGGCAGCAACATGTAGGTAAATCCCCTGCAAACAAATGTGGATAGGGAAATGAATTAAAATTAAAATTAAAAAAATTAAAATTAACCAATATCAATTGGAGAGAGGTCCCATAGCAGAGAATCTGGCTTCACGTCAGCAGAGAATCAGTCTCTTCATGCCATAGCAAAGAATCTGGCTTCATGTCAGCAGAGAATCAGTCTCTTCATGCCATAGCAGAGAATCTGGCTTCATGTCAGCGCAGAATCAGTCTTCATGTCATAGCAGAGAATCAGGCTTCCCGTCACCCACCACTGGAACAGGCCACTGTCACATATTTAGGCCCCGGCACCCAGACAGAGGAGAGAGGTCCCGTAACAGAGAATCTGGCTTTATGTCAGCACAGAATCAGTCTTTATGTCATAGCAGAGAATCAGGCTTCACGTCACCCACCACTGGAACAGGCCACTGTCACATATTTAGGCCCCGGCACCCAGACAGAGGAGAGCGGTCCCGTAACAGAGAATCTGGCCTTATGTCAGCGCAGAATCAGTCTTCATGTCATAGCAGAGAATCAGTCTTCACGTCACCCACCACTGGAACAGGCCACTGTCACATATTTAGGCCCAGGCACCCAGGCAGAGGAGAGAGGTCCCGTAACAGAGAATCTGGCCTTATGTCAGCACAGAATCAGTCTTCATGTCATAGCAGAGAATCAGGCTTTACGTCACCCACCACTGGAACAGGCCACTGTCACATATTTAGGCCCCGGCACCCAGACAGAGGAGAGAGGTCCCGTAACAGAGAATCTGGCCTTATGTCAGCGCAGAATCAGTCTTCATGTCATAGCAGAGAATCAGGCTTCACGTCACCCACCACTGGAACAGGCCACTGTCACATATTTAGGCACAGGCACCCAGGCATAGGAGAGAGGTGCCGTAACAGAGAATCTGGCCTTATGTCAGCGCAGAATCAGTCTTCATGTCATAGCAGAGAATCAGGCTTCACGTCACCCACCACTGGAACAGGCCACTGTCACATATTTAGGCCCAGGCACCCAGGCAGAGGAGAGAGGTCCCGTAACAGAGAATCTGGCCTTATGTCAGCACAGAATCAGTCTTCATGTCATAGCAGAGAATCAGGCTTCATGTCACCCACCACTGGAACAGGCCACTGTCACATATTTAGGCCCAGGCACCCAGGCAGAGGAGAGAGGTCCCGTAACAGAGAATCTGGCCTTATGTCAGCACAGAATCAGTCTTCATGTCATAGCAGAGAATCAGGCTTTACGTCACCCACCACTAGAACAGGCCACTGTCACATATTTAGGCCCCGGCACCCAGACAGAGGAGAGAGGTCCCGTAACAGAGAATCTGGCCTTATGTCAGCGCAGAATCAGTCTTCATGTCATAGCAGAGAATCAGGCTTCACGTCACCCACCACTGGAACAGGCCACTGTCACATATTTAGGCCCAGGCAGAGGAGAGAGGTCCCGTAACAGAGAATCTGGCCTTATGTCAGCACAGAATCTGTCTTCATGTCATAGCAGAGAATCAGGCTTCACGTCACCCACCACTGGAACAGGCCACTGTCACATATTTAGGCCCCGGCACCCAGACAGAGGAGAGAGGTCCCGTAACAGAGAATCTGGCCTTATGTCAGCACAGAATCTGTCTTCATGTCATAGCAGAGAATCAGGCTTCACGTCACCCACCACTGGAACAGGCCACTGTCACAAATTTAGGCCCAGGCACCCAGGCAGAGGAGAGAGGTCCCGTAACAGAGAATCTGGCCTTATGTCAGCACAGAATCAGTCTTCATGTCATAGCAGAGAATCAGGCTTCACGTCACCCACCACTGGAACAGGCCACTGTCACATATTTAGGCCCAGGCAGAGGAGAGAGGTCCCGTAACAGAGAATCGGGCCTTATGTCAGCACAGAATCTGTCTTCATGTCATAGCAGAGAATCAGGCTTCACGTCACCCACCACTGGAACAGGCCACTGTCACATATTTAGGCTCCGGCACCTAGACAGAGGAGAGAGGTCCCGTAACAGAGAATCTGGCCTTATGTCAGCACAGAATCTGTCTTCATGTCATAGCAGAGAATCAGGCTTCACGTCACCCACCACTGGAACAGGCCACTGTCACATATTTAGGCCCCGGCACCCAGACAGAGGAGAGGTTCATTCAACTTTGGGTTGCCCCCCAATATAATGGTAAAATTAAAATAAAAATAGTATTGAATGAGGAAGTGCCCTGGAGTAGAATAATATATTGTTAAGGGGAGGTAGTTAATATCTAATCTGCACAAGGGATGGACAGGTCCTGTGGGATCCATGCCTGGTTCATTTTTATGAACGTCAGCTTGTCCACATTGGCTGTAGACAGGCGGCTGCGTTTTTCTGTAATGACGCCCCCTGCCGTGCTGAATACACGTTCAGACAAAACGCTGGCCGCCGGGCAGGCCAGCACCTCCAAGGCATAAAAGGCTAGCTCTGGCCACGTGGACAATTTGGAGACCCAGAAGTTGAATGGGGCCGAACCATCAGTCAGTACGTGGAGGGGTGTGCACAGGTACTGTTCCACCATGTTAGTGAAATGTTGCCTCCTGCTAACACGTTCCGTATCAGGTGGTGGTGCAGTTAGCTGTGGCGTGGTGACAAAACTTTTCCACATCTTTGCCATGCTAACCCTGCCCTCAGAGGAGCTGGGCGTGACACAGCTGCGTTGGCGACCTCTTGCTCCTCCTCTGCCTTCGCCTTGGGCTTCCACTGGTTCCCCTGTGACATTTGGGAATGCTCTCAGTAGCGCGTCTACCAACGTGCGCTTGTACTCGCGTATCTTCCTATCACGCTCCAGTGTAGGAAGTAAGGTGGGCACATTGTCTTTGTACCGGGGATCCAGCAGGGTGGCAACCCAGTAGTCCGCACACGTTAAAATGTGGGCAACTCTGCTGTCGTTGCGCAGGCACTGCAGCATGTAGTCGCTCATGTGTGCCAGGCTGCCCAGAGGTAAGGACAAGCTGTCCTCTGTGGGAGGCGTATCGTCATCGTCCTGTGTTTCCCCCCAGCCACGCACCAGTGATGGGCCCGAGCTGCTTTGGGTACCACCCCGCTGTGAACATGCTTCATCCTCATCCTCCTCCACCTCCTCCTCATCCTCGTCCTCCTCGTCCTCCAGTAGTGGGCCCTGTCTGGCCACATTTGTACCTGGCCTCTGGTGTTGCAAAAAACCTCCCTCTGAGTCACTTCGAAGAGACTGGCCTGAAAGTGCTAAAAATGACCCCTCTTCCTCCTCTTCCTCCTGGGCCACCTCCTCTTCCATCATCGCCCTAAGTGTTTTCTCAAGGAGACATAGAAGTGGTATTGTAACGCTGATAACGGCGTCATCGCCACTGGCCATGTTGGTGGAGTACTCGAAACAGCGCAACAGGGCACACAGGTCTCGCATGGAGGCCCAGTCATTGGTGGTGAAGTGGGTCTGATCCGCAGTGCGACTGACCCGTGCGTGCTGCAGCTGAAACTCCACTATGGCCTGCTGCTGCTCGCACAGTCTGTCCAGCATATGCAAGGTGGAGTTCCACCTGGTGGGCACGTCGCATATGAGGCGGTGAGCGGGAAGGCCGAAGTTACGCTGTAGCACAGACAGGCGAGCAGCGGCAGGGTGTGAACGCCGGAAGCGCGAACAGACGGCCCGCACTTTATGCAGCAGCTCTGACATGTCGGGGTAGTTGCGAATGAACTTCTGCACCACCAAATTCAGCACATGCGCAAGGCAAGGGATGTGCGTCAAACCGGCTAGTCCCAGAGCTGCAACAAGATTTCGCCCATTATCGCACACCACCAGGCCGGCAGCAAACACTCGTCGGTCTGTTGTTCTATACCCCGCCACAACTCCTGTGCGGTGTGGGGCCTGTCCCCCAAACATATGAGTTTCATAACGGCCTGCTGACGTTTACCCCGGGCTGTGCTGAAGTTGGTGGTGAAGGTGTGTGGCTGACTGGATGAGCAGGTGGAAGAAGAGGAGGAGGAAGCTGAGTAGGAGGAGGAGGAGACTGGAGGCAAAGAATGTTGCCCTGCGATCCTTGGCGGCGGAAGGACGTGCGCCAAACAGCTCTCCGACTGGGGCCCAGCCGCCACTACATTTACCCAGTGTGCAGTTAGGGAGATATAGCATCCCTGGCCGTGCTTACTGGTCCACGTATCTGTGGTTAGGTGGACCTTGCCACAGATGGCGTTGCGCAGTGCACACTTGATTTTATCGGACACTTGTTTGTGCAGGGAAGGCACGGCTCTCTTGGAGAAGTAGTGGCGGCTGGGAACAACATACTGTGGGACAGCAAGCGACATGAGCTGTTTGAAGCTGTGTGTGTCCACCAGCCTAAATGACAGCATTTCATAGGCCAGTAGTTTAGAAATGCTGGCATTCAGGGCCAGGGATCGAGGGTGGCTAGGTGGGAATTTACGCTTTCTCTCAAATGTTTGTGAGATGGAGAGCTGAACGCTGCCGTGTGACATGGTTGAGATGCTTGGTGACGCAGGAGGTGGTGTTGGTGGTACATCCCATGTTTGCTGGGCGGCAGGTGCCAACGTTCCTCCAGAGGCGGAGGAAGAGGCCGAGGTGGCGGCAGCAGCAGAAGAGGCCGAGGTGGCGGCAGCAGCAGAAGAGGTAGCTGGGGGAGCCTGAGTGTGTTCCTTGTTTTTAAGGTGTTTACTCCACTGCAGTTCATGCTTTGCATGCAGGTGCCTGGTCATGCAGGTTGTGCTAAGGTTCAGAACGTTAATGCCTCGCTTCAGGCTCTGATGGCACAGCGTGCAAACCACTCGGGTCTTGTCGTCAGCACATTGTTTGAAGAAGTGCCATGCCAGGGAACTCCTTGAAGCTGCCTTTGGGGTGCTCGGTCCCAGATGGCGGCGGTCAGTAGCAGGCGGAGTCTCTTGGCGGCGGGTGTTCTGATTTTGCCCACTGCTCCCTCTTTTGCTACGCTGTTGGCTTGGTCTCACCACTGCCTCTTCCTCCGAACTCTGAAAGTCAGTGGCGCGACCTTTATTCCATGTGGGGTCTAGGACCTCATCGTACCCTGCATCGTCTTCCACCCAGTCTTGATCCCTGACCTCCTGTTCAGTCTGCACACTGCAGAAAGACGCAGCAGTTGGCACCTGTGTTTCGTCATCATCAGAGACGTGCTGAGGTGGTATTCCCATGTCCTCATCATCAGGAAACATAAGTGGTTGTGCTTTAGTGCATTCTATCTCTTCCAGCCCTGGCGAAGGGCTAGGTGGATGCCCTTGGGAAACCCTGGCAGCAGAGTCTTCAAACAGCATAAGAGACTGCTGCATAACTTGAGGCTCAAACAGTTTCCCTGATATGCATGGGGGTGATGTGACAGACCGATGGGCTTGGTTTTCATGCGCCATCTGTGCGCTTTCTGCAGAAGACTGGGTGGGAGATAATGTGAACGTGCTGGATCCACTGTCGGCCACCCAATTGACTAATGCCTGTACCTGCTCAGGCCTTACCATCCTTAGTACGGCATTGGGCCCCACCAAAGATCGCTGTAAATTCTGCTGGCTACTGGGACCTGAGGTAGTTGGTTCACTAGGACGTGTGGCTGTGGCAGAACGGCCACGTCCTCTCCCAGCACCAGAGGGTCCACTAACACCACCACGACCATGTCCACGTCCGCGTCCGCGTCCCTTATTAGATGTTTTCCTCATTGTTCCCGTTCACCACAATTTTGAGAATGGGAAATTTGGGAATAGTTTTTCAACCCAGAACAAAAAGTGTGCTTTTACGGTCACTACAAATAACTTGACCAGCTAAAACAGTACAGATTTGGTTGAATAGAAATGTGAGGCCTGTTTTTTTTTTGCGCTGTGTGACAGGTATAGGTTTAATCACAGAATTAGACTTGTATCTGCACGGTAGCGTGTGTGTTAGGTTTTTCTGAATGACACTATCAGCACCTTGAATCTAAGATATCCTTTTTGGGATAGATTTCAAGTAGGCCTCATATAGCAGAAACTAGTTATTTTAAGAATGGCAAATTTGGGAATAGTTTTTCAACCCAGAACAAAAAATGTGCTTTTACGGTCACTACAAATAACTTGACCAGCTAAAACAGTACAGATTTGGTTGAATAGAAATGTGAGGCCTGTTTTTTTTTGCGCTGTGTGACAGGTATAGGTTTAATCACAGAATTAGACTTGTATCTGCACGGTAGCGTGTGTGTTAAATTTTTCTGAATGACACTATCAGCACCTCAATGTAAGATATCCTTTTTGGGATAGATTTCAAGTAGGCCTCATATAGCAGAAACTAGTTATTTTGAGAATGGCAAATTTGGGAATAGTTTTTCAACCCAGAACAAAAAAATGTGCTTTTAACGGTCACTACAAATAACTTGACCAGCTAAAACAGTACAGATTTGGTTGAATAGAAATGTGAGGCCTGTTTTTTTTTTGCGCTGTGTGACAGGTATAGGTTTAATCACAGAATTAGACTTGTATCTGCACGGTAGCGTGTGTGTTAAGTTTTTCTGAATGACACTATCAGCACCTTCAATGTAAGATATCCTTTTTGGGATAGATTTCAAGTAGGCCTCATATAGCAGAAACTAGTTATTTTGAGAATGGCAAATTTGGGAATAGTTTTTCAACCCAGAACAAAAAGTGTGCTTTTACGGTCACTACAAATAACTTGACCAGCTAAAACAGTACAAATTTGGTTGAATAGAAATGTCAGGTCTATTTTTTAGGCGCTGGGTGACAGGCTCAACTTGCCCCTGATGTAGTATATGGCCAAAAAATAACCACACTATTGATGGTTAAATGCACTTGGGTGACACAGGCTCAGCCTGCACCAGATGTAGTATATGGCCAAAAAATAACCAGACTGTTGATGGTTAAATGCACTTCGGTGACACAGGCTCAGCCTGCAGCTGATGTAGGATATAGCAAAAAATAACCACACTATTGATGGTTAAATACACTTGGTGATAGCTTGTACTGGCGCACCACAAGCCACAAAATGGCCGCCGATCACCCCAGAAAAAAAGTGATCTAAAAACGCTCTGGGCAGCCTCAAAAAAGTAAGCAAGTCGATATTAGCACTTCAATGATCCACAGCTGCAGATCGATCACAGAATGAAGTCTTTTGGAGGAGTTAATCTGCCTAATCTCGCCCTAACGTCGCAGCAGCAACCTCTCCCTATGCTTGAATCAGCAGAGTGACGTGCAGCGCTACGTGACCCAAGCTTATATAGAGGCTGGGTCACATGCTGCACTGGCCAATCACAGCCATGCCAATAGTAGGCAAGGCTGTGATGGCCTCTTGGGGCAAGTAGTATGACGCTTGTTGATTGACTGCTTTGCAGCCTTTCAAAAAGCGCCAAGAAAGCGCCGAACACCGAACCCGGACTTTTACGAAAATGTTCGGGTTCGGGTTCGTGTCACGGACACCCCAGGGTTCACTCATCCCTACTGTCAAGTGAATGCCTTTTTTGGCCAATTTTTGGGGCCTGTACTGACAAGTTCTCACAACAATACTTAGTACACCAATAAATATCTAATGAGACCTTATAAAATGTGAAGTTGTGTGTACCGCGGGGAAAAAAATCGCATCTTTAGTGATTTTCGCAATGGCGCTTGCATATACAGCGATTGTTCTAACATGCATGTGAAATGTAATCAAATACACTGCTTTAATGTCAAATTACTTACAGTGAGAAGTTATTCCTCAAGGTTGCAAAAATTGTTGTCAACCATCTTTTCTGACCGCATCCAACTTCGATCTGGTGGAAACCAGTTGCTGTAGTAGGTTGCGCCTATTTTGCGTATGCGCATACGCGAAAATGACATTGCCGATATTTCGCATTGAAAAAAATAATGAATGGAGATCGCAAATTCGAATAATACATCTGGTATGTCACTGTCCATGTTGTGGGACTATTTGTTCACTTCTAGTAATTATTTGGTGTCTGCAAATATGACCTGAAGGTTTATCAAGTTCGCCTGCTTTCAAGTCTTTGGGGCCCGCTGCGAACACACGGTTCCCGAACATTTGAGCGCGAACACATATTCGCGTTCGTGAACCGTCCCGGCCACTTTTTGTCCATCACTAGTTGCCACGCTGTTTGTCCTGCGACAATGTCGGCCTCTGCCTCGTCATCCTCCACCGTGTCCTCAGCCTCCACTGCAAGGACAATTCACATTGCCCCTCCAGTATACCACATTTGCAAGGCACGGCTGTGTCACACTGTTCTACACCTCGATTGCCTGGGCGAATGGAGTCACACAGGGGAGGAACTTCTCCATGTCCTTCAGCAAGAAATCGATTCCTGGCTTTCTCCGTGACAACTAAAATCGGAACCATGGTGACCGACAACAGGAAGAACATTGTGTCGGTGCTGCATCAAGGAGGGCTGAGCTATGCGCCCTGCATGGCACATGTATTAAAGCTGGTTGTCAAGCGGTTCCTGAAGTCTTCCACCCATCTGCAAGACATCCTAAAAATAGCCAGGAAACTTTGCATGCACTTCAGCCACTCGCACACAGCAAAACACACCCTCCTCGAGCAGTAGTGGCAGAACGGCATCCCCCAACATAGGCTGATATGCAACGTTTGCACCCGTTGGAATTCCACCCTCCATATGTTGGACCGACTGTACGAACAGAGAAAGGCCATAAATGATTTCCTGAACCCAGCGGACAGGAGTACTCCCCTGTGTAACTTCGATGTCAGCCAGTGAAAGCTCATGCGTGACACCTGCCGTTTGCTCAGGCCCTTTGAGGAGGCCTTGTTATTTGTCAGTTGCCAGGACTTCCGGATGAACAATGTCATTCCACTGCTTCATGTCCTGGAACAGATGCTGGTAAATCTGGCTAGTCAGGGGACTGGAGACGGGCAGCCTAGATCTCCTGGCCACATGAGCCCTGTGGGGGCTGAACTGGAGGAGGAGGAGGACATTGGAGAACAAGCAATGTCTATCAAAATGGGTGGTTTTTCTACACAGGTGACAGGAGAGGAGGAGCAGTCAGATGAGCTACAGGGTGATGAGAAAGATGAGGCAAAGGACCCAGACACACCATGGCAGTATGCAGGGAGTGCGCAAATGGCCCGCTGCATGCTCACTTGCTTGGGTAGTGACAGCCGAATTGTCACCATTTGGCAGAGGGATGACTTCTAGCTCTCCACCTTGTTGGACCTTCGCTACCGGTCCAAAATGGGGGCCTTTATTACACCCGCTGAGAGGGAGGACAAACTGAACTACTATAGAGACATCCTATATAGTCAGTTGGCTGGTGCCTATCTGCACCATCGTCCTTCCTCTCGCAGGTCTGGGTGGAGGGGTCCTCTGTGCTCATGTGCCACTGCCATGGCTGCTGGGGAGAGGTGGGGTGGCAGCTCCATCAGTAGCAGCTTGATGAGCAGCTTTTTTTACCTGCCTAGTAAAGAAACCACCCACCAGTAGTGATGAGCTGCTGGGGCTATATTCGATTTTGCAATATTTCACGAATATTTTGTAGAATATTCATTATATAATCGCAAATTCGAGATTATTTTATTGAATGCGAAAAATCGGCAATATAAAAATTGAAATATAGGCGTGGATCATTTTGGCAACATTTTTCAAGCTGCTAGAAGTTTCATTACGTGCAACTTCACATTTTAGCAGGTCTGACTACAGATTACTGATTGGTGCACTAAATATTGTTGTGAACTTGACATTGCTTCCTTCTCATTGGCCCACAAGCAAGAAGCAGAGAGGAATCATGTGTTCAGATGAAAAAAAAATGCTGAATATTCGATACAACTAATATATAGCACTAGATTCTAAATACTCACAAATTCTCGGTTGGCGATATTCGCAATAAAAATTCTCTATTCGAATATTCACATTAAACACTACTCACTAGCAGCAAGATGTAGAGAAGAACCTGAACCAGCAGGTGGTGGCATACTTGGAGTGCACCCTGCCAGCCGTCATTGAAGATCCGCTGGACTACTGGGCAGCCAAACTGGATTTGTGGCCGCAACTGGCCAAGTTTGCCCTCGAAAAGCTGTCCTGCCCGGCCAATAGTGTGGCATCAGAGTGGGGTGCAGCAGGAGCCACAGTTACCCCAAGAAGAACCCAAAATGTGGAGAGACTGACCTTTGTCAAGATGAATCAGGCGTAGATCAGCCAGGATTTCCACCCACCAGTTCCTGATGCATCATACTAGATCATCCATGGTGCCACACCAACACTTTGACAAAAGAGATCTGTTTCTTCTGACTACCTGCCTCAGCTACTATTCTGATGCTGCCACCCGCCTGATGCTGCATATCTGATGCCAAGTGCTCCTTCTTTAACATCTTCAGCGGGTACTGGTATTGCCACCCACTTCCACACTATGTCACCTTGCCACTCTGTGGCCTCCTGATGCTGCTGTCACCTCCACACTATGTCACCTTGCCACTCTTTGGTCTCCTGATGCAGCTGCCACCTCCACACTATGTCACCTTGCAACTCTGTGTTCTTCTTATGCAGCTGCCTCCTCCACACTATGTCACCTTGCCACTCTGTGTTCTTCTTATGCTGCTGCCACCTCCACACTATGTCACTTTGCCACTCTGTGGCCTCCTGATGCTGCTGCCACCTCCACACTATGTCACTTTGCCACTCTGTGGCCTCCTGATGCTGCTGCCACCTCCACACTATGTCACCTTTCTACTCTGTGGTCTCCTCATGCTGTTTCTACCTCACCACTATGTCATAGGACCACTATTTGGACTTCTCATGCTCTTCCCACCCTCCCAACTTCATGACAGGGCCACTATTTTGCCTTTTTGGCTTGGCTGACATCATCATTTATTTGACCACTCCTCAGATCTATTAGAAGGAAGGTAAAATGAGACGCACAACGGATCCTCTTTGTGTAGCAGCTGTAAGGCCTGTATGGTCCCATCAGAATTGGCTTATGATTTGATATCCAAAAGCAGGAGTGGGTACAAAACACAGAAAACTTGCAAATATTCCATTTACGTGTCATCTCTGTTTTGGATCCACTCCTGTTTTTTTGGGGATTAGCAATACTAATGGATTACTGAACAAATGCTGACCGAGTAAAGGAGGATGCTCCATAGACAGGATCCGTTTTTTGTGGGTTATTGTTCTGATGGATCAGAAGAAGGGCAAATTATTCAGTGACGTCAACACAAACTTACTGCTGACACCCTCTTAACTCTGTAGGGGGGGGGGGCTCTACTTGTATAAGTGTTTAAAAAGGGTTCTGTAGGCATCTATGTGGAATCAGCTTACGACTGTGTAAAAGGAGTGCGCTTCTTCTTGGTGCTAGCATCGACCTGTAAGGCTGAGTTCATACTTGAGTTATTGGGTCAGTTTTGGCCCCATGACTGCCCAAATAAATGAAGTGTGCAGTGATTTTAAGAGCGACACTTGTCATCTGGATGTCATACGGACTCACAGTATTATTTCACTACCAAAGCAGACTCCCTATGCATGTTACTGCAAGGCACAGTGTTCTACACCACTATAAAGGCTCTTTGCAGCCAGGAAATAGCAGTTTTTTAACAAATTCACCGCAAATAAATTCGGATAGAAGCAAATTTTTCCAAACAAATTCGGCGAACCAACTAATTACATTTTTAAAAAATTTGCTCATCTCTAGCGATGGCGTATGACGTCACCAAACCGGCCGACGTGATGATGTCATCACGCATGCGCAAGATTTTAATACAGAAACTTCAAGGAAGATGGCCACGGCAGCCTCTTCACGATCAAATGAATGAGGTAACATAGTAACATAGTAACATATTACATAAGGCCGAAAAAGAAATTTGTCCATCCAGTTCGGCCTGTTATCCTGCAAGTTGATCCAGAGGAAGGCAAAAAAAAAAAAACTGTGAGGTAGAAGCCAATTTTCCCCATTTTAGGGGAATAAAAAATTCCTTCCCGACTCTAATCAGGCAATCAGAATAACTCCCTGGATCAACGACCCCTCTCTAGTAGCTATAGCCTGTAATATTATTACACTCCAGAAATACATCCAGGCCCCTCTTGAATTCCTTTATTGTACTCACCATCACCACCTCCTCAGGCAGAGAGTTCCATAGTCTCACTGCTCTTACCATAAAGAATCCTTTTCTATGTTTGTGTACAAACCTTTCCTCCAGACGCAGAGGATGTCCCCTCGTCACAGTCACAGTCCTGGGGATAAATAGATGATGGGATAGATCTCTGTACTGACCCCTGATATATTTATACATATTAATTAGATCTCCCCTCAGTCGTCTTTTTTCTAAAGTGAATAACTCTAATTTTGATAATCTTTCAGGGTACTGTAGTTGCCCCATTCCAGTTATTACTTTAGCTGCCCTCCTCTGGACCTTCTCCAGCTCTGCTATGCCTGCCTTGTTTACAGGAGCCCAGAACTGTACACAGTACTCCATGTGTGGTCTGACTAGCGATTTGTAAAGTGGTAGGAATATGTTCTCATCACGGGCATCTATGCCCCTTCTGATGCAACCCATTATCTTATTGGCCTTGGCAGCAGCTGCCCTGACACTGGTTTTTTGCCAGCTTAGTTTGCTGTTTATTAAAATTCCTAGATCTTTTTTAATGTCAGTGTTACCGAGAGTGTTTTATCATTTAGTATGTACGGGGTGACTTGCATTATTCCATTCCATGTGCATAACCTTACATTTGTCAGTGTTAAACCTCATCTGCCACTTATTTGCCCAAGTCTCCAATCTATCCAGATCCCTCTGTAGTAGTATACTGTCCTCTTCAGTGTAAATTACTTTACACAGTTTAGTGTCATCTGTGAAAATTTATACTTTACTATGCAAGCCTTCTACAAGATCATTAATAAATATATTGAAAAGAATAGGGCCCAATACTGACCCCTGAGGTACCCCACTAGTGACAGTGACCCAATCTGAGTGTTTACCGTTAATAACCACTCTCTGTTTTCTATCATTGAGCCAGTTACTTACCCACATACAGACGTTTTCTCCCAGTCCGAGCATTCTCATTTTATATACTAACCTTTTATGTGGTACAGTGTCAAATGCTTTGGGAGAAGTCCAGATATATGACATCCATTGGTTCGCCGCTGTCAAGTCTAGAACTTACCTCCTCATAGAAACTGAATAAATTAGTTGGCATGACCGATCCCTCACAAAAGCCATGCTGATATGGCGTTATTTGCTTATTTCCGTTGAGATGCTCTAAGATAGCATCTCTCAGAAAACCTTCAAAACAGTTTACCCACAACAGATGTTAAACTTAACCGGCCTATAGTTTCCAGGCTCTGTTTTTGGACCCTTTTTGTATATTGGCACCACATTTGCCATGCGCCAATCCTGTGGGACATTCCCTGTCTGTATAGAGTCCGCAAATATCAGAAATAAGGGTCTGGCTATGACATTACTTTATTCCCTTAGGATACGGGGGTGTATGCCATCTGGTCCTGGCAATTTGTCTATTTTAATCTTTTTAAGTCGCTGATGTACTTCTTCCTGGGTCAGACAGGGACACTTTTAATGGGGGAGTTTATTTTTACATTCTTGCATGTCATCTAACAGTTTATTTTCCTCAGTGAATACATTGGAGAAAAAAATATTTAACAGCTTTGCTTTCTCCTCGTCGCTCTCTGCGACTCCCCCCTCATTACTCTTTAAAGGGCCGACACCTTCAGATTTATACTTTTTAACATTTATATAATTAAAGAACATTTTAGGGTTAGTTTTACTCTCTTTGGCAATTAATCTCTCGGTCTCTAGTTTGGCCGCTTTTATTTGTTTTTTACATGTTCTATTTTTTCCTTATAGTTTTTCAGTGCTTCTGTGCTACCCTCCTGTTTTAGTGATTTATATGCTTTCTTTTTGTCATTTATTGCTTTCTTTACAGTTCTATTTATCCACATTGGTTTCTTTTTGATCCTTAACCTTTTATTCCCATAGGGTATGTACCTCTCACAATGAGCTTTCAGGATGCTTTTAAAGATATCCAATTTGTGGCTGTATTTTTATTTTGAGGACGTTGTCCCAGTTAGTTAGGCCTATGGCCTCTCTTAGTTGGCTAAATTTATCTTTTTTTGAAGTTTAGTATTTTTGTTCCTCCCTGTAGAAACGCTCTTTTAAATGATAATTGGAAGGTTATTATTTATGGTCACTATATCCCAGGTGTCCACCAACCTGCACGTCTGTTGTTCTGTCAGGCCTATTGGTTAATACTAAGTCCAGTATGGCCGTTCCCTCTAGTCGGGTCCTGACCAGTTAGGAAAGGTAATTGTCTTTGGTTATTGCCAAGTGACCTGTTTCCCCTTATGAGATTTACATGTTTCAGTTTCCCAGTCTATATCTGGGTAGTTGAAGTCCCCCATAATAACCACCCTCATTATGATTTGCTGCCTCGTCTATTTCGGTAAGTACAATGAAATGTTTTTTTTTAAGTTTACCAACACTAAAATGCTTTAATATGCATCTCTGAACGTAGCATCTGAGGGGGTTCAAGGATGGGGCGGAATAATCGCCGGTACCTGTTATTGCACCCGCTATTTACAAATAAATGCACTTCATGACAAAGTTAATTTGCCACAAAAACTCTTTTTTATATTTTTTTTATTTATTTGCGCGAAGCAGCCCGAAATTCGAATTTTTGAGAACTTTGCTCTTCTCTATTACTAATCATTGCTGTCCGCGTGATGTCGCCCTATTCCTGTGAACTCATCAGGTTTCTTTTTTGCTACTAGTATCCCTACTTCTATCTCATAATCAGATCTATCTATTTACCTACAGTACCTGTATCTTTGGTCGATCATCTTATATTATGTAGAGGATAAATGTAGGGTTACAAGTGGACTAACAATAAAAAAAAAATATTTTGGAGTTTTTATTATTTTTTATCAAATTTTTATTTTTCCCAAAAGTAATGGTAGCATATCATCAATGGTCCAGAATATAAATGACAAGCATCATACGTACAATGCATCATTACAAATAATATCCTGATTATGCAGTACAAAAAATTCAAGAGAAAAAAAATAAAGGAAATAAAATACCCCCCCCCCTCCCTTGCATCAGCCTAGTCTCCAATACTGGCCTCTTAGTAAACAAATACATCTATAGGGTTATGTCACTTTCAAAGCCCCCAAGTTATCCTTTGGATCTTCAAGTAGATACCACGATGTCAACTTGAAAGGAGACATAATTCTTGAGTATTCCTGAAACTCTATATAGTTCAATATAAACTTGCGCCAAGTTAGATAAGTTTTTTCCCTTAATACTTTCTTTCTGTTGCAATGCCTCAAGCCATTCTAGATGGAATATATGCTGAGCTGTGCAACAACCATAGGGAGAGAAGGGATCTGTGGCTGCAGCCATAACTTCAGTGTACACTTTTTGGCCGCTAACAGAATTTTATGACCCAATGAAGATATAGAATGCTGTTAAATAATCATTTGACTGGTCATTTCTGATAACCTGAACATGTAATATTGCATTGCAGGGGTAATGTCTGCCTCCTTTCCACCGCACTTTTTCATAAGGATACTAAGGTCATTCAATAATCCCCCAACTTCGGACAACTCCATAGTCCATGGAATAAGTCTGACTTCAATAAATTGCATTTTGGGCATGCGTCACCCTATCTCGATTTGAGCCAGATCTAGGAATGTCAAACCCGTAATCGCATGGTGTAAGATCCTACATGGGTTTCTGCCAGTACTCGTTTGGCATGGATTTATATAAAGCCGCTATCCCTGCATATATAGGTTTATGTATTTCTTTAATCTCGAAGACTGCCTCCATCTTCGGAACATCTTCTCTACGATCTATCCTCTCCACCTTTCCCCTAAGAGAATTGATAGAGAAGTGAGATCGACGGTCTAGTTTTAACTTTCAGAAGCGAGTCAAAAATCATTCGATCCCAATTCCTGGACAAATCCTTACCAAGCTTCTATCGTACGTCACAAGCTGTAAATACGGGAAAAGGTTGACCCCCTCAGATTCCACTTCTCCCCTCAGTTCTGCCTGTGTCATCCATCAAGCCTCCGTCTCATGGAAGATGTCTCCCATTTTCCTAATTCCTTTTCGCGCCCAATCTAGTGCTAACGCGCTATGCCTTCCCGGTTCGAAGTTTGGGTTGGCTATTATAGGGAGATGCTTAGATATTTGATAAGGCAAACCGTACATCTTCCGTAATATTTTCCATGTCATAATTGAATCTCTCATGACCAGGGACTTTTTAATTAGCATCTGGAGTCTAGAGACACTAGTATGTAACAGTGCCACCAGGTCCCAAGGCTTTGCGAGTTGTTTTTCCAGTATAAAATTGGAGTAAAAAGATGTCCGGTTGGCCCAATCCAAGATATATCTACTATTGCAAGCTAGATTATAGCCTCTGATGTCCGGAAAGTTAAGACCACCCTGACCTTTCCTTAATTTCAGTTTGTCTAAAGAGATCCTCGGTTTTTTGCCCTGCCATATAAACTGTATGAACTTACTCTCTAAAAGTTTCACGTCTGCATGTCGTAGTAAAAGTGGGATTGTCTGCATGGGAATATAACAGCTTAGCGACCCCCATCATTTTCACTAGATGACACCGCCCTGCTAAAGAAAGGGGTAAGCCCTGCCATCTGTCTAGGTCAGCTTTAATCCGGGATATCAGAGGAGGAAAATTTAGTTGGTACAAGGAGTGTGGATCTCTCCCTACTTTCATCCCCAGATATGTAATATGGGATTTAACTACTGTGATCTCCAATTTCATGGTCAATTGCTTTAGGGCACATCCCAAGGGTAATAGAGGTAGGATCTCCAGGGCTTTAAATATACCTGGTACGTGTTCCTCCGGCTTCGCCAGAACTAAGACCACATCATCAGCAAAAAGTGCTGCTTTCACTTGTGAGGAGCCCACCACTATTCCTTCAAACAGGTCCGAAGAGCACAGGAGCCGAGCCAAAGGTTCCAATGCCAAATTAAACAACAGAGGTGAGAGCGGACACCCCTGTCGCGTGTCTTTTTCAATTCAAAGGGCTTTGAAAGATAGCCCTGAGTATACATCCGATATATATTCTCATATAAGTTGGAAATAAATGTTCTAAAAGCTCCCATGAAGCCTAGTTTGTCCAGTACCCCCTCCAGCCATGCCCACCTGACATTATTGAAGGCTTTTTCGGCATCTAAGGTGAGCATGGCTGGTGTTTCCCCAGGTTGAGGCCTGTGACGGACCCTATCCAGAACCGTTAGAACCGTTCTGATGTTCATAACAGCTGAGCGACCCTGGATAAACCCTACCTACTCTGCCCCTATCAGAGATGGGAGAAACGCTGCCAGCCTATCCGCTATGATTTTAGACAGTATTTTCGTGTCTACGTTTATAAGGGAAATAGGCCTGTACGAGCTAGGTAATAGGGGATCTTTTCCCGGTTTGGGTAGAAGTTTAATGTAAGATACATTCTCCTTATCTGGGTGGGCCTTACCCTTAAGTACTTCATTGTAGAGTTGCAATAATATAGGGGAGACCTGGGATAGCAACACCTTATAATATTCCCCTGTAAACCCATCAGGTCCCGGGGCTTTAGCATTTACTAGACCCTTGATAACAGATTGAAGTTCCTCTAGAGTAACGTCAGCGTTTAATTTCTGGAGTTGTTCGGTATTTGCCGCGGGTAGTTTTACACGATCTAATAAAGTATCAATTAGAGGAGATGGGGAGGCATCATCATATAAGGCCGCATAAAAGTGGCCCACAATTTCATTTATACCAGCCGGGTCTGTTACTACCCTACCGTTATCATCCTTAAGGCTAGATATAAACTGAGGTTTTCTCTGACCCTTGGCTAGATTAGCCAGCAGACGTCCGGCCTTGTTTCCAAATTTGTACATTTTAGCCTCAAACTGTGTTTGTTTCAGAGACTCTTTGTCCTTTCCACACTTATCAAAAGCCTGGCGGGCCTCCACCTATTTTGCCTTGTTTTCTACTGAGGGTAGGTCAATGAACTTCCTATATGTTTGCCTGACTCTGATACTTGCTTGCTCCAGTAACTGCTGACAGGCTTTCTTTTTGTTGAATACATAGCCCAAGATGCGCCCCTTATGACCGCTTTGGATGCATGCCAAAAGAGTTCTGGGGCATCTAGGTGGGTCTGATTATCCTCCTTATATTCTTCCCACCATCCCACTAATTTATTGGTAAAATCCTCATTACTTATCAAATTCGAGGGCAATTTCCACAGGTAATCTGTGCCTTTAGGGAATGTGTCTCTCAAGGTCAGGGTTACCGGAGCATGATCCGATATATAACAATGTCACCGATATCAGCATGCTCCACCAAGCCCGACAGAGAGCCCTGGGTTAAGATGTAGTCTATGCGTGACCATGAATCTCTGGCGTGAGAATAAAAGGTAAAAGCCCTCTCATCCGGATGAAATTGCCGCCAGGGGTCCACTAGTCCTACCGATTCCATTAAAGGCCCTAAAACTGCGTCCTGAGCAGTGTTTCCCTTACGTTCATCTGCGTTAGTTTTCCTATCCTCCCGCCCTACCACTACGGAATTAAAGTTGCCCCCTACTACCAGGTTTGAAGTCTTGTCAGTGAGTAAGTTGCTTTCCATTAGTCTGAAGAACTGCGAATTATTGGAGTTCGGACTGTATACATTATAAATAGTGTACTCTGAATTTTGGACTCGTAATGAGACCTTGACCCATCTACCTTTGTCATCCGAGGCAGAACCCAACAGCTTGTAATTAAACGCTCTATTAAACAGAATCAGAGGAGGCCGATCCAATCACCTGCCCGACCCACAATTTTTTCATTCTCCCAAAGTCTCCGGCTACTACATGAGTTTCCTGAAGCAGGGCTATGTCCGGTTTCATTTTTTTAAGGTGACGGAGGATCATCCACCTCTTCTGCTGCGAGCGCAAGCCCCTTACATTGCAACTAACAATCTTCATATATATCACTAAACCGGTTATAAAGCATTCTAAAGACAAGATCCATAACTAAATGAGTATAACCCGATACTTGATAGGTCGTAAAGTGAGCGTCGGCTGATGCATGAATAAGAATAACACTCCCAAATACATAACAAACTACCTCCCTCCCCCCCATCCCCTTGTTAGGATGACCTCCTATTTTCTCACCCCTTTTATAACCTAGCAACAAACATATTGCCCTCTCTACTTTCTTCATGACTTCCCTTTTTTCTAGGCTACAAAACCTAGCCACCCTTCCCCCATAACATCCAGAATGCGAACCGCAAACATATAGAACCAAATATAAAAACATGTAAAGTGATGCAGTATTCAGTCACTCATATATCTCGTATTTAACCAATCATGAGCTACCGCCACCACCTCAATCAGCTGGCATCAAAGGAATCGTAGAAGTCCCATGCCAGGCTCAGCCTCGGCTATCTGTAGAGAAGAGATTATCTCGACCTGGAGTCCCTTCTCTTTGGACGAGGATCCCGTTTGTCCACAGGGACCAGTTCCCAGTCCCGTCTCGAACTGTCTGCTGGCGGTGTACGTCTCCACTCCGGGCCCCTGACAGTTCCCTGCTCTGCTGACGTCGTCGTGGGGATCTTCCTCTTTGTCTTGGGTCTCCAGGTTGACCGCTTGATCGAAGAAGCTCTGCTGCTGAATCAGGGTCATAGTAGGTTTTGACGGTGCAATCCATGGTGGTCACTTTTAAAATTGCCGGGTATAATAACTGGAACTTAACTTGCTTTTTGTAAAGTTCAGAGCAGATATGGCTGAACTCACGCCTTCTCTTTGCTACTAGAGCAGAGTAATCTGCGAATATTTAAGGATGGTGTGGCCCATCACCCTTAATGGCCCTTTGCGAGCTCTAAAGGCCCGTAGAATGGATTCTTTGTTGCCATAGTCCAGAAATCGCAAAATAACTTGGCACGGTTTTGGTGCAGGGTTTTGGGTGTCTGCACCCCTTAGTTTTTGCAGTTCTATAGCAGGCCCTATGTGGTGAACTCTTTCAACTTTGTGCCTCCCATCCAAATTTAAGGCTTGTGGCAACTCGATCTCACATATTTCTTTTAGGGCCGGCTGTTTAATGCTTTCTGGCAGACCCACAATCCTCAGATTATTCCGCCTGGACCTGTTTTCCAGGTCTTCCAGACGGTCTTTCAAGATTATATTTTGCTTATATAGGTCCTGAGCATCTCGATTGGATCTGGATAAATCTTCCTCCATTACTGCGACCCTTTGCTCTAGTTCCTCTATGCTCGCAGCATGTCTCGCTACAGTGTCATGCAGCTCATGGAGGGACTGAGTAAGAGTCTTAGAAAGTGTCTCCTTGATGTCTGGAGCTAAATACTTGGCCACTTCTAATGGCCAGGGTCCTGTATTCAATTTTGGCCAGCTCGTTATTTTCAATGCCGCTTTCACCCGCCGTGACCTCAGCTTCTTTGATGTTAATCGGCGACGTGGGGCGGGAATCCGCCATCTTGCTCAACATAGCGCTTGCGGTCTGCTTTGCATAGCGCTTGTGCTCTTTACTTGCCGTCTGCCGCTCCATAATAAATACCGGTCCATGGACCGGTGGCCTCCGCTATGAGGGGTTTCCTGGGAATCCATTGGAGCGATTTATTGCTGCTAGGAATGGAGCGGTGATATTAGGAGGACGGGCGCCCGGAGCTAGCTCACTCCGCGTCCTGCATCCCAGCGCCGGAAGTCCCTATTTAGGAGTTTTATTAAAAGCTTCTTTAGCTCAGCTTCATGTAAAAGTCTTCAGTAGCTGAGGTGTTTCTTGAGTTAATTGGGAATTTAGAATTTGGTTTCAGATTCCCCTTATCTTACCATACAATACATCAATTCTAACACTGGGCATTATACTTATTCGTACAATAACGTGTAAAGGAAACAGAATAATAATGTATTACAGGTCTGTAAGGAACAATACTAAATGCATCACTAGGTGGGACATCATCACTCTCTACTACACATGACTAAATTAAATCAAATGTTACTCAAAGACATATTCATCTTGAACAGCACTCTATGTGGCTGAGGTTGGTATTGAAAAAAAAAATACTATAAAATATTCTCATAAGCTTTATCGTTATCAGAGTTGTAATATAGCATATAAACTTCAAAGCATCTATGACTCTTATAAATAATATAAAGCATACAGTACTCTACCTGTGCATTAATCTCTGAGCCAAGTTCTGGAGACAGCTGAGTTCAGCTATTTCTAGAACTCCCATAGAGATAACTAGAGCAGCAAGAGTTGCAGTGTGCGTGCATGACTTGCTGCTCCTTTTATTTTGGGGGTCTGTGGGGTATGGGGTCTTTATTCTTGTGATCAGTGGGGAGGACTCAGCAATGGGACCCCACCCGTCTAATACTTATTCCTTATCCGGTGGGTAACTTGCCAAATTCAGAATACCCCTTTACAGAAAATCTGTCACCTCTCCTGATGTGTCTTTTTTATAACTACTTGTAATAACCATTCTGGAGCATCTATTTTTATGGCTCTATGTTGTGGGCATTTATTTATTATTTCTAATAGAAGTTTATGAATAAATCTACAGCTGTCTGTAATAATGGTCCATCTGGGTGTTACCAGTTGGGGGTATGTCCCTGCACAGTCTGACACTATCCAATCAGTGCTGCCAGTGTCAGATTGTGCAAGGACACACCCCTATCTGGTAACACCCAGGTGGATCTTTATTGCAGAATGCTGGCAATTCATCCATAAACTGACTAGTAGAAATAACAAAGTAATGCCACAACATAGAGCCATAAGAATAGATGCTCCAAAATTATCACATGGGGAATGCAAGTACTTACTAAAACAGACATGTCAGGAGAGGTTACAGGTCCTTCTTTAAATGTATATAGTTAAATGAAGTGTATGAACTGTGGAAACTATTTACACTTTTTCTTCCCATAGGAATAGCTTCCCACCGCTTGTGTAATATTTGTGCCTTTATATGCTTTTACCAATTGATCACCTGCACTACAGCAGAAAAGAAGTGGCTTTTAAGTAAGGAAATTATCCTGCTGTGCTTCAAACTTTTTCCAAAATAATCACAAGGGCGGAAAGAATTAGTAAAATCTAAGTTTACATTTGGAAACATATAAGGAAAGCATATTTACCTTTATGCTTATGTACATTCTGCTGTGCTGTCTTAATGCATTTAAGATGGCTCCTCAATCCTGAAGGGTAGCCCACAAAAAGTTGTCCGCTTCCAGCAAAAGTATGAGAAGATGAACGAGGCAAGGCATTGTTTTTTAAATTATCCGCAAGTCACAAAAGAAGCCTGAAAATGGCCCCCATTCACGTTTTTGGATCTTTGAGCAGATCAGATTATGTTGGCTGATACTGCTTGCAGCTCTTCAAGTGGTGATGCTGCAGAAGAAAAATGTCCTGCTTTTCCAACAAGATGGGGAACATGCCACACCTCAAAAAACTCATTGGCAGGGGGGTAAGAACTTTTTACAGAGGAGTGAACTGTGAGCAAGGGATTATGGCCACCATGTTCCCCAAACTTGTCCACATGCAATTTTTTTCTGTGGGGAAATTTAAACCCAGAAAGTGTCCACTTAACAATCACATCCCCTGGATGAACTCAAGGAAAATCACAAACACCATCCGCAACTTCACGAGCAGTATCAGCGAACATAATCGATGTGATAAAGGGAACCACTTTCATCATCTTTTGTGACTTGTGGGTAATAAAAAAAAAAATCCACTTGCTCGCAGTGGTGCACATAGAGAATAGGACATTTTTCCACTGCTTCATTTGCTAAAAGTTGTTCCTTTAGAGGGTAGAGTCCTACCAAGTTTTTACCCCAGTAGAAGGGAAATAATCCCAACTGAGCCCCCTCTTGCCCTGGGCCCCATAGCAGTCAACCTGGTCTGACGCAAATGGTTGTTATGCCCTTCTTGCTCGTTCATCATACTATTGCTGGAGGCAAGCTATCTTTTTAGTGGGCACCCCGTATTACAGCACAGTGGATGATGAGGGACCATTGGTGACTCTAGCATGGACAATAGGTACAGTTGCAGAAGAAAAAGTAAGTGAACCCTTTGGAATGATATGGATTTCTGCACAAATTGGTCCTAAAATGTGATCTGATCTTCATCTAAGTCACAACAATAGACAATCACAGTCTGCTTAAACTAATTAACCACAAAGAATTAAATGTTACCATGTTTTTATTGAACACACACATGTAAAAAATCCCAGTGCAGGTGAAAAAAGTATGTGAACCCTTGGATTTAATAACTGGTTAAACCTCCTTTGGCAGCAATAACTTCAACCAAACTTTTCCTGTAGTTGCAGATCAGACGTGCACAACGGTCAAGAGTAATTCTTGACCATTCCTCTTTACAGAACTGTTTCAGTTCAGCAATATTCTTGGGATGTCTGGTGTGAATCACTTTCTTGAGGTCATGCCACAGCATCTCAATCGGGTTGAGGTCAGGACTCTGACTGGGCCACTCCAGAAGGCATATTTTCTTCTGTTTAAGCCATTCTGTTGTTGATTTACTTCTATGCTTTGGGTCGTTGTCCTGTTGCAACACCTATCTTCTGTTGAGCTTCAGCTGGTGGACAGATGGCTTTAAGTTCTCCTGCAAAATGTCTTGATAAACTTGGGAATACATTTTTCCTTCGATAATAGCAATCCGTCCGGGCCATGACGCAGCAAAGCAGCTCCAAACCATGATGCCCCCACCACCATACTTCACAGTTGGGATGAGGTTTTGATGTTGGTGTGCTGTGCCTCTTTTTCTCCACACATAGTGTTGTGTGTTTCTTCCAAACAACCAACTTTGGTTTTATCTGTCCACAGAATATATTTGCCAGTACTGCTGTGAAACATCCAGGTGCATTTGTGCAAGCTGTAAACGTGCAGCAATGTTTTTTTTGGACAGCAGTGGCTTCCTCTGTGGTATCCTCCCATGAAATCCATTCTTGTTTAGTGTTTTACGTATCGTAGATTCGCTAACAGGGATGTTAGCATATGCCAGAGACTTTTGTAAGTCTTTAGCTGACACTCTAGGATTCTTCTTCACCTCATTGAGCAGTCTGCGCTAGTGCTCTTGCAGTCTCTTTACAGGATGGCCACTCCTAGGGAGAGTAGCAGCTGTGCTGAACTTTCTCCATTTATAGACAATTTGTCTTACCATGGACTGATGAACAGCAAGGCTTTTGGAGATACTTTTATAACCCTTTCCAGCTTTATGCAAGTCAACAATTCTTAATGTGGTCTTCTGAGAGCTCTTTTGTGCGAGGGATCATTCATATCAGGCAATGGTTCTTGTGAAAAAACAAACCAGAACTGGTGTGTGTTTTTTATAGGTCAGGGCAGCTGTAACAACACCTCCAATCTCATCTCTTGATTGGACTCCAGTTGGCTGAACCTCACTCCAATTAGCTCTTGGAGATGTCATGAGTCTAGGGGGTTCACATACTTTTTCCCACCTGCACTGTGAATGTTTACATGGTGTGTTCAATAAAATAACATGGTAACATTTAATTCTTTGTGTGTTATTAGTTTAAGCAGCACTGTGATTTGTCTATTGTTGTGACTTCGATGAAGATCAAATCCACATTTTTGACAATTTGTGCAGAAATCCATATCATTCCAAAGGGTTCACATACATTTTCTTGCAACTGTTGCCTATAGCTACATTATTATAGTTACAGTATATGTAACCTATACCTAACCCCTATTGGCACTCTATGGATAATCTGCGACCTGTGATGGGTTTTGACATAGTTTTGCACACATGATTTTAAGTCACAAGCTTACTATAGATGCAACATTTTAATCTGTGCAATTTCTGTCATATGTGTCGTAATCTAAGAAATTATTCTGCAATGCAAAATCGTGTAATAATTGGCGTTTTGCCTGTATACTTTTTACTACTGGCAATGTTCAATAAGTACAATTTAGGCTGGAGGTTCACATCAAGTTTTTTTTGCCTACATTTACAAAAACCGATATACTGCTTGCTAAATGTCTGCTCCAACAGATGCCATACAGTGGCATCTATTACCATAGAGTTCTATTGTAGTAAAGAACATATATGTTAACATTTACATTTTTCTGGACTCTGCATGATCCTTTTTTCCCCAAATATGTGTTAAACGTATAGCACCAATTGGATGTGAACCTAAACCTTAGGGGTCCCATTCCTACTAAAAATAAAGATATCTATCCAGTGATCTCACCTTACAAAGAAATTGCCCATTCCCTAGTACTTTAATGCGCCTATTCCCATTATTTACCGTCTTTAACAATTTCTTTCTTTTTTTTCACATCCTTTGGTAACTGTTATTAGTCTCCTCAATGTTTTTGCATTATTTTGATTAAATTAAATTTTGAAAATATCCTTGGTCCTTAAGAAATATTCATAATCAAGTGTATTCATTGTAATTTTCCGGATGGCGCATTATTTATTGTAACAGTTAAAGGGGTTGGCCATATCATTTATTTGTGTGTTATGTTTTTTGTTATATAAAAAAAAAAGAAAAACACTTGGTTGGTTTCTGATATAATTTTTTGAGGTCACTCCTGGCTTTTAACTTCTCCTTTCTTTGACTTTTAGCTCAGCAAACAGCCTCGCTTGACTTTTTCCTTCAGAGTATCACTCCCTGCAAATAAAGAGAAAGAAGGGGATTAGTGACTCAAATAGTGACTCAATTGGACTACCATCTATTGTGCCTTGCACAATTTTTTTCCTGACATTTCTGCTACTAAATACCAGTTCAGAAATTCATGTGCTTGCAGTCCCATTCAAATAAATGGAACTGATGTTCAGTCACAAACATTTCCATAAACACAGTCCACTGTAACACTGCTGTGTGGGCATCAGTATCTAGGTCCATTAGGAAAACAATAGAGCTGTCATACTGTTATCCTAATTCTACTAATCTACTATTTTACTAACATTTAAATGTTTTTCTATAACAGCAGTGAGCAAAAATTCCCAAAATAAATAAATAAATGAGAATTCTAAGAATATTGAGCAGTTTAAAAAATACTCTTTCTGACAAAGTGTCCCTTTATGGGTGCCTTTACACCTGGCAGATTTTGTTGCAGAAATCGCTGCCACTGAAATCAGTTGTGTTTATCTGAATAGAGCTTGCAGAAATCCATGTGTTTTCAACAAAACAGTCCTTTGTAGATGAATGGAACAAATTTTCAATTGCAGAAATTCTGCATTTAAATATACTGTATGTGCAGGTGTCATAACAAAAAAGCACTGAAATTCAATTTAAGGCTTCGAGCAATCTGTTTATTTAACATGTTATGCTGTGTCAATTTACGGATTGCCTGTAAGACTCCATTTTTATCCATTTTTTCTCAATATAAAAGCCTACATTTTTCTTGTCTGAAGTTCGGTCTTTGGCATCACGTTGCTATAAACTGTAAGCACACTGAGCAATGGATTACCGCAGGAAAAACAAGCATTAGATACTTATAAAAATGAAACACTATTTTATAGGATCCGCCTTAAAGAAATGAACAGTTGGAGCAAAACTGGGTGCATTTTCATGGCCTTATTTTTGCTTATTTTTGTGGTAATTTTATGAATTAAGGCACATAGGCTATGTAGCAGTCATATATTTAGTGTCAAGAACAGTATTGGAACAGGAGTGACCACTTACTAAGTAAGGGCTTGTTCACACCAACGTATTTAGCGTTCCATACATGGACTGTTTTATGCGTTCCACATACAGCTGTATACGGAACCATTCATTTCAATGGGGTCCGCAAAAGATGTGGACAGCACTCTGTGTGCTGCCCCCATCCGTTACTATGTTCCGTGGCCCGCATAAAATTTTGAGTCCTGTCCTATTCTTGTCCGTTTTGCAGACAAGAATAGGCATTTCTATAACGGGCCTCCTGTTCCGTTACACAAATTGCGGAAGGCACACGGACGGCATCGTTTTTTACGGATCCGTAATTTGCAGACCGCAAAAAAACGGCACGGTCGTGTGAACAAGCCTAAGTCAAAGGGTGAAGTCCAGGGATTGTTTGACCCTCACCTTAAAGTGGCATGGTCTTTCAGAAGGAAATTCCAGGTTGCATTCATGGAAAAGTCCAAAGTACCGACAGATGATAGTTTTGCAAAAACGTTTTCAGAACTGTGGTACCAGAATCTAAAAAACAGCAAACCTAAATGTACACGTCTGAAGGTCATGGTTGGGAGAATTCATGCAAACATGAGGAACAGTTCATTCACAATGATTTATTGATTGGTCTGGTGTTTTGTGCATGTCTTGCTATTATAGTTTTTTTTATTATTGGGCTGTACACAGTGTTTCCCAAGGGACATCCTTTGTTATTTGTTGGAAGTAGGGACGGGCGGGGAGGGGGGAGAAGAGTGGTCAGGGATTGGCTTTATTATCAGCCTGCCCCTTGGGGGTTACTATTCATGTACTGGTTGTACTTTTTAGGTGTTTTTACTCGTGCTGTCTCTGCACGTTATTTTGTATCATTTGTCTAATAATGATTTGGATAGAGTGTATTCCCTTAGAGTGCTCACCTTATTCTTATGGTTGTATACATGCTGTCACGGATGTATGTGAGCAACAATAGAAATACACAGTAAAGAGCTACTGACTGGACCCAGAACTAGGGAGATAAAGGGTGACCCCTGTCCAACCCTCAACGCTCTCCCCTATTCTGCTAAAGCACATGCCCGGATCCAAATGGCGGAACGAGGCATGCCCACGTGCCTAAGACTAATGACCCCTGTAACCCCTACAATAGTGGAAGGGGCACGGTCACCAGTGCCCTACTCAGTATATGGAGGGAACCGTGGCCACCTCAGATCCAGTCAGAAAATAAACAGGAACACAACAATGTCTGCACACTTAGCTGGAGGTGTTGCAGCCGCAGAGAAGACGGATCCAAGGACAGGCTGGCAATATCCGGAGTGCTAGCTGCAGCAGAACACAGGTCCAGTGAACTGATAGCTACAAGTGAAGAAACTAAAGCAAGAGCTACAACTGAAGTGAGAACTATAATCCACATCCTATCATAGGAGGAGGGGGTATATAAAGAGAGGGAAATCAAACACATGAAAAACAGCTGTGGTGAAAGAAACCAAAAGTAAACAGAGTAGTGAGAACTCCTCCCAGCTCTAGTAGTGACATCATCACAGGGGTGGAGAAACAGAGCTGTGAGAACGTCCCAAAGCTCTGGTAGTGACAGTACCCCCCCCTCTACGGGTGGACTCCGGACACCCACGGTACCCCACTTCTCAGGATGAGCCCTATGAAATGCCCTGATGAGGCGAGTGGCTTTAATGTCCGACACCGGAACACCCATCCTCTCCTCAGGACCATAACCCTTCCAATGAACGAGGTACTGAAGAGAACCGCGGACCCATGCGAGAGTCCACAATTCTGGAAACACAAACTCCAGGTTGCCATCAACCAAATCGGAGGAGGAGGGCAAAGAGGAGGGTACCGTGGGCTGGACATATGGTTTTAAGAGAGATCTGTGAAATACATTATGTATCTTCCAAACCCGTGGAAGATCAAGACGGAAGGCAACAGGATTGATGACTGACAAGATTTTATAAGGCCCAATAAACTTGGGACCCAATTTCCAGGAGGGAACCTTCAACTTAATGTTTCTAGTAGACAACCACACCAGATCACCCACATTCAGGTCCGGACCAGGCACACATCTCCTATCAGCCACACGCCTATACCTCTCACTCATCTTTTAAGATTACTCTGAATCTTTTGCCAAATGGTAGACAAAGACGAGGAAAATCTCTCCTCCTCAGGTAAACCAGAAAGAGCCCCTCCCGAGAATGTCCCAAACTGCGGATGGAAACCCATATGCACCAAAGAATGGTGACTTATCAGAAGATTCCTGACGACGGTTGTTCAGAGCAAACTCAGCAAGAGGGAGAAATGAACACCAATCCTCCTGGTTCTCTGCCACAAAACAGCGCAAATATGTCTCCAGATTCTGATTGAGGCGCTCAGTCTGACCATTCGACTGCGGATGAAAAGCAGAAGAGAAGGACAGCCGAACCCCCAGGCGAGAACAGAAAGCCTTCCAGAACCTGGACACAAACTGCGTGCCTCTATCGGAAACAATATCAGAGGGAATGCCGTGCAATTTAACAATATGGTCGAGCAAAAGCTTGCGCCAACGTTTTAGCATTGGGTAAACCAGGGAAAGGTACGAAATGAGCCATCTTGCTAAAACGGTCCACCACCACCCAGGATCAGCGACTTCCCCGAGGAACGAGGAAGATCCGTGATAAAGTCCATGGACAGGTGTGTCCAAGGACGGGAAGGAATGGTAACGGGAGAAGGGAACCTGAAGGCCGTGAACGAGGGACCTTAGCGCGAGCGCACGTCTCACAAGCAGCCACAAAACCCTCCACCGACTTACAAAGAGCCGGCCACCAAAATCTCCGAGCAATGAGATCTACCGTGGCTCTACTCCCGGGGTGACCAGCAAGAACCGTATCATGATGCTCCTTAAAGAGTTTGTGACGTAGCTCAGGAGGCTATGAACAACTTCCCAGAAGGACAACGGGCAGGTGTCTCAGTCTGGGCAGCCTGGACCTCGGCCTCCAAATCGGAATATAGAGCAGAAACAACTACCCCCTCCGTCAAAATGGGACCCGGGTCCTCAGAGTTTCCTCCTCCCGGAAAACAGCGAGAGAGAGCATCAGCCTTCACATTTTTTATCCCAGGTCGGAATGTAACAACAAAATTGAATCTGGAGAAGAACAGAGACCATCTGGCCTGTCTCGGATTCATACGCCTGGCCGACTCCAAGTATGCCAGATTCTTATGGTCGGTAAAAACGGTGATAGGGTGCCTGGCCCCCCTCCAACCAATGGCGCCATTCTCGAAAGCCAACTTGATGGCCAACAACTCCCTATCTCCCACATCATAGTTTCTCTCTGCAGGGGAGAGTTTTTTAGAGAAAAAGGCACAGGGTCGCCACTTGGCAGGGGAAGGGCCCTGGGACAAAACTGCACCACACCCACCTCGGAAGCATCCACCTCAACAATAAAAGGTAAGGAAACATCGGGATGCACCAAGACGGGAGCAGACGCAAAATTCTCTTTAATCTTAGAAAAGGCTGTAAGCGCCTCCTCCGACCAAGAGGAAAAATCCGCCCCTTTTTTGTCATGTCAGTGAGGGGTTTGACAACAGAGGAATAATTCAAAATGAACTTTCTGTAATAGTTCGCAAAACCCAGAAAGCGCATCAATGCCTTCTGATTCTCAGGAAGCTCCCACTCAAGTACAGCACGGACCTTCTCGGGATCCATGCGAAAACCAGAAGCAGAGAGGAGAAAACCCAGAAATTGAATCTCCGATACCATAAAAAGACATTTCTCCAGCTTGGCGTACAATTTATTTTCCCGCAGAATCTGCAGAACCTGAAAAAGATGATCCTGATGGGTCTGAACATCAGGGGAAAAAATCAAAATATCATCAAGATACACCAATACAAATTTCCCCATTAAATGATAGAAAATACTATTAACAAAATGCTGAAAGACGGCCGGAGCATTCATCAGGCCGAAAGGCATAACGAGATTCTCGAAATGCCCGTCAGGGGTATTAAAGGCCGTTTTCCATTCATCCCCCTCTCTGACCCTGACCAGGTTGTACGCGCCTCTCAAATCCAATTTGGAAAACACCTTGGCCCCAAACAATTTGATTGAAGAGGTCCGGGATCAGAGGAAGGGGATAGGGATCGCGAATCGTGATACGGTTCAGCTCCCTGAAATCTAGGCAAGGTCTCAGAGAGCCATCTTTCTTTTTAACAAAAAAAAAACCCGCGGCCACAGGTGACTTTTGAGGGACGAATATGCCCCTTTTCGAGACTCTCGGAGATGTAAGTTCGCATAGCGATTCTTTCCGGTTGTGAAAGATTGTAGAGGCGTGCTTTTGGCAGCTTGGCGCCGGGAATGAGGTTTAATGGGACAGTCTAACTCCCGGTGAGGAGGTAGCTCCTGACACCACCGCTCTCGGAAAACACGTCCGAGAAATCAGAGAGAAATGATGGCAGCGTTTTAGTAGACACCTCTGCAAAAGTCGCTGTGAGACAATTCTCTCTACAAAAATCACTCCACTCATTTATTTGCCTTCCTTGCCAATCAATAGTGGGGTTATGTCTAGTGAGCCAGGGTAACCCCCAAAACTAGAGGAGACGGCAATCCGTTAAGGACAAAACAAGATATATCCTCCACATGAGTGTCACCTACAGCTAGCCGGATATTGTGAACAATGCCTTCAGAGATCTCTGTGAGAGTGGAGCAGAGTCAATAGCAAAAACAGGTATATCTTTATCTAATGTGCAAACCTGAAAACCATGCATGGCTACAATTGAGTGTCAATAAGATTGACGGCCGCTCCACTATCGACAAAAATCCTCACAAGAAATGACTTTGCTCTCTAGCGCCACCCTGGCAGACAGGAGAAAACGGGAACTGCAGGTCAGAGGAAAAGCATCAAATCCTACATCAACTTTGCCCAAAGTAGCAGAACTTGATGATTTACCTTTTGAGATTTTTCTCTTATTATCGCTCTTAGTACGGTTCAAGAATCTCCTAGACGGACAAACATTTGCCAAATGACCTATGCCCCCACAACAAAAAACAGACCATACTCTGAGGACTAAATCCTCTTTTATCAGGGGCAAGTCGACCTAGCTGCATGGGCTCCTCCTCAGAGGGGAGCGAGACAGGATGAGGCCCCTGCACACTGAATGAGTCCGCACCACTGCCCCTAGACTGACAATGGCTGGACAGAGAGGTCTCGTTTCTTTCTCTTAGACGCCTGTCAAGGCGTACCGCCAATGACATGGCAGACTCTAAGGACGTTGGTCTCTCATGGAAAGCAAACGCATCTTTTTAATCTCTCCGAGAGACCATGACAGAACTGACTCCGGAGTGCAGCATCATTCCAACCCGAATCAGCTGCCCATCTCCGAAATTCAGAACAATAAAGCTCCGCAGACCGTTTGTTCTGGCATAAAACACGTAGGTTAGATTCGGCCAGAGGCAACACGATCCGGGGTCATCATAAATCCTGCCCCAGGGCCACAAAAATCCCTCCACGGATCGAAGGGAGGGATCCCCTGATGGCAACGAAAAAGCCCAAGTCTGAGCATTACCCCCTAAGCAGAGAGATGACAATCCTCACCCTCTGCTCTTGATTACCAGAAGAGTGAGGACACAAGCAAAAATGGAGTTTGCATGCCTCTCTGAAACGAACAAAATTCTCACTGCCCCCGGAGAACGTCTCCGGAAGTGAGACCTTTTGGCTCGCAACAGACCTCCATAAGCCGGAGCAGGGCCCAATGCTTGAAGCTGGGTCATAGATTGACGGAGATCCGCTACTTCCAAAGAAAGACCCTGCATGCGGTCAACCAGGTCAGAAAGCGGATCCATGTCAAAAAAGGACGGTTTTGGTGGATTATAATGTCACGGATGTATTGTGAGCAACAATAGAAATACACAGTAAAGAGCTACTGACTGGACCCAGAACTAGGGAGGATAAAGGGTGACCCCTGTCCGACCCTCAACGCTCTCCCTATTCTGCTAAAGCACATGCCCGGATCCAAATGGCGGAACGAGGCATGCCCACGTGCCTAAGACTAATGACCCCTGTAACCCCTACAATAGTGGAAGGGGCACGGCCACCAGTGCCCTACTCAGTATATGGAGGGAACCGTGGCCACCTCAGATCCAGTCAGAAAATAAACAGGAACACAACAATGTCTGCACACTTAGCTGGAGGTGTTGCAAGCCGCAGAGAAGACGGATCCAAGGACAGGCTGGCAATATCCGGAGTGCTAGCTGCAGCAGAACACAGGTCCAGTGAACTGATAGCTACAAGTGAAGAAACTAAAGCAAGAGCTACAACTGAAGTGAGAACTATAATCCACATCCTATCATAGGAGGAGGGGGGGTATATAAAGAGAGGGAAATCAAACACATGAAAAACAGCTGTGGTGAAAGAAACCAAAAGTAAACAGAGTAGTGAGAACTCCTCCCAGCTCTAGTAGTGACATCATCACAGGGGTGGAGAAACAGAGCTGTGAGAACGTCCCAAAGCTCTGGTAGTGACACATGCTATACTTTTTTTTAGGTGTGTGAACACATGATTTTTCTTGTAGTGGTGCCAGCCTTGTGACATAACACAAGAAAATAGGTTATGGTCAGGACAGGAAACATTAAAAAACATAAGGGGGAATTTACCAAAACTGGTGTAAAAGAAAACTGGTTTAGTTGCCCATTGTAACTAATCAGATTCCGCTCTTGGAAAATGAAAGGTGAAGTCTGAATGGTTGCTATGGGCAACTAAACAAGCTTTCCTTTACACTAATTTTGACAAATTGGACATATTCTTGAGATTTAGTATTAATCCAAAATATTAGTTAAAACACCTATAAAAAAAAAAAAACACCCTTGCTTATTAGACAAAGTAAGGTTTATTGCGCCCCATGGCCGTATTGCGAACCGCATTTGCAGATACGCAATACACAGGGCACCGTTCCGTGTGCATTCCGCATGACGGATGCGGACCGATTAACTTCAATAGGCCCGCAAATCCGGAGAAGCGGAATGGTGCGGAACGGAAGCACAGGACGGAACACTATGGAAGTACTACGGAGTGCTTCCATGGGGTTTCATCCCGTACCCTCCGTTCCGCAAAAAGCTAGAACATGACCTAGCTTTTTGAAGAACGGCCGGATCGAGGACCTATTAAAGTGAATGGGTCCGCGATCCACTGCGGCTGCCCCACGGTGGGTGTTCATGCATTGCGGCCCACATTTGCAGCAAGGCCACGGGGAAAATAAAATATCTTGTCTCCCATTATATTGAATAACATAAATGTGTAGTATAACATCTATGTCCATTATTTGTCTTTCATTCATTATATTTTTTTCTATATGTTGTTTATCTTCAGACCATCTTTAAGAACCTGTTTAAAGTGTACAGTCAACATTTCAGGTGTTCTTTAGTTGAAATCTGACATCTGGTGACGTACTGTAGTCAATAGATTGAGAAAACGATTGCCTGTCCCACACAGACTCAAAAACAGTACCATCTGATCTATTAGCTTTGTCCCTGTCATCAGATTGAAACTTCTTGTGGAAGATGATAATACCTGAAATTTTAGACATAACTTTTAAGTCAATATCAAAATGCATTTCAACTGTTATACTGTATATCTAATTCCTGCAATTAGTGATGGACGAACAAGGGCCAGGACGGTTCGCAAACGCGATCATTCAAACGCCATCAAATGTTCGCGAGCCGCAAGTTTGCGGCGGGCCCCATTCACTTTAATGGCAGGCGAACCTGAAAAACCTTTAGTTCATATTTGCAGCCAGCAAACACTTACTAGAAGTACACAGATAGTCCCACATGGACAGTGATATACCAGAGGGGGATCATTGGCAAAAATTCACACAAAAAAT
Source organism: Bufo bufo (assembly GCF_905171765.1). Classification (NCBI taxonomy): domain Eukaryota; kingdom Metazoa; phylum Chordata; class Amphibia; order Anura; family Bufonidae; genus Bufo; species Bufo bufo. The sequence continues at coordinate 82,669,979 of NC_053391.1, forward strand.
ATGTATTTTAATCAGGGGCCATTTTTATGTGTCTTAAAGGGAAACTCTCAAAAATGTGCCCTGCTGGAGCCTAGAAAGATGTTATTTCCTACCGGTTTGATGTATACAAATGTGCAGCACTCCACGATTTTGTATCCTGCAGAGTCCATAAAAAAAATGCATACGTTAACGTAATTTTTTTTTCTACCATGGAACTGTATGGTGAATGGACGCCACTGTACGGCATCAGTCTGAGGCATCTGTTAACGAATACATTTTTGGTATGCATTAAATGCATGGCAAAAAATAGGATGTGAACCCCAGCCGTAGTGTCAGAATAAGTACCAGTACACAGCGGAGCAGCGTGGCAGAGAGGGGAGGCCGCCATGTAATGACAGAGCGCTACCTGGTCCTGGTGGTCAGGGATGAGGACTGTGTTTCCCAAGGATCATGTTCTACTAGGAAATACAGGGCACAGTATAATACACTAGAATCTATATAATATAAAGATATTAGCCCTACCCCCGAATGATAATACAATTAGGTGATCAATTATTATACAGAAATACGTCTATGTTAGGCGTATTTCTGACACAGATTGTGGCGCAAAGGTCCTTAGCACCGTAATCTGTACATTTTTCCCACTCATGCCAAGTCTAAAAAAGGATGGCGTGGGCAGGGAAAGGGATACAGTTATGGCCATCCAGATATTGGATACCACCGCAATACATTGACTGGATAACACCTCTGCACAGTGACCGGATAACACCGCCATACCGTGACCGGATAAAAGAGTATAAGAGGGCACAGTACAGGGAATGACTAGGGGCAATGCACAGGGAGTGGTAAGAGGGCACAATGCAGGGTATAAGGGGGCACAGTATGGGGTAAGGAGCACAGTACAGGGTGGGGGGCACAGTCACATGACCCTGTGACATTAGATGGTCCTTATGGTGAATGCGGTTCATACGCCACCAAAATGAGAGGCAGAGGAATGAGACAATGGTGTGATTATGTGGCTAGAGATAAAAAATTTAACTGTCGGCCAGTACAGGCCCCAGAAATTAGGCAATAGGCATTCACCTGACAGCAAAGAACTTTGGATTCTGTGGCTGGAGGTACATTAGGCGGTCACAGGATAAATATGTAACTGTCGGCCAGTACAGGCCCAAAAAATTAGGCATTCAATGGACATAAAAGGCCTTTCATGCCGTGTATTTACCTAAGACAGGGACCTTAATTTGTTCTGGGTGGTGGCGGATATTTGTGGGCTGTCATGAGGAAATTCAATCAAACGTGGTCGACTCGTCACATGTGTTGAATTCCTTCGAGATCCATGCCTCATTAATTTTTAGAAATGTGAGGTAGTCCACACAAGCGAGTGCGCTTATCTGTCACGATCCCCACTGTCAGTAGACCCAGTAGTCCAGGGGTTCATCGCTTCTCAGAGCGTCCATAAGGGCCATTAACCAGATGTTGTCGGACACCTATCGGTCTAGGCGTTGCCTAAGGCTGGATCTGAAGGACAGCTGTCGATGGGTTAGCTGCAAGAATGATCTCATATCCGAAGTGACCAACACATCTTCAAACCGCCCTCTTCTTCCATGCACTGTTGGATTAGTACACGCAACTGTTTCTCTGTGAGTGGAAATTCCTCTGCCAGCAACCGCAAAAGCAGAATGCAAGGCCTGGAAGTGCTGCATTCTGCCAGCCCTCTGTGATACTGGTAATATGTCCGCCATTTTGTGTTTGTACCGGGGGTTTAAGTACGTTGCCATGCAGTACTGGTCCTTGCCCTTTATGCTTTTTATACGAGAATCCCTCTTTAAACACTGGAGCATGAAGGCCCACATTTGCACTAAACTGGAAACGGTGGAGTGTCCTGGCTCCTACTTATCATCCAGGGTAATGTCATCCTTGTTCTCCTCCCCCCTAGCCACAGACAACACCAGGGATCCCAGAAACGTTTATAGCATGCTCTTCTTGCTCCTCCTCCGCCCCGTCACCATCCTCCTCTGACTCCTCTTCAGACTCCTGTTGTTGACTTGTCTCAGATGGAGTAGCCCCCCTGGGAATTCATCCAGCATTGCGACTTCCTCATCTTTCTGCTCCTCGATGGCTTGATCAATGACACAACGCAATGCACGCTCCAGAAATAAGGCGTAAGGTAAGATGTCACTAATGGCGCCCTGGCTGCGACTGACCAGTGTGGTGATCTCATCAAATGGCCGCAGAAGTCTGCATGTGTCACGTATGAGCAGCCCCTGGCGCAGTAAAGTAAAAAAAAAACAAGCTCCCAGAACCTGTCCTGCCGCAGAGTTCGTACAGGTAGTCGTTAACTGCACATTTCTGCTGGAGCAGCCTATTAAGCATATAAAAGGTGAAGTTTCATCGCATCGGGCAGTCACAAATCAGACGTCTGATGGGCAGGTGGTGTTGCCGCTGAATGTCAGCAAGGCGAGCCATGGCCGTGTAAGATCTTCAAAAATGGCCAGAGATTTTCCTGGCCTGCCGCAAGACATCCTGAACCCTGGGGTATTTGGCAATGAATTGCTGCACGACTATGTTCAGGACATGTGCCATGCACGGCACGTGTGTCATTTTGCCCTGTTTCAGCGCGCTCAGAAGATTGGGACTGTTGTCTCACACCAGGTTACCAACTGTCAAATTGAGCGGGGTTAGCCACTGATCGGCCTGTGACCACAAAGCTGATAGGTGTGCAGGACCGGTGTGGCTCCTGGCTTCCAGGCACAACAGCCGCTGCACAGCATGGCAACGTCTCACCCGGCACGTTGAATAGGTTCTGGGGAGCTTGGGGGGCGCAGCAAAAGAGACGGTAGCAGCGGAAAAGGAGGAGTCAGCCGAGGAGGAGAGGGAGGATGGAGGAGGAGAAGAAGAGGCAGGCCTGCATGCAATCCGTGGCGGTAACACCAAATCTACACGGGTTGCATGCTTGACGGCCATCAGAAGGTTCACCCAGTGGGCAGTAAAAGTTATGTACCTTCCCTGGCCGTGTTCGCTAGACCACATGTCTGTGGTCAGATGTATCTTGGCACCAACACAGTGTGCCAGAGATACATTCACTTCCTGCTGAACGTCGCCATATAGCTCTGGGATGCCCTTCTGGGAGAAATATTTCCTTCCGGGTACCTTCCATTGTGGTGTTCCAATGGCCACAAATTTTCTAAAGGCCTGTGAGTCCACCTCCGAATTTATATGGCAGTAGTTGACGGGCTAGCAGTTCTGACAAGCCAGCGGTCAGCCGTTGGGCAAGAGGGTTATCCTGCATCATCATCTTTTTTCGCTCGAACATTTGGGGCAAGGAAGACTGCCTTTTGCCAGATGAACGCGACGACAACTGGAGGACAACTGGGAGGAGAAGGAGAAGAGGCAGGACGGAGAGCGCCAGGAGTGTGGCTTTATGGGTACTGACGGTGTTGCTCCCACTGGGCTTGGTGATGGGAGGCCAGATGCCTTCTTAAGGTGGTCGTCCCTAGGTGAGTGTTGGGCTTACCGCGACCTATGCGTTGACAGCACAGGCTGCAGATGGCAACACTATTGTCAGCAGCGGACAAGTTAAAAAAAGCCCACACTGCTGAGCCATATGCCGGCGTCCTCGGAGCGCCAGATGTGACTGTGCATGGTGGATGTTCCAGATACATTAGCAGTTTGCTTTTTGCCTCCTGTGCACTGTAATTTCTGCCTGCTTCTCCTCCCTATCTGCTGCTCCATTTCTCCTTCTGAACTCCCCCTTTCTTCCTCTCTTGTGGGCACCCACGTGACGTCCATCGACACGTCATCATCGGATTCGTGACCTTCAGCACCACTGACATTAGAGATCTCGGAGTTGGCAGCAACAGCGGGGACCACCCTCCTTGGGCTGATCTGAGTACTGTCGTCAGACTGCTGGGTGGCGACCGTTGATACCTCCTCTTCCTGATCCGATGCCAATAATGGCTGCGCATCGGTAAGGTCTTGTAATGGATGGGAAAATAATTCCTCTGACTCAAGCGGAGGGGATATGGTGGTGTTGTCTTTGGGGGTGCACACAGCAGAGAATGAAGAGGGTGCAGATAGAGAGGATGAGGAGGGTGCAGAAAGTGGAAGGCTGAGTGAGCCACTCAACCAAGTCTGGTGCGTCCTTTGACGAAATTGCACGCCTTCCTGCAGAAGTGGTAGCTGCAAATACAGTGAAGGAGTTTAAGCATGCATGGGATAGGCATAAGGCTATCCTTCATATAACATAGGGCCAGGGGCTATTCATAGTATTCAGTATATTGGGCAGACTAGATGGGCCAAAAGGTTCTTATCTGCAGACACATTCTATGTTTCTATGTTTCTGCAACTTCCCACTTGTCCTGCACCTGTCCGACCCCTACCACCCCTGCGGAATGGCCGGCCTCTTCCTCTGCCTGTCATTTTCAAAATGACCCTATGACAAAAGTCCCTATAGAGGAGCAGTATTTGTGGAATAAGGTATATCACACCCCTGCCTCAATCCATTTTTTTGGGGGGGCAACTGGTAAATCACATCAGTAGAAATTATTGGTTCCAATTTTACTCTGTGTAGATGCGGTAACGCAGCAAAACCGCAAACAAATGCTGCACTACCTAAATGCACTATATAGAAAGTATACAGGGAGTGCAGAATTATTAGGCAAGTTGTATTTTTGAGGATTAATTTTATTATTGAACAACAACCATGTTCTCAATGAACCCAAAAAACTCATTAATATCAAAGCTGAATATTTTTGGAAGTAGTTTTTAGTTTGTTTTTAGTTTTAGCTATTTTAGGGGGATATCTGTGTGTGCAGGTGACTATTACTGTGCATAATTATTAGGCAACTTAACAAAAAACAAATATATACCCATTTCAATTTTTTATTTTTACCAGTGAAACCAATATAACATCTCAACATTCACAAATATACATTTCTGACATTCAAAAACAAAACAAAAACAAATCAGTGACCAATATAGCCACCTTTCTTTGCAAGGACACTCAAAAGCCTGCCATCCATGGATTCTGTCAGTGTTTTGATCTGTTCACCATCAACATTGCGTGCAGCAGCAACCACAGCCTCCCAGACACTGTTCAGAGAGGTGTACTGTTTTCCCTCCTTGTAAATCTCACATTTGATGATGGACCACAGGTTCTCAATGGGGTTCAGATCAGGTGAACAAGGAGGCCATGTCATTAGATTTTCTTCTTTTATACCCTTTCTTGCCAGCCACGCTGTGGAGTACTTGGACGCGTGTGATGGAGCATTGTCCTGCATGAAAATCATGTTTTTCTTGAAGGATGCAGACTTCTTCCTGTACCACTGCTTGAAGAAGGTGTCTTCCAGAAACTGGCAGTAGGACTGGGAGTTGAGCTTGACTCCATCCTCAACCCGAAAAGGCCCCACAAGCTCATCTTTGATGATACCAGCCCAAACCAGTACTCCACCTCCACCTTGCTGGCGTCTGAGTCGGACTGGAGCTCTCTGCCCTTTACCAATCCAGCCACGGGCCCATCCATCTGGCCCATCAAGACTCGCTCTCATTTCATCAGTCCATAAAACCTTAGAAAAATCAGTCTTGAGATATTTCTTGGCCCAGTCTTGACGTTTCAGCTTGTGTGTCTTGTTCAGTGGTGGTCGTCTTTCAGCCTTTCTTACCTTGGCCATGTCTCTGAGTATTGCACACCTTGTGCTTTTGGGCACTCCAGTGATGTTGCAGCTCTGAAATATGGCCAAACTGGTGGCAAGTGGCATCTTGGCAGCTGCACGCTTGACTTTTCTCAGTTCATGGGCAGTTATTTTGCGCCTTGGTTTTTCCACACGCTTCTTGCGACCCTGTTGACTATTTTGAATGAAACGCTTGATTGTTCGATGATCACGCTTCAGAAGCTTTGCAATTTTAAGAGTGCTGCATCCCTCTGCAAGATATCTCACTATTTTTGACTTTTCTGAGCCTGTCAAGTCCTTCTTTTGACCCATTTTGCCAAAGGAAAGGAAGTTGCCTAATAATTATGCACACCTAATATAGGGTGTTGATGTCATTAGACCACACCCCTTCTCATTACAGAGATGCACATCACCTAATATGCTTAATTGGTAGTAGGCTTTCGAGCCTACACAGCTTGGAGAAAGACAACATGGATAAAGAGGATGATGTGGTCAAAATACTAATTTGCCTAATAATTCTGCAATCAGTGTATTATTGGTATATAACACCCTTGCTTCGATCAGTTTTTTGGGGGGGCAACTGGTTAATCACACTAGTGATAAACAATTGCCCTATAATATACTTTCTTTGTTAGAAAGTATATTATAAGTATATTACACCCCTCAGTATGTCACACCTATCGATAGCACACCTATACCAGTCCTTAAAAGGACATTTGTGGCCCTACTAGCTAGCGATTTGTGTCCCTAACAGCCTGTCCCTGCTCCACACAGCAACCTCTCTCTACACTGGCAAAAGACTGAATGTAAAATGGCTGCCAGATCAGGGTTATTTATAAGGTAGGGGGTATGTCCATGTGCTGAAACGTCTCAATTGGCTGTCCTGTACCACCTGATGGATGTGTCATGGGTCAAAGTTCTTGACAATGTAAAAGAATATGGCGGGCGAGAATATCGCCATATGTTCGCCCCTTTTGGCGTGTACTTAGTGCAGTGAGAGACGTCAGCAGGCGCTAGGGAAAGTGCTAGGAAAGACTTGAAAAGTTTTATTTTGCTGAATAGAAGTTCAGAGAAAGAGCATTAGAAGTGTAGGGAAAGGATAGGGAGGACATATTTAACAGTATTGAAGCAGAACAGGGTCCAATAGGGGAGTGTACAGCCTGGATAATAGGAGCAATCCTATTACACCTTGCTGCACTGACTGGGGATCCAAATTGCCATTATACTGCTGCTTTCAGGTTTGCAATAGATGATACCTCTGTAATTCCAGCAAACCTTGCTTGTTATTGGGGTGTGATACAGCCATTAACAGGTTGTATTACTAGGAAATATTTCTACGTCTTATTAGGCCTTGTGTGGTGCAGTTATATGTTCTAAAGCATTTTTTGTCGTTTATTAGTGGCAAAAAAAAAGTATTATTTGCTGTTCTGCTTTGCAGTTATATGTTCTAAAGCCTTTTTGGCGTATATAAGTGGGAAAAAAGGGCTTATTAGCCATTGTGTGTTGAAGTGAGAAAATGACAGCCCTTTTTGACGTGTATTAGTGGCAAAAAAGGCCTTATTAGCCCGTTGTGTGGTGAAGTGAGAAAATTACAGCCCTTTTTGCCGTCCAATAGTGGCAAAAAAAATATTATTTGCCATTCAGTGGTGGAGCTATATGTTCTGAACCCTTTATTGTCGTGTATTAGTGGCAAAAAAAAGTTTTATTTGCCGTTTAGCGGTGCAGTTATATGTTCTAAAGCCTTTTTTGCCGTGTATAAGTGGGGAATAAAGGGCTTATTAGCCATTGTGTGGTGAAGTGAGAAAATGACAGCCCTTTTTGGCTTGTATTAGTGGCAAAAAATATATATTATTTGCCTTTTACCGGTGCAGCTATATATTCGAAAGCTTTTTTTGGCGTGTATTAGTGGCAAAAAAAAGTATTATTTGCCATTGTGTGGTGAAGTAACAAAATTACAGCCTTTTTTGGGGTGTATTCATTTCCTTTTTATTTACTTGTTTGATCTAACAGTTAGTCGGACAGACAAGTGACAGGCCCTGCACAGTGGAGGGGCAGAGGTCTAAATGTTTCTGGTGCAGGCAGAAGTCGCAGCAGAGTAAGGGGGCGTGGACGCAGGGGTCACTTCAAGAGGCCTGAGCTCCCAGGGTCATCTAGCACAACCCAGCGGTTTTTGAATGGTTGACTCGGTCATCCACTTCGCCCCAAGTGACATCAGACACCCCCAGCCAAGAGTCGGTGGGTTTGTCAGACACAACACTTAGTTGGCATGGCTCGGGAGCAGGCCCTGCACCCTCACCTGTCCTCAAACTGCCTCTGTCTTTTTCTGTTCCCTCAGCCAGAGAAGTTTTATACGTTTTGGGCTCAGCTCCACTATACAGCAAGGACAAGCAACTAGAGTAGAGGACAGTCAGCAGCTACTGCCTAGCCAAGATCTGGAGGAGACAACTGCCGCTCTCTCCAGTAAGTTGGCAAGTAGTGATGAGGAGAGTGGTGTGATAGCTGGTGTTGCGAGTGGTCAGGCTCCTGGCTCAGAGACCATTGATGAGGACATCAGTGACATGCAGACAGTACTCGATGATGATGTTGCCGATTACAGTTGGGAGCCGGGTGATGAAGGGGCTTCATCATCGGGAGAAGAGGGTGGCAGCTTGCTCGTTAGACAACGGTGGAGCAAGCAAGTCAGTAGCATGGCCAGGACTCAGCAGGGTGGCAGCAGTGGAAGGTAGGGAGACAAATGTGCCAGAGGTAGACCTCCCACTTTGCAGGAGCCTACCTGCCCGGGAAGTAGTGGTGCAGGGGTTCACGAAGGCAGCGGCGGTAACAGTCAGTCAGTGTGGAGCGTTGGGGGTAAAATCACCTACTCGGTGGTGTGGCAGTTTTTTTGTTAAGCTGCCGGAGGAGGCAAACATGGCCATTTGCCGAATCTGTGGGCAGAAGGTGAAGTGTGGCCAGGGTGCCAATGTTGTAACCACAGCCCTGCATCAACATACTGTATGCAGCGTCACCATAAAGTTGTCTGGGAGAACCGTGGCTCAAATGTGGTGTACCCAGTGGCATGCACCCGATTTCAGACAGTCAAGGCTCCACCACCTCATCCGAAGGAAGCTGTCTGTCCTTCCCATCATCTACTGGTCCTGATGCTCCTGCTCCTCAAGCTCCTACTCCTCATCAGTCATTCCGTCAGCAATTGATCACTGATGCAATTGCCAAGAGACAACAGTATGCATGTACTCATCCAACGGTGCCGAAGCTGAACGTGCTCCTGTCCAAGTTGCTGGTGCTGCAGTCCCTTCCTTTCCAAGTGGTGGACTCTGTACCTTTCAGAGAACTAATGGCTTGTGCCGTGCCGAGGTGGAGAGTCCCAAGCCGTAATTTATGTAGCAAAAAGCAGTACCAGCCCTGCACAAATATGTAGAACAGAAGGTGGGCCAGTCCTTTAGCCTGTTGGTTTCTGCCAAAGTGCAAAGCAGCACCGACGTGTGGAGCTGTAACTATGGTCAAGGAAATATATGTCCTTTACGCCCCACTGGGTAAATGTGGTTCCTGCCCAGCCAAACCAGCAACTTGGCCAGGTGAAGCAGCTTCCACCTCCACGTTCTCACGCCGTTGGTCCTGCGGCAATTTCCGCCTCTGCCTCCTTATCCTCCACCGTGTCCTTAGCCTCCACTGCAGGGACAATTCACAGTGCTCCTCCAGCATACCACATGTGCAGAGCACGGCGGTGTCACGCTGTTCTACAGCTGGTTTGCCTGGGCGAACAGAGTCACACAGGGGAGGAACTGCTCCGTGTCTTTCATCAAGAAATTGAATCCTGACTTTCTCTGCGACATTTCAAAATTGGAACCATGGTGACCGACAACGGAAAGAACATGGTGTCAGCGCTGCGTCAAGAAAGGCTGAGCCACGGGTCCTGCATGGCGCACATGTTCAATCTGGTTGTCAAGCGGTTTCAAAAGTCTTCCACCCATCTGCAAGACATCCTAAAAATGCCCAGGAAACTTTGCATGCCACTCGAACACCGCCAAGCACACCCTCCTAGAGCTGCAACGGTGGAACTGCATTCACCAACATAGGCTGATATGCGATGTTTCCACCCGTTGGAATTCCACCCTCCATATGTTGGACTGACTATACGAACAGAGAAAGGGCATAAGATTTCTTGATGATGCAAGCGGACAGGAGTACTCCACTGTGTAACTTCGATGTCAGCCAGTGGCAGCTCATTTGCTCAGGTCCTTAGAGGATGCCATGTTATTTGTCAGTCGCCAGGACTACGGGAAAAACAACATCATTCCACTGCTTCATATCCTGGAACATATGCTTGTAAATCTGGCTGGTCAGGGGACTGGATAAGTGGTGCCTAGATCTCACTGCCACGTGAGTTCTGTGGGGGCTGAACTGGAGGAGGAGGACATTGGAGCACAAGCAATGCGTAGCAAAATGGGTGATTTTGCTACACAGGTGACAGGAGCAGAGGAGCAGGAGAGCCAGAGGAGCAAGAAGGAGACGAGGAAGATGAGGCAGATGACTTAGGCACACTGTGGCAGTATGCAATGGAGATGGAGGGAGGGAGTCCATCTGGAGTCACTTGTGCAAATGGCCCGCTGCATGCTCACTTGCTTGGGTAGTGACAGCCGAATTGTCACCATTCGGCAGAGGGATGACTTCTGGCTCTCCTCCTTGTTGGACCCTTGCTACCGGTCCAAAATGGGGGCTTTTTTTACACCTGCTGAGAGAGAGGACAAATTGAACTACTATAGAGGCATCCTATGTAATCAGTTGGTCGCTACCTATCTGCGCCATAATCAATCCTCTCGCAGGTCTGACCGGGGGGGCCCATTGCGCTCTCGTTCCACTGCTATGGCTGCTGTGGGGGGGTGGGAGCAGTACCAGTTCCATCAGCAGCAGCCTGAGTCTAGAGTTGATAATGAGCAGCCTTCTTAACTCGCCTAGTGAAGAAACTACTCACCAGGAGCAGCAGCAAGACCTAGAGCAGAACCTGAACCAGCAGTTGGTGGCATACTTGGACAGCACCCTGCCACCCTACATTGAAGATCCGCTGGACTACTGGGCAGCCAAAATGGATTTGTGGCCGCAACTGTCCAAGTTTGCCCTGGAAAAGCTGTCCTGCCCAGCCAGTAGTGTGGCATCAGAGTGGGTGTTTAGTTCTGCGGGGACCATAGTTACCCCAAGGAGAACTCACCTGTCCACCCAAAATGTGGAGAGTCTGACCTCTGTCAAGATAAATCAGGCATAAATCAGCCAGGAGTCACGGACACTCCCGTGACAGATGGCAGGAGATCAGAGAGACTGGCCAATCTTGGGTTAATCTGAGTGGATCCTTGTGGATCATTTGTGTCTGTGATGTTTTGGTAATGACCACACCTCTGGCAGGTGTTCTTGGTTTGGTCATTTAACTTCCCCTATTTATTACTGCTTACCCCTTTTGGGGGTGCGGTTTATAGCTTCAGTTTCTGGACTCTGAACTAGCTGGTTGTTGGATCTTGGTTGAGCTCCTGGCGCTACCTTTGCTACACGTGAAGTTAAGTGTCATCTCATCTTCCCTATTTGTATTTTGTTTGTTGTATTTCCTTGACTTTTGAATCTGGACCTGAGGGACACTCCTGTTCATCCTTCTGGTGGATGAATAGATTGTCTCAAGCCCTTTCACTATACCAAGGCCCTACAGGGTGTGTTAGGGCTCTAGGTTCATGTGTATGAACTTTCCTACCATCGAGGTCAGCTCAAACTTATAGTAAGTCGGGAATTGGATTATGGTTGTTCTAGGAAGGGACCTTCTTCTTTACCCTAGTTTCGAGGCCTAGTTCCTATCCCCTTTTCTCCTGTGCTCGGTGTGGAGTTTCCCACCAACACCGCATCCGTGACACTAAGATTTCCACCCACCAATGCCTGATGCATCAGATTAGATTATCCATTCTGCCTCACCCAAACCTTGACAAAAGAGACCGGTTTCTTCTGGCTATCTGCCTCAGCTACTATTCTGATGCTGCCACATGCCTGATGCCACACAACTGATATCAAGTGATCCCTCTTACACCCACCATTGTCAGCGGGTACTTTTATTGCCACCCACCTCCCCATTCTGTCACTGGGTCACTCTATGGTCTCCTGATGCTGCTGCCACCTAACCACTCAGGTCTCCTAATGCTGCTGCTTCCACCTCCACACTATGTCACCTTGCCAGTCTGTGGCCTCCTCCTGCTGCTGCTGCTGCTGCCACCTCCACACTCTGTTATTGTGCCACTCTGTGGACTCCTCATGCTGCTGTCACCTCCACACTTTGTCATTGTGCCACACTGTGGCCTCCTCATGCTGCTGCTGCCACCTCCACACTATGTCACCTTGCCAGTCTGTGGCCTCCTCATGCTGCTGCTACCACCTCCACACTCTGTTATTGTGCCACTCTGCGGCCTCCTCATGCTGCGGCTGCCACCTCCACACTATGTCACCTTGCCAGTCTGTGGCCTCATCATGCTGCTGCTGCTTCCACCTCCACACTATGTCACCTTGACATTCTGTGGCCTCCTCATGCTGCTGCTCACTCAACACTATGTCACCTCGCCAGTCTGTGGCCTCCTCATGCTGCTGCCACCTCCACACTCTGTTATTGTGCCACTCTGTGGTCTCCTCATGCTGCTGCCACCTCCATACTATGTCACCTTGCCAGTGTGTGGCCTCCTCATGCTGCTGCTACTGCCACCTCCACACTATGTTACTGGGCTACTCTGTGGTCTCCTCATGCTGCTGCTACCTCAACACTATGTCATTGGACCACTCTGTGGACTTCTCAAGCTGTTCTCCCACCCTCCCCACTCCATGACTGTGCCACTATTTTTCCTTTTTGGCCTGGGTGACATCATGATTTATTTGACCCTTCTTCTGAGTTCACACTTGACTTATTTGGTAAGTTTTGGCCCCATAACTGCCCAAATAAGTGAAGTGTGCAGTAATTCTAAGAGCGACGCCTGCCATGTGCGTGTCATACTGACTCACAGTATTATTTTACTACCATAGCAGACTCCCTATGCGTGTTACTGCAAGGCAAAGTGTTCTACACCATTATACAGGCTCTCTGCAGCCAGGTTAAATTGCTGTTATTTAATACGATTCACCACAAATAAATTCAGATCAAATAAAATCTTTTCAGAAAATTCTGCGAACCGGCTGAATCGAATTTTTGAGAAATTCGCTCAACTCTAATCATGCACCTTTCTAACAGGTCAGAGAATAAAACTTTTGTAGGAGAGCCTCTTTAAGACATGATAAACTATATAACAATATTACTTTTGACCAACCTGTTTAACTTCTTTTTTTCTGACAAGCCAGTTCTTTTTATACCTAATAATAATTGGCTCTCTTGTTGTTTAATTTGCTGCCTTTCTTTTCTGTTTGCAAGACCAATGTGATTTACAGATAAAAGCCATAATTAATTAGTTAATTACTTTCGGTAAGCATTGGGTGAAACAAAGGTGACTTTGTTGTATCCGCTCATGTCCTCTTTTCATTGCCTAATGAACAAACAAATAAACACTTTACTATCAAAAGTAATTCCACACAAAAATGCCCATCTATTTTGTGCTTTTTGGAACATAACTTGGTGGGGGGGGGGGGGTCAAAACAAAACAGAGGACAGCCTTTAATTGGAATCTGGCACCATGAATAGTAATGGACGAACATCGGCCGGGAAGATTCACGAACGCGCATTCGCAATCAAATGTTCGCGAACCGTGCTTTCGCTGCTTTCCCCATTCACTTTAATGGCAGGCGAACCTGCAGCCAGCAAACACTTACTAGAAGTACACAAATAGTCCAACATGGACAGTGATATACCAGAGGGGGATCATTGGCAAAAATTCACACAAAAAATATGTATTTTAATCAGGGGCCATTTTTTAAAGGAAAACTCTCAAAAATGTGCCCTGCTGGAGCCTAGAAAGATGTAATTTCCTACCGGTTTGATGTATACAAATGTGCAGCACTCCACGTTTTTGTAACCTGCAGAGTCCATAAAAAAAATGCATACGCAATTTTTTTTTTCTACCATGGAACTGTATGGTGAACGGACGCCACTGTACGGCATCAGTCTGAGGCATCTGTTAACGAATACATTTTTGGTATGCATTAGGCTACTTTCACACTAGCGTTTAGGTCGGATCCGTCTGGTATGTGCCCAGACGGATCCGCACCTATAATGCAAACGCTTAGATCCGTTCAGAACGGATCCGTTTGCATTACCATGAACAAAAATAAATAAATATATATATATTTTTTTTTTTTGTTCATGATATCGCAAACGGATCCGTTTTGACTTTACATTGAAAGTCAATGGGAGACGGATCCGTTTGAAAATTGAGCCATACTGTGTCAACTTCAAACGGATCCGTCCCCATTGACTTACATTGTAAGTCTGGACGGATCCGTTTGCCTCCGCACGGCCAGGCGGACACCCGAACGCTGCAAGCTGCGTTCAGGTGTCCGCCTGCTGAGCGGAGCGGAGGACAAACGGAGCCAGACTGATGCATTCTGAGCGGATCCGCATCCATTCAGAATGCATTAGGGCTGGACGGATCCGTTCGGGGCCGCTTGTGAGCCCCTTCAAACGGAACTCACAAGCGGAGCCCCGAACGCTAGTGTGAAAGTAGCCTAAAATGCATGGCAAAAATAGGATGTGAACTCAGCCCTAGTGTTAGAATAAGCACCAGTACACAGCGGAGCAGCGTGGCAGAGAGAGGAGGCCGCCATGTACTGACAGATCGCTAACTGGTCCTGGTGGTCAGGGATGAGGACTGTGTTTCCCAAGGATCATTTTCTACTAGGAAATACAGGGCACAGTATAATACACTAGAATCTATATAATATAAAGATATAAGCCCTACCCCCGAATGATAATACAATTAGGTGATCATTTATTATACAGAAATACGTCTATGTTAGGCATATTTCTGACACAGATTGTGGCGCAAAGGTCCTTAGCACCGCAATCTGCATATTTTTCCTACTCATGCCAGGTTTAAAAAAGGATGGCGTGGGCAGGGAAAGGGATACAGTTATGGCCATCCAGTTATTAGATACCACCGCCATACATTAACCGGATAACACCTCTGTACAGTGACCGGATAACACCGCCATACCATGACCAGATAAAAGGGTATAAGTGGGCACACTACAGGGAATGACTAGGGGCACTCCACAGGGTCTGGTAAGAGGGCACAATGCAAGGTATAAGGGGGCAGAGTATGGGGTGGGGGGCACAGTCACATGACCCTGTGACATTAGAAAGTCCTAATTGTGAATGCGGTTCATACACTACCATAATGAGAGGCAGAGGAGTGAGAAAAGGGTGTTATTATGAGGCTATAGATACAAAAATGGAACTGTCGGCTAGTACAGGCCCCAAAAATTAGGCAACAGGCATTCACCTAATAGTAAAGAACTTTGGATTCTGTGGCTGGAGATACATTACGCGGTCATAGGATAAATATGTAATTGTCAGCCAGTACGGGCCCCAAAAATTAGGCAATAGGCATTCATCTGACAGTGTAGAACTTTTGTAAAAGGGCTGTGTACTAGCTTGTACACACTGTGATACCTTTTGGCGCAAAAACCACAATAGCGAAAGTTGTCTTTTTAGGAATATTTATTTGTTCAGTGTAGAACTTTGGATTCTGGGGTTGGAGGTACATTAGGCGGTCACAGGATAAATATGTAATTGTCCGCCAGTATTAGCCCCAAAAATTAGGCATTCACCTGACAGAAATGGCCTTTCATGCTGCTGTATATACATAAGGCAAGGACCATTCTTTGTTCTTTGTTGTGGCAGATATGTGTGGGCTGGCATGAGGAAATTCAATTACACGTGGTCATCACAGGTGTTGAATTCCTCCGAAATCCATGCCTCATTCATTTAAAAAAATGTGAGATGGCCAACACTGTCAAGAGCCAGGGGAGTGCGCTTATCGGTCACAATCCCCCCGCTGCGCTGAACGTCCTTTCGGACAGGACACTCGACGAGGGGCAAGCCAAGTGTTCCATGGCAAATTGTGCCAGCTCTGGCCATAGGTAAAACCTGCACACCCAGTAGTCAAGGGGTTCCTTGCTTCTCAGAGCATCCACATCGGCCATTAACCTGATGTAGTCAGACACCTGCCGGTCTAGGCATTCCCTGAGGCTGGATCCGGAGGGCGGCTGTTGATGGGTTGACTGCAAGAATAATCTCATATCTGAAGTGACCAACACATCTTCAAACCGCCCTCTTCTTGCAGGCGCGGTAGGATTGGTTCCTGCACCTGTTTGCTGTCGGTGGAAATTCCGCTGCCAGTGCCCGCAACAGCAGAATGCTGCATCTCTCACAGCAAGGCCTGGAAATGCTGCATTGTGAAAATGTCGTCCTCGGTCTCTTTCCCCCATCCACGGACAACAGCAGGGATCCCTGAAAAGTTTAAAGCCTGCTCTTCTTGCTATCCCCCCCCCCAGCCACCATCCTTCTCTGACTCCTTTTCAGACTCCTGCTGACTTGTCTCAGATGGAGTAGACCCCCCTGGGAATTCATTCAGCATTGAATTTCTCATCTTCCAGCTACTGCTCCTCGACGGCTTAATCAATGACACAACGCAATACATGCTCCAGAAAGAAGTCGTAAAGTACGATGTCACTGATGGCGCCCTGGCTGAGACTGACCAGTTTGGTGATCTCATAAAATGGCCGCAGAAGTCTGCATGCGTTGCGCTTAAGCAACCACTGGCGCAGTGGAAAAAAACAAGCTCCCCAGAACCTGTACTGCTGCAGAGTTCGTACAGGTTGTCGCTAACGACACGTTTTTTGCTGGAGCAGCCTATTAAGCATATACAAGGTGGAGTTCCAGCGCATCATGCAGTCATAAATCAGACATCTGACGGGCAAGTGGTGCTGCCGCTGAATGTCAGCAAGGTGAGCCATTGCCGTGTAAGATCTTTTAAAATGGCCAGAGATTTTCCTGGCCTGCCGCAAGACTGTCTGGACCCCGGGGTATTTGGCAACAAATCGCTGCATGGCTGAGTTCAAGACGTGTGCCATGCACAGCACGTGTGCCATTTTGCCCTGTTTCAGTGCACTCAGCAGATTGGCACCGTTGTCGACCCCCACTTTACCAACTGTCAAATTGAGCAGGGTTAGCCACTGATCGGCCTGTGACTGCAGAGCTGAAAGCAGTGCAGGACCGGTGTGGCTCTTGGCTTCCAGGCGCAACAGCTGCAGCACAACATGGCAATGTCTTACCTGGCATGTCGAATAGGTTCTGGGGAGCTTGTGGGATGCAGCGAAGGAGGCGGTAGCAGTGGAAAAGAAGGAGTCAGCTGAGGAGGAGACGGAGGATGGAGTAGGAGGAGGAGAAAAAGAGGCCGGCCTGCATGCAATCCTTGTCGGTAACACCAAATCCACACGGGTGCCACAGGTTACATGCTTGATGGCTATCAGAAGGTTCACCCAGTGGACAGTAAAAGTTATGTACCTTCCCTGCCCGTGTTTGCTAAACACCACGTGTCTGTAGTCAGATGTATCTTGGCACCGACACTGTGTGCCAGAGTTATATTCACTTGCCGCTGAACGTGGCCATATAGTTCAGGGATGCCCTTCTGGGATAAATATTTCCTTCTGGAGACCTTCCATTGTGGTGTGTCAATGGCCCAAAATTTTCTAAAGGCCTCTGAGTCCACCAATTTATATGGCAGTAGTTGGTGGGCTAGTAGTTCCGACAAGCCAGTGGTTAGCCGTTGGGCAAGAGGATTATCCGGCATCATAATTTTTTACGCTCGAACATTTGGGCCACAGAAGCCTGCCTTTTGCAAGATGGACGCTACTACGGCATGGTGGAAGGTGGAGTGGAGGACAAATGGGAGGAGAAGGAGAAGAGGCAGGACGTGGAGCGTCGGGAGTGTGGCTTTGTGGGTTCTGACGGGGTTGCTCCCACTGGGCTCGGTGATGGGAGGCCAGGTGCCTTCTTAAGGCGGTCGTCCCTAGGTGAGTGTTGGGCTTACCGCGACTTATGCATTGACAGCACAGGCTTCAGATGGCAACACTATTGTTAGCATTCGACACATTAAAAAAAGCCCACACTGCAGAGCCATGTGCCGGTGTCCTGGGAGCGCAAGATGTGACCGTGCATGGTGGATGACTCGCTCCAGATAAATTTGCAGTCTGCTTTTTGCCTCCTGTGCACTGCAAGTTCTGCCTGCTTCTCCCCCTTCTCCTCCCTATCTTCTGCTCTGTCTCTCCCTCTTAACTACCCTTCTCTTCCTCTGTTGTGGGCACCCATGTGACGTCCATAGACACGTCATCATCTTCACCTACACCACCACTGACATTAGAGATCTCAGAGTAGGCAGCAACAGCGGGGACTGTCGTCAGACCGCTAGGTGGTGGCCATTGCTACCTCCTCTTCCTCATCTGATGCCAAGAATGCCTGTGCATTGGTAAGGTCTGGGAATGGATGGGGCTATGGTGGTGGTGACTTTGGGGGTGCCCACAGCAGAGAGTGAGGAGGGTGCAGATACAGAGGATGAGGAGGATACAGAAGCGGAAGGCTGAATGAGTCACTCAACCGACTCTGGTGCGTCCATTGACATAATCGCACACACCTTCTCCAACTTCCCACTTAGGCTCCAGCCTGGTGCACATGCCTCTTCCTCTGCCTGTCATTTTCAAAATGACCCTGTGCCAAAGTGGAAGCTGATATATGGCAGGCCTCAATCAGTTGTTAGTTGAAGCAGGTATATCAAACCCGCAATCTGTATTTTGTGGATGCAGGTATATGGAAAACCTCTATCACTATTTTGTGGAAACTGATATATGGAAAGCCTCAAGCAGTTGTTAGTTGAAGCTGGCATATCACCCTCAAGTAGTAATTTTGTGGACGCAGGTACATGTAAAACCTCTTTCACTGTTTTGTGGAAGCTGATATATGGCAGGGCTCAATCAGTTGTTAGTTGAAGCAGGTATATCACACTCAAGCAGTAATTTTGTGGACGCAGATATATGGAAAACCTCTATCACTATTTTGCGGATGCTGATATATGGCAGGCCTCAATTAGTTGTTAGTTGAAGCAGGTATATCAAAACCCTCAATCTGTATTTTGTGGACGCAGGTATATGGAAAACCTCTATCACTATTTTGTATATGCTGATATATGGTAGGCCTCAATCAGTTGTTAGTTGAAGCTGGTATATCACCCTCAAGCAGTATTTTGGGGACCCAGGTATATGGAAAACCTCTATCACTATTTTGCAGAGGCTTATATATGGCAGGCCTCAATCAGTTGTTAGTTGAAGCTGTTATATAACCCTCAAGCAGTAATTTAGTGGACACAGGTATATGCAAAACCTCTATCACTATTTTGCGGAAGCTAATATATGGAAGGCCTCAATCAGTTGTTAGTTGAAGCTGGTATATCAAAACCCTCAATCTGTATTTTGTGGACGCAGGTATATGGAAAACCTCTATCACTATTTTGCGGAAGCTGATATATGGCAGGCCTCAATCAGTTGTTAGTTGAAGCTGGAATATCACCCTCAAGCAGTAATTTTGCGGACGCAGGTATATTGAAAACCCCTATCACTATTTTGTGGAAGCTAATATATGGAAGGCCTCAATCAATTGTTAGTTGAAGCTGATATATCACCCTCAAGCAGTTATTTTGTGGATGCAGGTATATGGAAAACCTCAATCACTATTTTGTGGAAGCTGATAGATCACAGCCCTCAATCAGTATTTTCTGGAAGCATAGAAATGCATATTAATATATTTTCTATGTTAGAAAGTATATTATAAGTATATCACACCCCTCTGTGTATCACACCTATCGATAGCACAACGTTACTAGTCCTTAAAAGGACTTTTGCGGCCCTATTAGCTAGTGTTTGGTGTCCCTAAGTTCCTAACAGCCTG
Organism: Bufo bufo; assembly: GCF_905171765.1. Lineage (NCBI taxonomy): Eukaryota > Metazoa > Chordata > Amphibia > Anura > Bufonidae > Bufo > Bufo bufo. The sequence goes on from NC_053391.1 coordinate 82,689,566, forward strand.
TCCCTGCTCCAAAATGCAACCTCTCCCAAAACTGGCAAAACACATAATGTAAAATGGCTGCCAGATCGGGTTCTGTTATAGGGTTGGGGGTGTGTCCATGTGCTGAAACGTCTCAATTGGCTGTCCTTTCCCACCTGATGGATGTGTCATGGGTCAAAGTTTGGCGCAATGCAAAAGAATATGGCGCGCGCGGACATTGCCATATGTTCGCATATTCGGCGGATCGCGATTGCGCAAAGTTCGCCGCGATCTGACCGCCGGGCGAGCCGCAAGGCCATTACTAACCATGAACCTGGAGTATTAACTGCAGAACTACATTATTAGTACAGCCTACAAGGAGCACAGATCACAGTTTTTTTTTTATTTTCCTATTAAACCCCCCCCCCCCCCACCCCCATCCCCTGTTGTTAACACTGCAACAGTGTATTTCAGCACATCTATGAGTATTAGCAGCAGAATGGGGGGGCAGTAGCAGAATAAGAAATATGCATCTGGACTCTTTAATTGGATGAATTATACTACTTTATAGTTAAGATGTTCTTCAGGATTTATCAAAGAGAGATGTTCTTCTTGATAACAGAATACATTTGCATATACCTGATGTATCCTATCTATGATGTATCCTAAATAACATTTAATGCAAATGTATGAATAACCATAAGCAATCCATAAAGAGAACTCCCTATGTGTTATCTTTTTATAAGATATCTGTTTTTACTTTATTATTCAGAAAATCATACAAAACATATACTGTATATGTTACCTCTCCTCAGGATTGCTCTTCAATTTTAGATCATTGGGGGCCCTACTCCCAGCACCCCCAATCAGTAGTTTGAAGAGGTAGCAACGATCATCCAAGCACTGCATCTAATCTTCACTATTTACCTGCACGCCATCTTCCTTCTATCAGCGGTGCAGTGTAATTACAGCTATTCGTCCCATTCACAAAAATGGTGGAAGAAGCTATATTTACACTGCACCTCTGCTACAAAGGAGATGTCGTGCAGTTAAACGTTCAAGAGGACGCAGTGCTCATACAAGCACCGCGACCCTTCAAACAACCAATTCTCGGGGTTGCAAGGAGTCGGACTCCCGCTGATCTGATTATGGCAAAAGGTCATCAATATTATACCACTGCAAACCCCTTTAACTGTTTTAAGCTTTAGAGATACACTAAAACATGCTTTTGCATTTTTTGTGAATATCACTTAATGGGGGTTCTCGGACTTGGAGCTAGGGTGATGTACAGTTCAAGCTGCTGTGATCGCTGAGGTCTGTGATTGGCTGTGGCGGCCAAAGGACTAAACCACTTTCTGGTCCTGTGGGGACTGGAAAGTAGCAGCTGCAGGAACGCAAACAGTTGAATAGGGTTTGTCATTTTCAGGGGGCGCGGGGACAACCCCAGTGATGGTCGGCTTCAAGGCCAGAAAACCAATTTAAATACTGCTTAGCTTTGATAAAAATAATGGCAATTATGTTCATGGGATGCCTAATGAAATCTAAAAAATATAAATGAGAAATTGGAACACAAGAATGGCAAGCGATTTCTAATACATACATTACAGACTGTGCAATGGACAATGGAAACTGACTGATGGTGCATTAAGATCACAGTTATTGTTATTAGAACAATCAAAAAATAGAAAAATATACAAATTAGCTATCTCATTGCTGGTGAATTTAATTCTGGTGTAGCTTCAGGTTTGTGCAATTTGCTTTTGGTGTGATGTGTAATTACCTCCTAAGTTAATGGACTGTTCACTGGTTTGTAAATTACTAAGTTTAAACACACCCCAATGGTCATAATAACATTCATTTGTGGCCACTGTACGCTATAACCAATTGCACACAGGGGAGTAGGTGAATATTAACCTGCAGAAACCTCTGGCTTGAACCAGAAAATCAGAATTAGCTGCGCTTGTCTAAATACAGATCTCCAAGTAAATCAGGAAACACAAGAAATAAAAGTCTGGAGTTTTCTAACCTGGCATGACTTAGACTAGTATGCTGAAGGCTAGAATTTCAGAAAATGTGATATTTTATTTTTACATTACATATTCAAAAACCAACAAACCCCAGAATATATGATCCTACAGGTAAAACCACCATACATTGTCCAAAATGAAACCACCACACAGTGGTCAATTACGATTGGCTTAGAGTAGAGTGATGCTACTGTAAACTGACCAAAGAATACAAAACTAAGATAATATTGCCATGTAATTCACAAAAAATAACACCAAACAGTGCCTAAATAAAACAGCTGGAGGCACCCCAAATTATGCTGCAATAAAGAACCTTAAATAAATAATACTTACATATTATTGCATTCCATAGCATTTTAAAGGGGTTGGGCCAAGTTTTGAAGTAACTATCTGATCAGTGGAGGTCTGACCACTGGAACCTGCCCAAATCCCGACAACGGGGATTTTCATTCCCACAATCTGATGGTGCATCAGGTTTGGCATGCTCACTGCTGTTACATTGATTCTCCATGGGACTGCTGCAGATAGCAGAGCTCAGAGTGCATCCCAACCGGCTGCTCCATCAGATTGGGGGAATTAGATCCTCATTGTCGGGATTGATGGAGTGGTCAGACCTTCAACAATCAATTAGTTCTCCTTATCCTGTGGATAGGGAATAACTTCTAAAACATTGCACAACCCCTTTAATAATACCATGCAATGACCTATAATTCTATCTATTGTCTCAGTAGTGTCATTTAAGGGCCACATAGTACCACACAGTGTATCCAGGGTGTGGACTGTCACTTCTTTCCTCTTGTAACCTTAAAGATTAGTAATTATCCTTGTCTGAATTACCTGGTTGGCCACATCAGAAGCAATGTGATGGTAGACGCTGGTGAGTAATGTCACCAGTAAGATCCACCTACTCCTTGGACTTAGAGTGGCATCAGCACAGTCTTAGGGTGGCTTCGCACAGTATTAGGGTGGCTTTTGCTGAAAATATCTGTGAACGAAAATGAATTCCATTCACCTGTGTAGGGCTTGCAGATATCCATGTGATACCAAAACAACCCAATTCAAAAAATGGAATGTAAACCTACAAGAGAAAGGATATCAAAAATGACTATAGCTAATTAACCATGACATCATGACCAAGTGACTGTTCAACTGGAAGATCACTTTGGATCTGTCAATCTGTGTCCCCCTGTTTGTATGGGATAGAGTGGGAGGTTGGAATATATTTTTTGCATGATTTGTACATTAGTACATTAAAATACTAACGCAAGAAAAATATACATTCCTGAGATCAGCATATAGCCTTATATCCTCTACTGTCCTGATATAGGGTAGCAGACATGACCTGACAGATACCCTTTACCTTGCAGATTCCTATGGGTTATGAGCAAATATTTGTTTTCTAATCATAATTTGAGAGCTACTATTGTAGGTCAATAGTAGTGTTGGTTGAGCACCAAAGTGCTTGGGTGCTCGGATGCTCGAGTAGAACACCTCGGGATGCTTGGGTGCTCTACTGAGCACCCGAGCACAATGGAAGTCAATGGGAGAACCCGAGCATTAAACCAGGCACCCCCTGCTCTGAAGAGGGGAGGGTGTCTGGTTCATATGAAAAGGTCAAAAATTGATAGAAACACCACTGAAATGGTTTGGGAACAGCATAGGGAGGGTGTCTTGATGCATCTTGGACTCCCAGGTCGCTGCTGGGAATGATGTTGTCCGAGTAGTACGCCAATTTTACAGACTGACAATAATACGCACCAAACCGAAGATAAAATAGATTTTAGAGGAAAAAATTTTAGGAAACATTCTTTCCTGCATATTTACTTGTATATAAAGTGCAAGTGCTGTCAAAAATTACAAGAAAGAGGCACTCCGATACAACCTGTATATCACATAAAGGAGGGCATCATACACAGCCTTGAAAAATTATGATTGATGGCCTGCTGGTGACCCTCAAAAACATTAGGGGCGAAGGCCTGCTGCTGATGTGACCATCTAAAACATTAGGGGCGAGGGCCTGCTGCTGATGTGACCATCTAAAACATAAGGGGTGACGGTCTGCTGCTGAGCTTACCCTCTAAAACATTAGGGGCGAGTGCCTGCTGCTGATCTGATCTTCTAAAACATTAGGGGCGAGGGCCTGCTGCTGAGCTGACCCGCTAAAACATTAGAGACGAGTGGCTGCTGCTGATATGACCATCTAAAACATTAGGGGCGAGGGCCTGCTGCTGATCTGACCATCAAAAACATTAGGGGTGAGAGTCTGCTGCTGAGCTGACCATCTAAAACATTAGAGGTGAGGGTCTGCTGCAGAGCTGACCCTCTAAAACATTAGGGGCGAGTGCCTGCTGCTGATCTGGCCATCTAAAACATTAGGGCCGAGGGCCTGCTGGTGACCCTCTAAAACATTATGGGCGAGGGCCTGCTGGTGACCCTCAAAAACACTGTGTGCGAGGGCCTGCTGCTGAGCCTCTAAAACATTAGGAGCGAGGACAGCCTAATAAACGTTGATATGATGAAGGAGGAGGAGGACGAGAAAAGGGAGATTGAACCATATAGCCTTTTAAGTGGTGGAAGGGGTGAAAGGGAAAACAGTGTATTCAATACACCATAAAATCCACATTTAGAGTGCCTTTATGTTCAGCCGCTTTCCTCTGGTGGAGTAGATAAGTCAGGGGAATTCCAGGCCTTGTAAATTTTTATAAGAGTCAACCTGTCAGCATTTTCAGTTGACAGGCGGAGGAGCTTATCAGTTATGATGCCCCCAGCAGCACTAAATACACGCTTTGACAAAACGCTGGCGGCAGGGCAGGCCAGCACCTCAAAGGCGTAGAGCATCAGTTCGTGGCACGTGTCCAGCTTGGACACCCAATAGTTGTAAGGCACAGAGGGATTACTATGGACGCTGACACAGTCTGCTACTTACTCCTTCACCATCTTCCAAAATGTTTCCCTCCTTGTGAAACTAGGCCGCGCATCAGGTTGAGGGTGCTGGCGGGGTGTCATTAAATGGTCTAAGGCCTTGGAGAGTGTTGCCCTCCCTCTTTTGGAACAGCTGTGTGTTCCCCTCATCTCCCCTCCTCGGTTGCCCAAGTAACAACGGACTCTGCCGCCTGCGTTGTCAAATAGAAATTTTGGGAGCAATTTTTCAACAAGGACCTTCTGGTATTGCACCGTTTTGCTTGTTCTCTCCAACAGAGGAATGAAAGATGAGAAGTTCTCTTTGTAGCGGGGGTTTAAATGGGTGAACAACTAGTAATCAGTGTTGTCTAAAATGTGTGTAATGCGCGGCTCGTGTGAAAGACAGCCTAACATGAAGTCAGCCATGTGTGCCAGAGTACCAACAGGCAAGACTTCACTGTCGTCATCAGGAGGATCACTCTCAATCTCCTCATCCTCTTCCTCCTCCACTGCCCACCCAAGCTGAACAGATGGAATTAAACTTCCATGGGTACTACCCTCTGTAGCGGAGGCAACCGTCTCCTGCTCCTCCTCCTCCTCTTCATCGTCCAATTTGCGCTGAGAAGACGAACTGAGTGGCCATCACCCTGTGTAATGTCTTTTCCCATTTCCACCTCTTCAACATGCAAAGCGTCGTCCTTAATTGTGAGCAGCGAGCTATTGAGTAGACACAGAAGTGGGATGGTGTGTTGATTCCTCAAAGTTGCTTAAAACCTCACACAGGTAAGACATCAATGCCCACTCTTTGCTTGTGAGGAGCGGAAGCTGACTGGAAAGTCGACGACAATGTTGCTGGCAATTGTGAGCTGGCAATTGCAAGCGCTGCTGCAGTGTTGCCAGACCGGCAGAAGCTGACAATGACTTCCGGAAGTGGGCACACGAGCGGCACACCTTCACCTGTAGCTCAGGCAAATTGGGGTAGGTTTTGAGAAACCACTGAACCACTAGGTTGAACACATGGGCTAGCCATGGTATGTGTGTGAGCTTGCCGAGCTCCAAAGCCACCACCAAGTTATGGCCATTATCAGACACAACCATGCCTGGTTGTAGGTTGAGTGGCGAGAGCCACAGCTCAGTCTGGTCCCTTACAGCTCTGCGGCGGTGTGCTGTTTGTCACCTAAGCAGATCAGCTTAAGCACGGCCTGTTGACGCTTCCCCACTGCAGTGCTACACTGCCTCCAGCTACTGACTGGTGCTGTAAGATGATAATTCAGAGGTGGAAGTGGAGAAGGAGGCGAAGGAGGAGAAGGGGGGGTTGCAGGCACTAACATAGGTGGTGGCTGAAACCCTGATGGAAGTAGGGCCCGCAATCCTAGGCGTCGGTAGCAACTGTACCATCCCAGGGAACGTTTCGCTCCTGGCCTCCACAACATTCACCCAGTGTGCCGTCAGGAAAATGTAGCGTCCCTGGCCAAAAGCACTTGTCCATGTGTCAGTCATTAAGTGGACCTTCTAAATAACTGCGTTGGTTAGGGCTTGGGTGATGTTACGGGACACATACTGGTGTAAGGCTGGGACTGCACACCGTGAAAAATTTTGGCGGCTGGGGACAGAGTACACCGGTACAACCACCACCATCAGGCTGCGGAAAGCCTCATTGTCCACAAGCCTAAATGGCAACATTTCCAGGGCCAGCAATTTGGAAAGGTGCTCATTTAGTGCTATGGTCTGTGGGTGGGTGGCTGGGTATTTGCGCTTTCGTTCAAAGGCCTGGGGTATAGAGATCTGTATGCTGCATTGGGACACAGAAGTGGATGTGCTAGCTGATGGTGCTTGCAAAGGTTAAGGTGCATGGTGGGAGGCATCTTGGACAGGGGATTAGCCAGCACGTAACACAGGGGAAGAGGAGACAGTGGTGTGACCCGCAGACACTGGTTGTGGACCCAGGTGTTTGGCTCACCTATTAGGGTGCTTTGATGCAATGTGGCGGATCATGCTGGTGGTGGTGAGGTTGCTAGTGTTCACTCCCCTGCTCATTTTGGAACGACACAGGTTGCAAATAACAATTCTTTTATCGTCCGCACTTTCTTTAAAAGAGCGCAAGACCGGGGAACAGTTGCGGGCCTGTTTGGTGTGGCCCGCCTTCTTTTGCCAACACACTGCCTCTTCCAGCCTGTTGCGGTGCTGGATATCGCTCCCCCTCTGTACTGCTGTCCTCGCTCGGCTTGCCACTTTCCCAGGTGGGGGACAATGAAATCACTGAAATCACTTCCTCACTCTGGTCATCCTCCTGACTTGTTGACCTAACAAGAACCTTATTTATTGACAATTGTGTCTCATCCTCATCATCCACCTCGTGAAACACTAATTGCCGTTCCCCACCGCCATCTTCCTGTGATTGTGGATGCTGCAGAGTTTGGGAATTAGGGCACAAGATCTCCTCATGTCCCTCTTCAAGCGGGCTTGGCGAGAGGCCCAAATTAAGGAATGGCAATGAAAACAGCTCCTCGGACTATCCGAGTGTGGGATCACTTGTTTGCCAAGACTCTTCATGGTAAGTGGAAGGAGTATCAGAGTGAGGAGTCTGTTGACCAGACTCTTGACTACTGAGACTGGACTTTGTCGAAGACAGGGTGGTGCTTAACCGACTGAAAGCATTATCTGCTGCAATCCAACCGACCCCCTGGTCGCACTGGTCTGACTTCGAGAGTGGTGTCTTGCGCTGCCCTGCAAACTGTGACATGAAGCTAGGTATCGTGGATGGGTGTGTTTCTTGGCAGCAGGCACAGTTTCACCGCACCCAGGGCCACGGCCTCTGCGCGCACCATCAGCAGAACAGCCACTTCCCTGTCCATTACTGCTCGCTTTGCGCATATTAAATGGTATATATGCTTGCATGTATGTCACACGTACAGTAGCGCAGGTTTTGTAAGTGTATGTGCAAATAAAGTACACAGAATGTCACAGATATTTTTAAGATGCGCACACGTTAAATAGGAGGTATAGCGCAAGTAATATCGTTGTCACCAGTGCCTAATAAAAAATTACACTGAATGAATGTCACTGATATTTAGGATGCACAAACGATATACAGGAGGTATAGCGCAAGTAATGTCGCTGTCACCAGCGGCTAATACAAAATGACACTGAATGAATGTCACTAATATTTAGGATGCGCACATATTAAACAGGAGGTATAGCGCAAGTAATGTCACTGTCACCACCGGCTAATAAAAAATTACACAGAATTAATGTCACTAATATTTCGCCACCAGCAGCAAAAAAATTGGACTGAATGTCACTGATATTTCTGGTACGCAAAGGTTATACAAGAGATGTAGCGCAGGTAATGTAACTGTCCGCAGTGGACACCGTCTAAGGAAAAAGTACAATGGATGTCACAGATATTTTTAGGCTGCGCACACGTTAGACAAGAGATCTAGCGCAGATAATGTTACTGTCACCTGCAGCCGAAAAAATTACACTGAATGTCACAGAAATTTCGGATGCGCTAACGTTATACTGGAGATATAGCGCAGGTGATGTTGCTGCCACCAGCAGCAAAAATATTTGACTGAATGTCACAGATTTTTATGATAAGCAAACGTTATGCAGTGGATGCCACAGATATTTTTAGGCTGCGCACATGTTAGACAGGAGATGTAGCGCAGATACTGTCGCTGTCTGCAGCGGCCAAACAATTGCAAGCTATTTAGCAAAGGTTGCCCTAATAATATATATTGCTGCCAGATACAACTATAGGTCTTAGGGCTCTTTCACACTTGCGTTGTCCGGATCCGGCGTGTACTCCATTTGCCGGAATTACACGCCGGATCCGGAAAAACGCAAGTGAACTGAAAGCATTTAAAGACGGATCCGTCTTCAAAATGCGTTCAGTGTTACTATGGCAGCCAGGACGCTATTAAAGTCCTGGCTGCCATAATAGTAGTGGGGAGCGGGGAGCAGTATACTTACAGTCCGTGCGGCTCCCGGGGCGCTCCAGAATGACGTCAGAGCGCCCAATGCGCATGGATGACGTGATCCATGTGATCACGTCATCCATGCGCGTGGGGCGCCCTGACGTCACTCTGGAGCGCCCGGGGAGCCGCACGGACGGTAAGTATACTGCTCCCCCGCTCCCCACTACACTTTACCATGGCTGCCAGGACTTTAGCGTCTTGGCAGCCATGGTAACCATTCAGAAAAAGCTAAACGTCGGATCCGGCAATGCGCCAAAACGACGTTTAGCTTAAGGCCGGATCCAGATTAATGCCTTTTAGGATTTTTGGCGCAGCATGCTGCGGTATTTTCTCCGGCCAAAAAACGTTCCGGTCCGGAACTGAAGACATCCTGATGCATCCTGAACGGATTTCTCTCCATTCAGAATGCATTAGGATAAAACTGATCAGGATTCTTCCGGCATAGAGCCCCAACGACGGAACTCTATGCCGGAAGAAAAGAACGCAAGTGTGAAAGAGCCCTAAAAAGGACTTTTGGGTCTCTAACAAGTTTTAGCAATTTAGTGCAGGTTGCGCTAAAATATATATATGGTTGCCACACACAACAATAGTCCTTAAAAGGAATTTTGGGTCTATAACAAGTATAAAAGCTAAAATATTCCTATTTCACTCCCTACACTATCTCTCCCTTCCGAACACGATGCATTCCGGCCAGCCAATCACTGTAATGCCAGTAGCCAACATGGCTACGGCATTACAGTGAATGGCAGTACTTACCTGCACAAACGTGCGGGAAGGAGACTCGAGCACACACGGTATTCGGCCGAACACCGTGATCTGCTGAGCATCGCTCGCCCAACACCAGTCAATCGACTATGGTCTTAGAAATAATTAAAACAAGATCTTGGTGCTTAACTCCTTTAGTATCTGATGTACATGCACTTTAAACACTTGTAGTTTCATAGACAACAAAAACAAGATGCCTACAAATAGAGATGTCGCGAACATAAAATTTTCAGTTCGCGAACGGCGAACGCGAATTTACGCAAATGTTCGCGAACGGGCGAACCGCCATAGACTTCAATAGACAGGCAAATTTTAAAACCCACATGGACTCTTTCTGGCCCCAATACTGATGGAAAAGGTGTTTCAAGGGGACTAACACCTGGACTGTGGCATGCCGGAGGGGGATCCATGGCAAAACTCCCATGGAAAATTACGTAGTTGACGCAGAGTGTGGTAAGTTGAATTCGCAATGCGATTAATATAACCTGTATTAATAGCATTGCGATTACAACTTAGATCTGAGTTCCTAATGGTTGTATTGCTAGAATTGACGAATATAACGAATATAGCACTATATTCTCAATTTCGTTATATTCTAGCAATACAACCATTAGGATCGCAGCTCTAAGTTGAATTCGCAATGCGATTAATATAACCTGTATTAATCGCATTGCGATTACAACTTAGTCAAATTTGTGACACTGCAGCTTCAGAATGAATCTAAGATGGATGCTGTCCTTGCTTTTTGATAGGAGGTGGGAGGGTCTGGGAGGGAGGGTATGCTGATTGGCTGGAATGTGTCTGCTGACTGTGAGGCACAGGCTCAAAGTTTGCTCAATGATGATGTATAGGGGGCGGACCGAACATCGCACCTGAACAAGCTATGTTCGCCGGGAACTGTTCGCCGGCTAATAGTTCGGGACATTTCTACCTACAAAGCCATGATATCCTGGAAAAGTTCAACATATGTTGATCAAGTTCTTTGTCCTCGAACAGCAGTAAGGGAAAGCGAGCTGTCTTGGATTGGACATTTAAAAAAGACCTAAAATGGAACCTTTCTTGGGATAATATGGAGCTACAGGACCATCCTATCTTGGGAGAGTGTCTATAACAGTCAGTTCTTGCAACCACTTTTTTTCTAGGCGAGCATCTGTCTGTAGCAGAGAAAGTTTGAAAATATACTTAAATGCACCGAGTTCAGCCAATTCTCTTGCAATGTTGATTAAAGGGTTTTTCTGTTAAAAAAAAAATTTTTTGCAAGTTCCTGCAGCATGGACCCTGAAGATGTTTACATCTCGCTTGCAATGGACATGGTCACATGCACCGCTCAGCCAATGACTGGCTTTAGCGGTGACATGCTTCTTGTGGCCACATCACCGCTGAAGCCAGTCATTGGTTGGAGCGGTGAAAGTCAGCCAGATGTCAGAACCAGAAGATGGAGAGAGTGGAGACGGCTAGAAGACCAGAGCGGAATGGAGCAGGTATGTGGGGATTTTCTGTTTCAAGGGCCATGTTGCAGGATTTTGTTAAAAATTCCCTTAGTACTATGGATCATAAGTAGAGTTGAGCGGACACCTGGATGTTCGGGTTCGGCAGGCTCGGCCGAACTTGAAAAAAAAGTTCGGGTTCGGGACAATGGGGACCCGAACTTTTGGGCACTAAAATGGCTCTAAAATAGTCCTAGGGCTAGAGGGCTGCAAAAGGCATCAAAATGTGCTTAAGAGCATGACAACTGTTCTGCAAACAAATGTGGATAGGGAAATGACTTAAAATAACATAAAATACAGAAAAAATAAAAATAACAATCTGGATCTAGGAGTAGGAAGTTGAGGAGGTGGTGGATGGGTGGATGTGGCGGTGTAGGTGGAAGCAGCGGTGAAGGAGGAATAGGTAGCCAACACTGATTTGTGTTATTTTTTATTTTTTAATTTTGGGACATATAACAAAATAAAACTAAGAATAAGTGCACTTGAGTACAAGAATGGATGGTTGAGGCTGGTATAAATGTCTATTCTGCACAAGGTATGGACAAGTCCTGTGGGATCCATGCCTTGTTCATTTTAATAAACGTAAGCTTGTCCACATTGGCTGTGGCCTGTGATAATGCTCTCTGCCGTGCTAAAAACACATTCACACTATGCACTGGCTGCAGGGCAGGTCAGCACCTCCAAGGCTGACAAAGCTTTTCCACATTTGGGCCATGCTAACCCTGCCTTCTCATATGCTGGTGGTGCCCCAGCTGCGTTGGTCACCTCTTCCTCCTCCTCTGCCTTTGCCTTGTGCTTCCACTGTGCCCCCGCTGTCAGGTGGGAATGCTATCATCAGCGTGCGCTTTTAGATCAGTAACAGATGTTTTCACTAAATTTAGTTCCCTGTCAACAATTCAGAGCAGGGGTTCATTCACGGCAAAAGGGGGTTCATGTCACCCAGCAATACAACAGAGGATTTTGAGAGATTTAGGCCCCTGTTAGCAATGCAGAGCAGGGGTTCGTTCACGGCAAAAGGGGGTTCATGTCACCTAGCAATAGAACAGAGGATTTTGAGAGATTTAGGCCCCTATCACCCAGGCACAGCAGGGGTTCATTCACAGCAAAAGGGGCTTCATGTCACCCAGCAATACAACAGAGGATTTTGAGAGATTTAGGCCCCTGTCAGCAATGCAGAGCAGGGGTTCATTCACGGCAAAAGGGGATTCATGTCACCCAGCAATACAACAGAGGATTTTGAGAGATTTAACAGCATGGGGTTTGCATACGCCAAAAATTGTAAAATGTCACCTGACAATTGAAAATAAGAATTTTTTCAATTTAGGGCACTAAAATTGCCACTTTTTAAAATTAAAATGGCTCTAAAATAGTCCTTGAAAAGGCTAGAGGGATGTAAAAGGCAGTAAAATGTGCTTAAGAGCATGGCAACTGCTCTGCAAACAAATGTGGATAGGGAAATAACTTAAAATTAAATAAAATAACTAAAAATTACAAATTATTAACCAGCAACTCAGAGAAGGAGGTGGATATGGAGTCGGGGGTTGAGGAGGCGGTGAATGTGGTGTTGTAGGTGGAGGCAGCAATGAAGGAGGAGGAGGTAGCCAACAATGTTTTTTTTTTATTTTTTATTATATTATATTTTTTATTATATTGGGACAAATAAAAAAAAAGAAAACAAAGAATCATTGCACTTGACTTGAGTACAAGAATGTATGCTTGATGGTGGTATAAATGTCTATTCTGCACAAGGTACAGACAAGTCTTGTGGGATCCAAGCCTGGTTCATTTTAATGAACGTGAGCTTGTCCACGTTGGCTGTGGACAGGAAGCTGCATCTGTCTGTAATGACGCCTCCTACCGTGCTAAATACACGTTCAGAGAGTACACTGGCTGCAGGGCAGGCCAGCACCTCCAAGGCATACAGGGCAAGCTCTGGCCATGTAGACAATTTGGAGACCCAGAAGTTGAATGGGGCAGAACCATCAGTCAGTACGTGTAGTCGTGTGCACAGGTACTGTTCCACCATGTTGTTTAAATGCTGCCTCCTGCTAACATGCTCCTTATCAGCAGTTGGGGCCGTTTGTTGCGGCGAGGTGACAAAGCTTTTCCACATGTCGGCCATGCTAACCCTGCCTTCTGAGGTGCTGGCGCTGACACAGCTGCGTTGGTGACCTCTTCCTCCTCCCCTACCTTCGCCTTGTGCTTCCTCTTGTCCCCCGGCGTCAGTCGGGAATGCTCTCAGGAGCACGTCTACCAGCGTGCGCCTGTAGTCGCGCATCTTCCGACCACGCTCCAGTGAGGGAATTAAGGATGGCACATTGTCTTTGTAACGGGGATCCAGCAGGGTGGCCACCCAGTAGTCAGCACACGTTAAAATGTGGGCAACTCTGAAGTCGTTGCGCAGGCACTGCAGCATGTAGTCGCTTATGTGTGCCAGGCTGCCCAGAGGTAAGGACAAGCTGTCCTCTATGGGAGGCGTATCATCTGCGTCCTCCTTATCTCCCCAGCCACGCACCAGTGATGGGCCCGAGCTGCGTTGGATGCCACCCCGCTGTGAACATGCTTCATCCCTATCCTCCTCCTCGTCCTCATTCTCCTCATCCTCCAGTAGTGGGCCATGGCTGGCCAAATTTGTACCTGGCCTCTGCTGTTGCAAAAATCCTCTTTTTGAGCCACTTCAAAAATACTGCCCTGAAAGTGTTAGAGATGAACCCTCTTAGAGATTTCAATTAGGAGGGGGAGGGAGGGGAGAGGGCCCACTGGCCACCAACGAGTTAACTACAGGGGAGGGAGGGGGGGGCCCACTGGCCACCAACGAGTTAACTACAGGGGAGGAAGGGGGGCCCACTGGCCACCAACGAGTTAACTACAGGGGAGGGAGGGGGGCCCACTGGCCACCAACGAGTTAACTACAGGGGAGGGAGGGGGGGCCCACTGGCCACCAACGAGTTCACTACAGGGGAGGGAGGGGGGCCCACTGGCCACCAACGAGTTAACTACAGGGGAGGGAGGGGGGGCCCACTGGCCACCAACGAGTTAACTACAGGGGAGGGAGGGGGGCCCACTGGCCACCAACGAGTTAACTACAGGGGAGGGAGGGGGGCCCACTGGCCACCAATGAGTTAACTACAGGGGAGGGGGGGGCCGGCCGCACTGGCCACCAATGTGTTAACTACAGGGGGGGGGGGGGCTGCCCCCTGCTGCCTGGCAGCACCTTCCAGGCAGCAGGGGGCAGTCATGTACACAGTTATTTTAGTATATTCTAACCTGAAGCGTCCCCATCACCATGGGAACGCCTCTGTGTTAGAATATACTGTCGGATTTGAGTTTCACGGTGTAACTCAAATCCGACGGTATATTCTAACATAGAGGCGTTCCCATGGTGATGGGGACGCTTCAAGTTAAAATATACCATCGGATTGGAGAAAACTCCGATCCTATGGTATATTAACTCCTGATTTACATTGAAAGTCAATGGGGGACGGATCCGTTTGAAATTGCACCATATTGTGTCAACGTCAAACGGATCCGTCCTCATTGACTTGCATTGTAATTCAGGACGGATCCGTTTGGCTCCGCACGGCCAGGCGGACACCAAAACAACTTTTTTTTCATGTCTGTGGATCCTCCAAAAATCAAGGAAGACCCACGGACGAAAAAACGGTCACGGATCATGGAAAAACGGGACCCGTTTTTGCGGACCGCAAAAAAATACGGTCGTGTGCAGGAGGCCTTACTAACATCGCTTCTCAGCGCAATTTATCGAATACCTACCCCTATGCTGCATGCTATACATGAGGCAATAGTATACAATTTGATCAAAAAGCATAGGCCCACTGTCACGGCTGTATGTGGGCAACAATAGTAATACACAGTACAGAGCTACTGACTGGACCCAGAACTAGGGAGGATAACGGGTGACCCCTGTCCGACCCTCAACGCTCTCCCTATTCTGCTAAAGCACATGCCCGGATCCAAATGGCGGAAAGAGGCATGCCCACGTGCCTAAGACTAATGACCACTGTAACCCCTACAATAGTGGAAGGGGCACGGCCACCAGTGCCCTACTCAGTATATGGAGGGAACCGTGGCCACCTCAGATCCAGTCAGAAAATAAACAGGAACACAACAATGTCTGCACACTTAGCTGACGGTGTTGCAGCCGCAGAGAAGATGGATCCAAGGACAGGCTGGCAATATCCGGAGTGCTAGCTGCAGCAGAACACAGGTCCAGTGAACTGATAGCTACAAGTGAAGAAACTAAAGCCAGAGCTACAACTGAAGTGAGAACTATAATCCACATCCTATCATAGGAGGAGGGGTGATATAAAGAGAGGAAAATCAAACACATGAAGGACAGCTGTGGTGAAAGAAACCAAAAGTAAACAGAGTAGTGAGAACTCCTCCCAGCTCTAGTAGTGACATCATCACAGGGGTGGAGAAACAGAGCTGTGAGAACGTCCCAAAGCTCTGGTAGTGACAGTACCCCCCCCTCTACGGGTGGACTCCGGACACCCAGGACCCACCTTCTCAGGATGAGCCCTATGAAATGCCCTGATGAGGCGAGTGGCTTTAATGTCCGACACCGGAACCCACATCCTCTCCTCAGGACCATACCCCTTCCAATGAACGAGGTACTGAAGAAAACCGCGGACCATGCGAGAGTCCACAATTCTGGAAACCTCAAACTCCAGATTGCCATCAACCAAAATCGGAGGAGGAGGCAAAGAGGAGGGTACCGTGGGCTGGACATATGGTTTTAAGAGAGATCTGTGAAATACATTATGTATCTTCCAAACCCGTGGAAGATCAAGACGGAAGGCAACAGGATTGATGACTGACAAGATTTTATAAGGCCCAATAAACTTGGGACCCAATTTCCAGGAGGGAACCTTTAACTTAATGTTTCTAGTAGACAACCACACCAGATCACCCACATTCAGGTCCGGACCAGGCACACGTCTCTTATCAGCCACACGCTTATACCTCTCACTCATCTTTTTAAGATTACCCTGAATCTTTTGCCAAATGGTAGACAAAGACGAGGAAAATCTCTCCTCCTCAGGTAAACCAGAAAGAGCCCCTCCCGAGAATGTCCCAAACTGTGGATGGAACCCATATGCACCAAAGAATGGTGACTTATCAGAAGATTCCTGACGACGGTTGTTCAGAGCAAACTCAGCAAGAGGGAGAAATGAACACCAATCCTCCTGGTTCTCTGAAACAAAACAGCGCAAATATGTCTCCAGATTCTGATTGAGGCGCTCAGTCTGACCATTCGACTGCGGATGAAAAGCAGAAGAGAAGGACAGCCGAACCCCCAGGCGAGAACAGAAAGCCTTCCAGAACCTGGACACAAACTGCGTGCCTCTATCGGAAACAATATCAGAGGGAATGCCGTGCAATTTAACAATATGGTCGACAAAAGCTTGCGCCAACGTTTTAGCATTAGGTAAACCAGGGAAAGGTACGAAATGAGCCATCTTGCTAAAACGGTCCACCACCACCAGGATCACCGACTTCCCCGAGGAACGAGGAAGATCCGTGATAAAGTCCATGGACAGGTGTGTCCAAGGACGGGAAGGAATGGGTAACGGGAGAAGGGAACCTGAAGGCCGTGAACGAGGGACCTTAGCGCGAGCGCACGTCTCACAAGCAGCCACAAAACCCTCCACCGACTTACGAAGAGCCGGCCACCAAAATCTCCGAGCAATGAGATCCACCGTGGCTCTACTCCCGGGGTGACCAGCAAGAACCGTATCATGATGCTCCTTAAAGAGTTTGTGACGTAGCTCAGGAGGCACGAACAACTTCCCAGAAGGACAACGGGCAGGTGTCTCAGTCTGGGCAGCCTGGACCTCGGCCTCCAAATCGGAATATAGAGCAGAAACAACTACCCCCTCCGCCAAAATGGGACCCGGGTCCTCAGAGTTTCCTCCTCCCGGAAAACAGCGAGAGAGAGCATCAGCCTTCACATTTTTTATCCCAGGTCGGAATGTAACAACAAAATTGAATCTGGAGAAGAACAGAGACCATCTGGCCTGTCTCGGATTCATACGCCTGGCCGACTCCAAGTATGCCAGATTCTTATGGTCGGTAAAAACGGTGATAGGGTGCCTGGCCCCCTTCAACCAATGGCGCCATTCCTCGAAAGCCAACTTGATGGCCAACAACTCCCTATCGCCCACATCATAGTTTCTCTCTGCCGGGGAGAGTTTTTTAGAGAAAAAGGCACAGGGTCGCCACTTGGCAGGGGAAGGGCCCTGGGACAAAACCGCACCCACACCCACCTCGGAAGCATCCACCTCAACAATAAAAGGTAAGGAAACATCGGGATGCACCAAGACGGGAGCAGACGCAAAATTCTCTTTAATCTTAGAAAAGGCTGCAAGCGCCTCCTCCGACCAAGAGGAAAAATCCGCCCCCTTTTTTGTCATGTCAGTGAGGGGTTTGACAACAGAGGAATAATTCAAAATGAACTTTCTGTAATAGTTCGCAAAACCCAGAAAGCGCATCAATGCCTTCTGATTCTCAGGAAGCTCCCACTCAAGTACAGCACGGACCTTCTCGGGATCCATGCGAAAACCAGAAGCAGAGAGGAGAAAACCCAGAAATTGAATCTCCGATACCATAAAAAGACATTTCTCCAGCTTGGCGTACAATTTATTTTCCCGCAGAATCTGCAGAACCTGAAAAAGATGATCCTGATGGGTCTGAACATCAGGGGAAAAAATCAAAATATCATCAAGATACACCAATACAAATTTCCCCATTAAATGATAGAAAATACTATTAACAAAATGCTGAAAGACGGCCGGAGCATTCATCAGGCCGAAAGGCATAACGAGATTCTCGAAATGCCCGTCAGGGGTATTAAAGGCCGTTTTCCATTCATCCCCCTCTCTGACCCTGACCAGGTTGTACGCGCCTCTCAAATCCAATTTGGAAAACACCTTGGCCCCAACAATTTGATTGAAGAGGTCCGGGATCAGAGGAAGGGGATAGGGATCGCGAATCGTGATACGGTTCAGCTCCCTAAAATCTAGGCAAGGTCTCAGAGAGCCATCTTTCTTTTTAACAAAAAAAAAAACCCGCGGCCACAGGTGACTTTGAGGGACGAATATGCCCCTTTTCGAGACTCTCGGAGATGTAAGTTCGCATAGCGATTCTTTCCGGTTGTGAGAGATTGTAGAGGCGTGCTTTTGGCAGCTTGGCGCCGGGAATGAGGTTAATGGGACAGTCAAACTCCCGGTGAGGAGGTAGCTCCTGAACACCGCTCTCGGAAAACACGTCCGAGAAATCAGAGAGAAATGATGGCACCGTTTTAGTAGACACCTCTGCAAAAGTCGCTGTGAGACAATTCTCTCTACAAAAGTCACTCCACTCATTTATTTGCCTTCCTTGCCAATCAATAGTGGGGTTATGTCTAGTGAGCCAGGGTAACCCCAAAACTAGAGGAGACGGCAATCCGTTAAGGACAAAACAAGATATATCCTCCACATGAGTGTCACCTACAGCTAGCCGGATATTGTGAACAATGCCTTTCAGAGATCTCTGTGAGAGTGGAGCAGAGTCAATAGCAAAAACAGGTATATCTTTATCTAATGTGCAAACCTGAAAACCATGCATGGCTACAAATTGAGTGTCAATAAGATTGACGGCCGCTCCACTATCGACAAAAATCTCACAAGAAATGACTTTGCTCTCTAGCGCCACCCTGGCAGACAGGAGAAAACGGGAACTGCAGGTCAGAGGAAAAGCATCAAATCCTACATCAACTTTGCCCAAAGTAGCAGATGAAGCAGAACTTGATGATTTACCTTTTGAGATTTTTCTCTTATTATCGCTCTTAGTACGGTTCAAGAATCTCCTAGATGGACAAACATTTGCCAAATGACCTATGCCCCCACAACAAAAACAGACCATACTCTGAGGACTAAATCCTCTTTTATCAGGGGCAAGTCGAGCTAGCTGCATGGGCTCCTCCTCAGAGGGGAGCGAGACAGGATGAGGCCCCTGCACACTGAATGAGTCCGCACCACTTCCCCTAGACTGACAATGGCTGGACAGAGAGGTCTCGTTTCTTTCTCTTAGACGCCTGTCAAGGCGTACCGCCAATGACATGGCAGACTCTAAGGACGTTGGTCTCTCATGGAAAGCAAACGCATCTTTTAATCTCTCCGAGAGACCATGACAGAACTGACTCCGGAGTGCAGCATCATTCCAACCCGAATCAGCTGCCCATCTCCGAAATTCAGAACAAAAAAGCTCCGCAGACCGTTTGTTCTGGCATAAAACACGTAGGTTAGATTCGGCCAGAGCAACACGATCCGGGTCATCATAAATCTGCCCCAGGGCCACAAAAAATCCCTCCACGGATCGAAGGGAGGGATCCCCTGATGGCAGCGAAAAAGCCCAAGTCTGAGCATTACCCCTGAGCAGGGAGATGACAATCCTCACCCTCTGCTCTTGATTACCAGAAGAGTGAGGACACAAGCAAAAATGGAGTTTGCATGACTCTCTGAAACGAACAAAATTCTCACTGCCCCCGGAGAACGTCTCCGGAAGTGAGACCTTTGGCTCGCAACAGACTCCATGAGCCGGAGCAGGGCCCAATGCTTGAAGCTGAGTCATAGATTGACGGAGATCCGCTACTTCCAAAGAAAGACCCTGCATGCGGTCAACCAGGCCAGAAAGCGGATCCATGTCAAAAAAGGACGGTTTTGGTGGATTATAATGTCACGGCTGTATGTGGGCAACAATAGTAATACACAGTACAGAGCTACTGACTGGACCCAGAACTAGGGAGGATAACGGGTGACCCCTGTCCGACCCTCAACGCTCTCCCTATTCTGCTAAAGCACATGCCCGGATCCAAATGGCGGAAAGAGGCATGCCCACGTGCCTAAGACTAATGACCACTGTAACCCCTACAATAGTGGAAGGGGCACGGCCACCAGTGCCCTACTCAGTATATGGAGGGAACCGTGGCCACCTCAGATCCAGTCAGAAAATAAACAGGAACACAACAATGTCTGCACACTTAGCTGACGGTGTTGCAGCCGCAGAGAAGATGGATCCAAGGACAGGCTGGCAATATCCGGAGTGCTAGCTGCAGCAGAACACAGGTCCAGTGAACTGATAGCTACAAGTGAAGAAACTAAAGCCAGAGCTACAACTGAAGTGAGAACTATAATCCACATCCTATCATAGGAGGAG